>NW_027492501.1:0-570455 GCF_021521415.1 Bidens hawaiensis
TATATGAAATTATGAATTTCAATAATATATATTTATTTAATAATTATCTATATCATACTATATTATAATACATATAAGGAGGACAAAACCGTAATTTTACAAATTTTTAATAGTTTAAGCAATAACAGCATAAAAAACATATGGTATGATCCTTTAAAACATATTGTTGCCTTTTAAACCAACTATCCCACGATTTTTAAACGGCCATAACCTTTTTATACGCTAATATTTTAAAAATTTACATCATAAAAACGAGCATTTTTATTCTTTGTAATGGTATTGCAATAGTTTTTTTTTTTAAATAAATATGTTTCGTGATTACTAGTATTTGTGTTCCCCGTCGGCCGTCGCATTGTACGGGTATCCCTCTAGTTATTATATATTATGTTATAGAAAAATTAATAATTAAAATACATATGTATAGATAAATATAAATATATAAAATTTAGTTAAATATAATAAACGAGCCCAGCCCAATCCAAGCTTGAGCTTTAGAAATAAAGCTCGAAACGAGACGAGCTCAGGGCCTTAGTGGAACTCGGTATCCACTCGTTCACAACCCTTTAGTTCCAATACAGAAAAACCACTAGAGTTGAAAATTAGGGCATCAATTTGAACTAAAAACAGTTTTAGATAGTTGAATCCCCCAAAAGCAATTCACATTTTATGGAGCGATAAATGGAGGGCTGTTCACGAGCCGTGCCGAACCGAGCGAAGGCTTGCTCATTTACAACCGAACGGCTGAAATTCGAACCGAGCAAAAACCAAAACGAGCGAAAATCGAATCGAACATCGAGCGATTTCGAGCATTATTTATTTCCTTTTTCACTTAATAAATTTCAATAAGAAACAAGTTTGAATGTTGTAAATTACATATTTTATAAATAAATTAGTAGTTTTTAGACAAACTGTAATAGATTGTAAATTTTTATTAAAAATAAGTTTGAAGTGAGATATAATGATCATGTAAACAAACTTCTAGTATTCTATAAACTTGAAGCGAACAAATAAAATTATAAAATTGACGGAAAAGGAAATTTTAAAGAATTAAAGGGGTTAAAAAAATTTAAGCTTATATTTATGTGTTTTGTCTATATATTTATATTTGTTCATACATAATTATATATAAAATAAATCAAAAATATTCGAGCCAAACTGAACCGAGCAGACCTTTGCTCGTTGCTTGGCTCGTTTACAAACTGAACCGAGCATATAATAATAATAATATATTTGTTTATTAAACCTCCAGTTGATGGATTGAAGCTGAATGTGTTCCGATTGAGCAGCTATTTTGCGAGCTAGCTGTTCAGCTTCAACGCAGTAGAACAGAAGCACCTGCTTCTTCTGCGGCTTCTCCATTTTGAATGTGTTAGGGTTTTGGTAATTGAAGAAGAAGACTGTTGGTAGTGGTGGATTCTGAAGAAATGAGAGTCACTTCTTTTTAAATATTATTATTATTATTATTAGGGCTTTGTTTTCAAAAGGCATGATTCGAACTAAAATGCCTTGCCACCTCAGCTTAATAATAATATAATAATAATAATAATATCTTTGAAAAAAATTTATAGAAAATGTTTTTAAAAGTTGAATATTGTCGTGTAAAATAAGTTTAAATAAAGAGTTAATTGTAACTGTGGTTTTTGTGGTGAAACTTAAAATTCAGGTTTCAACCACATGGTGATATTTTAGGTAGTTTTAGGGGTTAATGTATTTTCACCTCTAATCAAAACCTCGTTCCACACCCCCCCTGGAACTTACAACCCTAAATTAGTATTTCTGTCGTCGTCTCCCACCTTCCCGATCATAAATGTGGTTTGGATTTTTTATGCAATCCTTAATACCATGTTTTTCACAGGTATCAAAATTCACATTTTCCTCCGTTAATTCTTTTATTCGATTAAATTTAGTTTTAGGGCGATGCTTTGTAATTGAGACGATTATGTTATTGGTTTTATAGCCGCAATTTGGCTGGATGTTAGCTTTGACCACCTGAAACTTGAGTTGGTGGTTTTGATGAAATTCTTACCATACATGATCTACAATTTCCAGTTTCAAGCGGGTGCTCAGAATCAAATTGAGTACGGTTAAGTAGTTGGTGGTTTAGGTGTTTTATATATTATTAACTTAACTAGTAATGACCTAGACTAGTAACCATGTATTTTGTATTATATCAACAACTAATCAGGGGCGTTTTGTATCAACAACTATAGTGGTAATCTTTTTATGCAGGGGCAATGTTGTATTAACTTATGTATAATTAACGTGGGGTGTGATTGTGTCTAAGGCCCCGTTACCAGTAGCCCTACTTTCGTGTTGGATTTACTCATAAACGTAGTTCTAAATATCAGAGTTAATTAAAACATTCGCGGAATATAAAAGCTTTCGTAAAACATTTCATAGCAAAACGCATCTTGTCTTAAAACAACATCTTGTCTTTCAAAATAAACAAAACATTAAACTTAAACGTCTTGAGTCTTCCGATGCCAGCCTCTTATTCAGTGCCACGTGTCTCCTCAAGCGAGCTGCCTCATCCTACTCACATGCGTGCATACTAAAAGTCAGCTACGCTGAGTGAGTTCTAGTTAATCATACATTATACAATACACATAAACTTATATCCTTTCAATCATACTTTCATACTTTCTTTTGTAATAACTTACTTTCATATCTTATGTTATAAAGAGCATTACGCCCTACATTCCTCGAGTATTATTAGGCTCGGTACCCTCCTTCCTCGAGTATTATTAGGGCTCGGTACCCTCCTTCCTCGAGTATTATTAGGGATCGGTACCCTCTTTCCTCGAATATTAGTAGGGTTCGGTTCCCTAGTTCTCGAATATTAGTAGGGTTCGATTCCCTCTTCGTTACCATACAACCATATATCATACCTCGAGTATTATTAGGGCTCGGTACCCTTTTCATAACCATACAACCATACAACCATCATTTCCTTCTTTTATTAACTTTATCACGTTCATACACATAAGCATACATATCATACTTACCTTATATATAGCGTTACAACCTGACAGTACGTGCAATATCCGAAGATCGTTCACGTACCATCAAGCAATCATTCATACATTTCACATTATTCACATAAGGCATACACTTATCTCTTAGGATAAGCGTATTAACAAACATATTGAGTATGCATACAACCTCGAAAACATAACACATAAATGGGGCTAGAAACTCACCTGAATCCTGTTACGCTCTCCGTTAATCGTTATTCCCTTCTTGAGCTGTGCACGGCTAACTGTATAATATTTATATGTATCAATTAACTACTACTACTCATGTTGTATTTCTATCTTTATATAACCCACAACGAACGGGGGTCGGGGGGCAGCGCCCCTGGCAGCGGGGTCCGGGGGGCAGCGCCCCTGGCAGCGGGGTCTAGGGGCGGCAGCCCCTAGCAGGGTCCAAGGGGCAGAGCCCCTGGCTGGGGTCGAGCTGCCAGGTCAGCTTGGAAAAATTTTATTTCCATTAATTGTCTTAACACATTTTCCATTAGCATTTTGAATCATTGAATAATATGTTACTTAAAAGTTCAAGGGCTTATTTGTAATTAAATCATTCTTTTCTAAGTCCAGAGACCATTCTGTCATTATGTTAAACTTCTAATTCGTTATTCAGTCTTTAACGAATTGACTTATCTTAGCGAACTGGTCATTTGTAACGAACTGAACCCTCTAACGAACTAGACCTCTGACGAATCCGTCCTTGTACGAACCAGTCCACATAGCGAATCAGTTCAAGTAACGAATTGGACCTTCTAATTCGTTATCTCCTTTAACGAATGGCTATAACGAAATGGGGGGGGGGTTAATTCGTTATCTTTTCCTTAACGAATCAGGACACGAACTAAGGCTAGTTCGTTATCTTTCCTCAGCGAATCTACTTAACGAATCACCCTTAATTCGCTAAATTTCCGTTAGCGAACTAGGGTTAGGTCAGGGAATGTCAGAACATTCCCTGACATACCCTTAACCTCGTATTACTTTTCCGGCGCCGTCATTGCCGGAAAGCCGCCGGAAAAACGCGAACTCACCGGAAAAACGATTTTTAACTCGTTTTTCACCGTTTTTCGCCCCGTTCGATCCAGATCTGAGCTAGGGTGATCCCTAAGCTCATCATAGGTTCGGTTTATACCCGATTCCATCCGGATCTCGTGACTTAAACGGTTTAACGGTGTCGGCTCGTCGTTTCGTGACTATATCTAACGGGTTTAAGCTAATAAAATATCATACTAGTATTACCTCGGGTCGGTGCTCGGTTTCCTTCTTGGTTTCGGTGTAGATAGGGAAGAATTAGAGAGAAATCTTAAGTGTGTGTTTTGGGTGGTGTATGGAATATGTGTGAATGAGGATTAAATGGATATTAAGGGTTTATATATTTATGGATCATGAGCTTAAGCCCATGGTCTTTCCTTCTTTCTTTCCTAACCCAAGTCCATAACCCATATTCATTTACCCAGCACTGGCCCAACTCGTATTCTATTTATCTAAACCGATAACGACCCACTATAAAATAGACGATATTTATTCTATTAATAAAACCGAAATTAGGATGTTACATTGTGTCTGTATCTATGTATGTGTTGTTTTTGTGTATATGAATTTGTAAAACTGTGTGCATATGTATGGTTTTATGTTGTATGCATAACTAGATGTATGTGTGATTGTATTAAGGAGTCTAACTGTCTAAGTGTTTTGTTTGATTTTATTAGGTGTGTGTATGTATAATTAGATGCATGTATGTATAATTAATTTTACTAACTAGTATGTATAATTAGATGCATATGTTGACTTCGTTTGACTTCACAGAACAACAATAACAAACTAATTAGTTAAGGAATCAAGTGCTTGCAATGTATGTATGTGTATTTATGCATGGGCATAACAGTCTTTTTATATATGTATGTATGGTTGTGTGTGTCCTTATAACTGTATGCATCTGCGTATGCATATCTGTATATATGTATGTGTGTATATGTGTGTATCTGTATGTATGTATGTATGTATCCGTGTCTATATATGTGTTTGTGTGTATTTTTATGTATGTATATGTGTATATACATGTATGTGTGTATATATATGTATGTATGTATTGTATGGATCTGAATGTATGTAAAGTCATAGTTGACCTCAGAAAGTCAAACTCTGTGTAGTGTGTATTGTATGGATTTGAATGTATATACATGTATGTATGCACCTTGTGTTCCGGTTGGTTAATGTTGTGTAAAGTCATAGTTTGACTTAGGAAAGTCAAACTATCTATAATTTTTATTTCATATCAATCTGGTTAATTTATACAAATAATCAGTTTAAATAGTCATATTTATGATTATTTATGTTTAGTAGATTGTAATAAGCAGCTTACAATAAAAGTCAACGGGTCAAAGATAGTCAACCATAAAAGTCAACATTTGGTTGGTTAAAACTGTTAGAGGGAATATATGTTAACAGACCGAGGCTCCATATTGCAAGGGTACTTTTCGCATAAAAACAAATTTTGGGTACACGACGAGGTCTCGATTGCAAAAAATAACCACCACAGGGCCCATATCTGCGAAAATGTCACCACGGGGTTGAAACCTGCGTTTTGGGTTCCACCACATGGACCATAATTGCAATTAACTCTTAAACAAATTACATGAAACAACAATGAGTTCATCATCTAAATTGATAAAACTAATAACTTAATAACATGTGTTAACACTCCTTTTGTGAGGAAGCAAGTCGAATAATTAGGGACTTAGGGTTGTTTAACGACCAAGTTGAGCCATCTTTAATCCAGGCTCGAGAACGAGGTTAAATGAGTCAGCTGTATCATACCCGTTTATTCTTAACAAGCCAAAACATTAAAAAAAAAAAAAAACTACAAACACCAACACTGAATTCAAATTCCTAAACCCAAGCATGACTCTTGGTCGTATGATCTTCAAACCCTTAACTCAAACCCATCAAATTCTCATCAATCTTCACTTTCACTCCAAACCCACTTCACAAACAACTCACACTACTCATCTGACTCATCACACACCCTCCAAACAGTCACCAACCTCATCTCCATCTTCACCCACCAAAACCCATCAAAACTAACTCAATTTGACATCAAACTCACCACAAACTTAGTCGAAACAGCCCTCAAAGGCTTCAAGAACTGGAAACCAGCCTTCAAGTTCTTCAATTGGGCATCAACCCAACCCGGGTATCGCCACAATTGCTATACTTACAATGCCATGGCTTCCATCCTATCAGGTGTTCGACAAAATGCCCCAATGAAAAGTTTGTATCTTGATTTCATTAATTCAAATTGTTATGTTACCCCGGGTGGGTTAGGGTTCTTTATTAGGTGTTTGGGTGGGTTAGGGATGATTAATGAGGCGAATGAGCTTTTCGATCATGTTAAGAGAATGGGGTGTGTGGTGAATGATTATAGTTATAACGCGTTGTTGGAGGCGGTTTCGAAGTCGGGGTCAGTTGAGTTGATGGCGGTGCGGATGAGTGAGATGAGGGATGATGGGTGGAACCCGGATAAGTTTACGTTGACTTCGGTTTTGCAGTGTTATTGTCGGGCGAAGTTGTTTGAAAAGGCGTTGGATGTGTTTGGACAGCTGGAGGGGTGCGGGTGGGTTGACTCGTATGTTTTCACGATATTGATTGTGTCGTTGACGAAAGCGGGTGAGGTGGAGGAAGCGATTCGGTTGATTGATAAGATGGGTGAGTTTAAGATTAGTTTGAATGAGAAGACTTTTTATGTTTTGATTCATGGTTTTGTGAAGGGTGGGAAAGTCGATTATGCGTTTAACTTGTTACAAAAGATGCAAGCTTTAGGTTTTGCTCCTGGGATTTCGCTGTATTCGGTAATAATCGAAGGGTTTTGCAAACAAAAAGAGTTTAAAAAAGGTTTAGAATTGTACTCACAGATGAATGAAATTGGTATACAACCTGATGTTAGTATATTTAAGAGTTTAATATCGTCTTTATCCGATGAGAAAGATCTGATCTTGTTACTTAAAGAGGCAAAAGACCGCGTGAATAACAAATCCATGACTGCATTGTTCAACACTGCTTTGACTAGTCTGGTCAAAGGCGGGTCAACCGATAAAGCGCATCACCTCCTTCGAGCAGTCATCAAAGATGATGTTGATGACGACACTTTCAAGATTCAAAATCTTGTTTCTTTAGACGCCTCGTCTTTTGAAATTGTCATTAGCAGTTTATGCGAAAAAGGTGAGTTAGACATTGCGTTAGACCTCTTCAACGATATGGATCAAATCGGTTGTAAAAAAAGCTTGCTTATTTACAATAATCTGATTAACGCTTTAAGCAATGCAAACAAAGTGGAAAATTGTCACGAGCTTCTTAAAGATATGAAAACGAACGGTTTTTCACCTTTGCAATTCACTTACAATTCTATATTTGGATATTATTGCAAGATTTGTGATGTAAGTGGTGCTATAGACGTGCTTCGTGAAATGCATACTCACGGGCATCAACCGTGGATCAAACATTACACTTTGCTTGTGAAAAACTTATCAATAAACCGAAAAGCGGCCGACGCGTGTAGCTTTTTGACAATAATGAAGGAAATCGGATATTTTCCAGATATGATTGCTTATTCTACAGTTATTGACGGTTGGTTAAAGATTGGAGAAATCGATTATGCGTTAAAAATGTTAAGGATATATCGGCTAACGGGTATTGTCCCGATGTAGTTGCATATAATACTATCATAAACGGTCTTTGCAAAGATAAACGAGTGTCAGAAGCACGTGACATTTATGATGAAATGTTACAAAAATCGTTTGTACCGTCTGTTGTGACGTATAATTTGTTAATCGATGCGTATTGTAAATCCGGTGAGGTTGATCAAGCGGTTTGTTTCTTTTCAATGATGAGTGAGAAGAAACGAAACCCGAATGTTATTACTTATTCTACTTTGATTGATGGATTTTGTAACGTTGGAAAGTTGGATGAAGCTGTGTTGACTTGGAATGAAATGGTCAAAGTTTGTGACCCGAATAAGATAGCTTATATGGGTTTTATTAATGGGCTTTGTAAATGTGGGAAACCGGATTTGGGGTTAGTTTATTTCGAAGAAATGGAAGCGAAGAGTATGAAGGCGGATGGTTATGTTTACGTGATGTTAATAGATGCGTTTGTTTTTGTATCGAATGCACCGAAGGCGGTTTATGTTTTGAGAAAGATGATTAAAGATGAACGGGTTCCGGATTCTGTTGATAAGTATTGTGTAGTGTTAAAGGAAGCTTTGGTTAAACTGTTGGATGATGAGTTGACTTGTTTGGAAGTCAAGAGTCTTATTGAAGATGGTAGTGTTCCGGGTTATGTGTTAGAAACTGGTGGGACGTAGTTGTATTTGTAAGATGATGTTTGGTCGCTCGGATAGTCGGATTGCTAGCTCTGAAGCTACACTGCTACAGTTCTATGATCTCTTTATTCCTCGCGTATAGGTGTTGCATCTAGGTTGGCTCTTCCAGTTGTTTTCGTAACTGTCTGCTCCAGTTGGCGGACACTTGAATGAGCTTGTTCGACAATGTGTGCTCCTCATTTCTGAAGGGTGGCTTCTACTTAAGGTTTGGGGAGCTCGGCAGGGGAACTTGAGGTATGTCGAGTGGTCGAGCCTGTCGGTCAGTTTAATGGAGTTTTGACTCAAAGTTGGTATTTAATTGGGTTGAATGGAATCTTGGATTCCGGTTATGTGTTCTCTGGATGACTGAACACAGGCTTAGTTTATCGGGTCAATGTATCATGAAGTGTAGAACTGTATATAAACAATATCCCATTTTTGGAGCTCATTAGAAGGAATACATAACCTTGTGTTGACTTGGAACAATAACCTAGAGGTCGTGGGTTCGAAGATCCTAAGCGCCAATCGCCTTGCCGCTGAGTGAGGCTGATTTACCTCACGTGATGGGCCTGGGACGGTCTGACGTGGGCTGGTTTGCGTGTCCGGAACAACACGTTTTGGAACAATAACCTTGTGTTGAGTATTAATATATGTTTAATTTTAAAATCTGAACTTGACTTCCGGTTGAAATGTCAAATTGTCAATAATTCCAACTATAGATGCATATTGTGGTACAATGTTTTTTTTTCTTTTTTCTTTTTAAGTTTAGCACATGCTTGTGACTTCATGTTTTAGTTCTGTTGTTACATTTGTGATAGTACATTGGTTGTTTTGCCATTCATGGATTTTAACTCACTTTCCAATAAGTTAAAACTCGAACATATTTTCGACTTTCAATGTATTTTTGAACAGATTAGACCAAAGGGTAACCAGTCCCTAAGTGTTTTTTTTTTTTTTTTTTTTGGTTGTGGTGACTAGTGAGTATGTTGATACTACTTGATAGTGAGGAACATTTGGGCTAGGATTGACTTTTCAGAAAGTGTGATGAAGTATATATGCCTTCAGGATAAGGGCAACATGATTGCCTTTAGTACCAAACCCAATAAATGGGTGCTCAAATAGTCCTCCATATAAATGGACTATATGTTTTAATTTGATTTTGAAAGGTCTGACCCTAATAACAATAGGTTTAATCGGTTTTCGGGTAATGTGTTTGTTCTGGCCAAGTTAATCTGGTAGATGTGGAATTGGGTCAGGTCGGGTTGGATTAATCAGGTGCAGGTAAAATTGACGGGCTAAAGGGGGGACAAGCATTTGCCAGATAGGGTTTATGGTTGAAAGGGTTGGGCGGGAACATTGCCGCAACTGCCTCTATCATGCTAGACGGGATCATTTTGAGATCATTTATGGGTTCACGAACCCGTATTGGATGAGAGGAAAATAACGAAAAAAGGGGGGGGGGGTTAATTTTCTTGGAAAACGTGGGGTTTCAAATGATGGAGCTAAAACATCGCCACAGACGGCATGAGATTAGGTGACTACATCATGTGGGTAGTTTCATGGGTTTGTATTTGAGCAGCCCAACCTGGAGTGTCAAGTGATGTTGTATAGCATAACGAAGAATCAAACTTAATTAAAAATAACTTCATTCGTGAAAAACTAATCATCTTCAGTTTTTACTATAAACGTGAAGTATGTCTAAAAAATCATGAACATATCCTCATAACTTTTGTTAATGCACAAAATAATAAGTGTATCATACATTCTAAATTAAAGAAAAATGTGACACGTAAAGCAGCTCTCAAGCTTTTGTTATCCACGCATCCTTTGACATATTCAAACACCCACCATATGAGTCGTATGAAACCTAAGTCACTCGTATGATGGGTGTATGACAACATGGAAAGAGTAAGTCACACATACAATATCCGTGTTCGTGTTTGTTTATGTTCGTTCATTTAAAATCTAAACGACCAATTTATGAACTTAATGAATATAACTGAACAAAGATAAACAAACATAAATGAATATGAACAAACATAAATGAACACAAACGAACAAGTATAAAACATTAAGTAGACGATTATCCAAAGTTTAAATCAAAAATGAACATAAATAGATGATCATAAACGAACGAATGAAACATTATTCGTTTACTTAGACGAACACAAGTTTTTTTTTTCACGGTCGTAACTTTTCGTCAAACGGTTCACAAACGGGACAAAAGGATCACGGGTCAAAATCAAACGGGTAGTTGACCCTGACAAACTGAACACTAGACTCTCCACCCAAACTCCACAACAATGGCGGCTGCTTCATCAACCGTTCTTCTTTATCGTCTTCACGACACCAATTCATCATTATTATCATCAACTGGACTGCACAATCGTTCATCTTCACTATCTCTTCTTTATCACCGTCAAATCTCATCCACGTCACCACTCATTCAATTTTCCCCAAAAGGTAACATAACATAACATCTAGGGTTTCTAATTCCGCATTCAATTTATTCAATTTGTTTAATTTCCACTTATTACTCTCTGTGTTGCTGTTAGGTTTAGCGAATCCGTTAATTGTAGCGCCTGTGGAGAAGAAGAAACTGTCAGTTCAAACCGAAGCTGTTCGGAAATTTACCGGGTTCTTGACGAAAGCCGAGGGTTTTCGTTTCGCCATTGTTAGTTTCTAATTATCTGCTTTTATGTGTGTTTGGGAATTCAGCTGCATTTCGTGTTTAGAATATGAAAAAAATATATAGGTGTGGTTTGAGTGTTTAATATAGTTATGTGTCTAGCAAATGCTATAGAAATTAGGGGTGCAAACTTGCCGAGATTGAATTGACACGAGCCCAACCCTCAAATAAAGCTCATTTAGTTATTGAGCCCGAGCCTTGTGTATTTTTAATTTTTACCTCTTTTGGACTTCTATGTATTAATTTTACACTGCACCACCAACTGAGCTTAGGCTCGTTTAACGTTTTTTTCTCATAATATATAATAATAGTTAAAAACATATATAAGCTAATTAATCATAATAAACGAGCCAATCCCAAGCTTGAAAAAACAACTCACTAGCCAAGCTCGAGCTTTAGAATAAGAGCTCGAAATGAACCGAGCTCGAGCCTAGTCAAGCTCAGGCTAGGCTCGTTTATACCTCTACTAGAAATCAATGTTACTCAGTGTTATAGAACTCTCTAGACACTAGTCGGGCGGTGGGGTAATGACTAGCGATTAATCGGATTGGCATTTTATATGTAATTTTTCAAAATATATACATACAAAATTTTATATATGATTTAAAACTCCCTAGGTGCTAGTCGGTAGTCCTTTTATTTCCGATTAATCAGCACCTAATTGCGATTGTTACAACACGGATTTACTAATACATGAAAACAAAATTTTGTTCCTTTTGCTCACATTAGTTTGAATTGATGCGGTCTTTTAGCTTCATCATCATCATCATCATCATCATCATCATCATCATCATTGTACTCAGTATATCCCACCAAATAGCAAAACTATGGTAGGGTCTGAGGAGGGTAAGATGTAGATAGCCTTACCTCTACCCTTTAGGTATAGAGAGGCTGCTTCCGGTGAGACCGCCAGCTCGATAGTAGTTTTGCATCAAGCCTTGGACATAAGGCACATAACACTCAACCATCGAGACACCGCCGATTGGTGCATGTACCCTTGTCTTTCGGCTATCAATGCCACCACATGATGCCTAATGAACCTTCCGCCACTTTTAACGTTATTTTCACGAGATTAGTAAAATAACGTCAAAATTAGTGCAATTTCGGCTAATCTTTAGTCTTTCGTCAAAATAACGTCAAGATTAGTATATAACCTTCCGCCACTCTTTCGGCTATCAATGCGGTCTTTTGGCTTGAAGAGTGTAATTCACATTGTTGATTCTAGCTTTCATTTATAACACAGAACTCTAGCTTGTTTTGTATTTTAACAATTCAAGTTTCAATCAATCAATCAATCAATCATGCCCAGTAAAATCCCACCGACAGCAAAGCTATAAGTAGGGTCTGGGGAGGGTGGGATGTAGGCACACCGTACCTCTATCCAAAGGAATAAAGAGGTGGCTTCCAGAGAGACCCTCGGCTCTAAGAACATGCGTATGAAGCAAAAAGGAAAATAAAGCAAAATAAAGGAAATCAAATTTTAACAGTTATATAAAAACTACTACTAATTATAATAATATTAATATTAATATTAATATTATTATATAATATTAATAATAAGATCACAGTTTAACAGCTATATAAAAGCTAATAATAATAATAATAATAATAATAATAATAATAATAATAATATATGCAAGGGAAATACCATTATGGTATGTGGACTAAATAAGTTAAGTCTAAGCCCTAAGGTATTCAATTCTCTCTAAAAATCCTTAACTTTAATTCTACTTCTCCACGAATTCCTATCCTCAACCATGTCCTCGGAGAGGTTTAGGTCTATCAAATCATGCCTAATCCTCTCATCCCAAGTCAATTTCGGTCGTCCTCTACCCCTCCTCCCCTCTATAGTAATGTTTTCTACGGATCTAACAGGATTCGTCGTCTGTCTTCTCTTTACATGTCCAAACCATCTCAATCTCCACTCTCTTATCTTGTCTGCTATGTTCGCCACCCCTAATCTCTCGCGAAACACAACGTTTCTTATTCGGTCTAGCCTTGTGTGCCCACACATCCAACGTAGCATTCTCATTTCTGCTACCTCCATCTTCCGCACTTGTGCTTTTTTGATGGCCCAACAATCTGTTCCATATAGCATTGCAGGTCTAACTGCCACCCTATAGAATTTTCCCTCACTGAATCTTCCGCACTTCCGCACTTGTGCTTTTAACAATTCAAGTTTAATTTTAGTTAACCAAAAAGTTCGGTATTTTATAACATTTATACTTATATGTTGCTACTTATCATGACATAGGTTGTTGCAAGGTTCAATGAAATTGTCACAAGGCCATTGTTGGAGGGTGCTTTGGACACATTCAAGAAATATTCAGTGAGGGAAGAAGACATTGATGTATGCAATACGTCTTGTTTTTCTTTCTTGAATTCTTTACTTTTTGTGGGCTATAACCAAAATGCAATTTGGTTGAACCATTTAAGAGTATATTGTGACTAACAATATTGTGTTAAAACTTATTAGGTCGTGTGGGTTCCTGGAAGTTTTGAGATCGGGTTGGTTGCTCAAAAGCTTGGAAAATCCGGGAAATACAATGCAATCTTATGTATTGGAGCTGTGGTAATATTATTGTTATTCACAAGTTATACATGATATTGCCATAGTAACACTACTAAACTAAATTGACATCAATGTCTGAATGTATATAACTAACTATTTATGTTATTTTAGGTAAGAGGTGATACTACTCACTATGATGCTGTTGCTAATACAGCTGCATCTGGAGTTCTGTCAGCTGGAATTAATTCAGGTTTGATTACATTTTTATTTAAAAGTTTTTGGTTGAACTGATTTCATACTATTCAATAACAACGTTTTAGGTGTTCCTTGCATATTTGGAGTCTTGACATGTGAAGACATGGATCAGGTATATTTATAATCGTCTTTGTGTTTTGTTTTGTTTTTAATTGTCTAAATATATGTATGGATGTATTAGGCCTTGAATCGTGCTGGTGGTAAAGCTGGGAACAAGGGCTCTGAGGCAGCTTTGACCGCTGTAAGTTGACTTTATTTTATCAAGATGTTACTGTGTGTTTGTTCTACTTCATTTACATAAGTCAACTTGTAATTTTGTGCTTATTTTGTTCACTGAAATCTTTATATGTATTGCAGATTGAAATGGCATCATTGTTTGAGCATCATTTGAAGGATTAATTATTGTGACAGTTTACTCATGCAAGAAGAACAAGAGAATCCTGTCATTTAAACTACTTATAGAGTTGACTAATCGTTTTTTCGTTCTTTTTTGTTTGTAATTTGCTTGAAAAGTCACACAATAAAGTCTTGTGGTTTTGTTGAGTACATGACATTTCAGCTTAATAATGGTGAGAATCAAGTGGAAAACCTGTGATGGATATGTTGATTTTTAAGCAATTAGGTATATTTTTGCAAACACAAGTTGAAGTTTTAAGTAATCCTGCATTGGGTTTCTTGATATCTAGATTATGAGACTGAAAAATGACTTACAATTAGCATAGTCAATGCTAAAGAAAACATCACTAACACACTATCTATACACCGTTAACAAGTGACAGGTCATACGGTATGTATGACTTTTTTTGCCAAACCATACGGGTTGTATAACCCGTATGATATGATGAAATTTGGGTCATAATTTTACGGAAACTAATTGATGTGACGGTGTTGTGTTACATGGCTTGTATAAAACCCAACAACTTGTTGCGCTTAAAGATTATGAGATGGTGTTATTTCTACATGCTCTCAAACATGATGTCTTGTGAGATTTGGGTGACGGTTAATGACAACGTTTTTATTATGCATTTCTTACTTTTACTAACATATTTTCAACTCGCAAGTGCCAATAGCCACATTACGCTCATTGTCCTCGTCCCGTGTCTGGGTGTGAAACACTTTTCCGACTGTCACTAGGGGGCTGTTTGGTTACCTCTTATTGGCCATTTAAGAGGCAAAACTAGTGTGATATTACTTTTCCTATAAAAACCAAAAAAAAAACAAAAAAAAAAAAACTTTACGTAACGTTTGATACGCATTAATTATAGATGGAATGAAATAGATCATCCTGAAAGAATGAGAATGAGATGGGGGTGGGGTGGGGGGGGGGGGGGGTTGATCAATAAAATAAAATCAATGATTACATTATTTTTGTTTCACCATATTTTTGTGAGACAACCGTCGCCTTTGCCGCCACCACCAACGCCACCAATTGATCCATCTCAATTGTTATATATTTATCTATATTTTTTATCTCCGGTACCGTAACAAACATAACTAAAACCGATCAAATTCGTGTCAAGTTACCGCTTTAATGTCTGGGACCGACAACACTTGGGGTTTTACCATCGACGGGGTTTACCAAACAAACAAAGGTCAAATATTTTATTGATTATATGTTAACTTTACGAATTTATTTTTCTAGGTTTTAACGTAACTGAATTCACTTAAAAGTCGTAGGGGGTGTTTGAGATTTCTTATTTTACCTCCTTATAACTTTTAATTAAATTAATAAGATATAGTGTAATAACTTTACCTCTCCCAAACATCACCTTAAACTCACCACTGCTTAATGCGATCCACAATTAACTGGTAACTGTGAATGTAAGGGATATGTATGTATAGATTGCAAAATGAAACTCATTTCTGGTTGTTAATTAATTGTTTACTCTTCATGCAATCTCACAATGCGTATGTATTTGTTGCTTTGATGACCTAATTTGCCGTTACATTTCCGAAAGAATTATGTTTTTGTTACTTTATAATAATTAGGTCATTCTTCATAATTTGGTACACAATTTGGGGCTTAGGAGGTGCACTGCTCATCCAAGTTATTATCGACTGACTTGTACATTAGTAGAATTCGCTAGGTGCTAGTCGGGCTAACAAGGATTAATTGGATTGGAATTTTTATATGTAAAAATTATATATAGGGGGGCGGTTATTGTACAATGCCTCCTTGTCGTACAAAGCGTACGAAGGATCCTACCTCTCGATTTCATTTTAAAACTAATGCGGTGGCATAAAATTTGGGCTTTCTTCAATTAAGGGTATTATTATAGTCTCAAGTTACTTCTTATTTGTAATCGTTCCACTAAAATCCGCACTCGTCTCTTGAGTATCTAAGCCCTATTCAAAGTCACTACAAAATCTTAAAAATTTATTGTGGTTGATCATGGAAAATTCATTGTTAAAATCAAAATCAAAATCAAAATTAGTTGCATCTATGTGTGTAAAAGAAAACAAAACAAAACAAGTATTAGAGCATGTTTGGGATAGAGTTTGAAAACAACTTATTGATTGCGCCTTTTAGAAAAACTGCTTTTTAACCTTATCAAAAAGCTCAATAAGGACTTTTGTGATTGGCAGACATTTTTTAAACTTATTGGCTTTTTGAAAAAAACAAAAAGTCAATAAGTTGTTTTCAAACTCAATCCCAAACATGCCCTTAGTCTATCTTAGAGGGTTTAGAATGTAAATACTTACTCTTTTATAGTCTCCTTGTATTCTCTTCTAGGGATGAGATCGGTACCGTACCCGTACTTGTACCCCTATCTGTATCCGAAAGTACACGTACCTAAAATCAGTAAATCTGGGTACCCATACTCGTATCGAATTTTATGGTACGGGTAATATAGGTACGACGCCTGCTTTGGTATCACTTTTTACTTTTTTTTAAAAATCTCCACTAAACTTGGTATCGATACCAGTACGGTACCGACAATCAATTATCTATAATACCAAAACCAAAACCGTAATACCATAACCATAATACTAAAACTAATTAACTAAAAATGAAAAAAATCAACCATAATATAAAATCCATGCATGGTGGCTGTTACGAGTTATTGAATGGAAGAAGAAGAAGAAGAGAAAAGAACTATGGTTTGATTAAAACTGTTAGCACTTAATATTTTGATTATCAATGGTTTTGAAAAGCCCACTTGAAACCTTGAGAATATCCCAAATAAAACACGGTTAGAGTTATTAGTTTTGGAAATCTCAATAAAAACCCCTACATATTTCTAACGGATACTGAGTACCCGTAATACCCACACCTGTACCCAAAAGTACCCGTACCTAAAATCAATAAATCTAGGTACCCATACCTGTACCAAATAGACGGACGGATACAGGTATTCGGGAAAAAAATCTCATCCGTGTTCTCTTATTTAAACATACAATCAATTACAGTACAATATCACTATCAATCGATCACCAAGTTTATCTCATGCATATTATATTCATGCAGATAAGCAAACAACACACAAGAGGATGAAAACTTTTGCCGAAAAGGTAGTAAGGAAAGCACGAAAAGAAAACGTTGTTAAACGTAAACATGTTGTTTCTGACTCTGATATCGACTTCAAAAACTTAAAGAAGAAAGGGAAAGCATCAGTGACTAAAGAATTAAAAAACGAGCAACCTTTTGAAGAGTTCCTGGATATTAAACTACGGATGAGATGTTCGCCTGTTAATTTATGGGAAACAATCCAGTCATTGACCGAAGAACAACAAGCTTGTGTTAGGGAGATGGGATTCGGTTCAATTTTGCAAATGAATATAAAGAGCATTCCAACAGCCTTAGGATATTGGTTGCTTGTGAACTACAATCACCATCTTAATGAATTAAACGTGGGAGATCATGTTATCAAGATAACACCTTCACTAGTTCACGAGATCCTGGGAATACCGATGGGTAACATAAAGGTGCTTCAAGGTACAAATCCAACGACAGATCTATTTAAAGATCAGTTCACAACAGCAAGGATTAGTATTGGAAATGTTGTGGATAAAATCAAGGAAAGCCGGGACACCGGGGCGAAGTTCAAACTATATTTTCTTGTTGTGTTCAATACAATCATGGGACATATGACAAAATCCACAACAGTGAATTGGAGATTCATTTAATGCCATTAAAGACTATTCTCATATATCAAAAATAGATTGGTGTAGCTATGTAATTGATAATTTAAAAAGCACAAAGGAGGGATGGGGTGGTGAAAATGCTCAATACGGCGGACCTATAACGTTCCTTGTGGTACTTTACACACACGAGTACCAGAAAAGGCATGGAGCACTTGGTGATCCAATTCAAACGCCTGCAATCAACTACATAACAACAGATTCTCTTTGGACAATGCAGGCAGATTTGTATGATAATGGTCCTCTAACACAAATGGTACGATTTTTAAATTAAGCATGACAATTCTTTTGTATTAAGCATTGTTGTAATCTAATTAAAAAAATGAAATTGTTTTGTACAGAAAATATAGAAAGAAATGAAAATGAAGAATTGAATGTCGACAATTTAAATGAAAAGCAAGGAGAACCGTCTTTTGAAAACGAGGAAAGAGACAATAATCAAAGTGGTGACAATGAAAATGATGAATCAGGTAAATAACTTATCATGCATGTTTATTTGTATTATTATGCATGTTTGTAATAAACTGTGCCTTATAATTAATTACGCATGGTGTGTACTGTATAGTATCATACGGCAGTTGCACCAACCTGAAATTTGACTAAAATTTGAACGTTTTGGCTCGATTTAACAAGCTTTGACAGCCTACCAATTATTGGGTCCGACAAGCTAAAATGACATTGGTCTCTCACCGATTACTTATTAATCAGCGACTAATACCGATTAGTCTACTTTGCTTTTAGTTAAATGGAAAGGTTGTACTTTCTGCACTTCTATATTTATGAAGATTAAAAAGAATCATGAAATAGTGTACTTGTATCTTTTCACTTCTGCCAATAAAGTTCATGGATATGTTTTAGATAAAAAGAATTTGTTTTAAACCGTCACAGGATAAGATGCTTAAGAGTAGAACCCTCTATGACTGTTTAATTCTAAATGGTCAGTGCTAAAGAAAACACCACTGACATACTATCCATACACCACTAACAAGGCAGTTCGTATTGCATTTTTCTCCGAATAATATGGGCCGCATGACCCTATGTGACCCGTATGATATGGGAAAATTTGTTCCCATGGGTCATATAACTTTACTGAAACTGTGTGATCATGATGTGACAGTGGTGTATTGTGGCAGAAGGCATACAGGTTGTATGATGTAAAAGTTTGGTTTATAGTTTATACAGCCCGTGTGATGTAAAAGTCGAATAGGCTAGTTTAATCAGAGTTTAGTTTTTCTGGACAGATTGGATTGATGATGAGCCTATTGCTAACTTGCTTCCGAAATCAATAAAGTTGACCCATGTTGACTTCTCACCTGAAGAGCGATCTTTCTATCAGAAGCTTGACGTTGAATCACGCTCACAATTCAAGGTGCTTTTGCTAACATATGTGTTCATATTCCTAAAAGTGAATACTGAATTGTACCTATTTAAAACCAAATCAAGAAGAATAAATATTAAGCTAATAATACTCTTTTAAAGACATATGCGGATGCAAGTACTGTGAGTGAAAACTACGAAAACATCCTTTTGATGCTTTTGCGGCTTCGACAAGCTTGTGGCCATCCATTGCTGGTTAAGGGATTTACCAAAGAATCTATTAGTGGATCTTCAAGAATGGCAAAGAACCTTCCTAAATATATGCAATCTTATTTGTTAAAATATTTTGGAAACTCTCAACATATGTTGCTTGTGTAATGCGAGTTTCATTGGCCTTCACTATTATTATTATTATAATTATGAAGAAACACTAGATAACCCCGGCAGATTAAAGGTAATCTGGGGGTTAAGTAGATGTTTCCCACGAGGGTTAGGTCGGGCAAAGATGGTTATTCTTCTCGACCTGCAAAACAGACACCGTAAGCTCGTCACTGAGAAGGGGGGGGGGGGGTTCCTCCTTGTGACCACCCTCCGGCGTGAGAATCAGACTAGATTGCTCTGAATATAAGTGTATATTGAGAGAAATAGCTAGAGAAGATAAGATGATATGAGATCATAATACCGTTCAAAGGTGTTGGAGTATTTATAGCCGAAGGTAGGTTTCCAAGCAGGTACGGCCAGCTGTATATAATATTCCTTTTCCACCAACTACGGGCTATGTTCGTGCCACGATGGGAGTTGGTGGGTAGGCAGCGGCTGATAGTGACATTTTGTACTGGAGCGTGCTCCTTCTGGTACTATTGTCAGTGAGCTGTCATCCTGTGATTGGTTCATGGGTCGCTTTTGTCAGATCTTGTCTATTTGTCCATACCTTGGTAGGTATAGTACAAAAGATCTTCTAGAAGCGTACGGACTGGCTCTTTTGGGCAGGAATATTCCCGCCCTGCTCATTCCTTCTTCAGGTGACATTACTGAAGTATAAGAGTTAATGCCTTATGCGTGTAGCCTTACTGTTAGTGCGGGTAGCCTTCCTTCTTGGCTTGTATCTGCAGCTGCGGGAACAGGCAGGGTACTTTACCAAGGGAGGCTTTCCTGCGGGAACAGCTGGCTTACTGCGTGTAAGGTCTTCATCTCTGAGCATGGTGGGTCCTGCGGATCCAGTTGGTCTTTGCGCAGACGTCCCTCTTCAAGGTGAGTCTTGCGGGGACCAACATGGCTTTGCTGGGACCTACCTCTTCAAGTCCCCCAGTCCATTGTTCTTCTCATGAATTGTTAATAAGTGAGGGGAACTTTTGGACTTTAAGCAAGGGGTTTTGAGAAGGGTTTTTCGTTTTTTAAGGTTTTCCGTGGGGATTGTTCCCGCAGTTTTCCTAATGTCACTTGCAGAAATTCCCGACTTTTCTGCCTGATCTTTGGGTATGATGCGGGTAGGTGTGTAACCTCCTCGCAAGTCGGGAGCGTTGAGTTTCACTTGTGTAGATTCTCCACGAGGTTTTGGTAGTTTTAGACATAGTGATCAATTATGTTAAACAACCAATTCCACCTTGAAGCTTCAAACAATCTAGTTCTCAACGTTCCCGCCATGCGGGGGTGCTATTTCTCTTTCCGCAAGCATGGCCCATAAGATCCTTCTTGGTTTCAATTCCCTGCAGGTGCTAAGTATGTGAAGGGTTTCGCCTTGACACTGTACCTGCACTTGGCTTATGGTTCCTTGCTTTCCAAGGTATTCTTGGCTTCAATTTCCTGCAAGTGCTAAGTATGTGAAGGGTTTCGCCTTGACACTGTACCCGCACTTGTCTTATGGTTTCTTGTTTTCCAAGGTAAGGGGGTATATTCCCTCTTATTTTTGAATCTTTTTGAATCTTTTTGGAATTCGGAGAGTTGGTGAAAGGATGAGGACAGTCCAAACGGTTGAAGGGACGTTGGCGTCTTCTGACGGTTTCAGGACGTGCAGGAAGTTATGACGACGTGACAGCATGTGGTCAATCAGGACGCTTTTTCAGGCGCGTGGGCGCGAGTTTCATGACACGCGCCATTCCGACACCTGTTGCCAGCTTGCTGTATCCACACGTGTCGCCGTGTCATTGCGCCTGCGCTTTCTCTCTCATCCGCATTAAATTCATCGCATTCATTGCGATGAGTATATAAGGGGGGAGAGGGTGTATTTCATCCATCATCTTCACTTCACTATCCTTTTCCTTTTAAGCGATTTCCGGCGAATACTCATCTTTTCCGGCGAGCATTCTACTGAAACCGCTTTCTTAACACTGAAAAATGTCTTCTTCTACTCAAGATCCAGAGGTTAACGTCGAGGAGTCCGACGTTTACCTTGAGAACCCGATGTCTACGTCCGATAAGGACGATAAGAGTACTGCTGGCGAGTGTCAGTGTACTCTTTCTGTCGATGTATACCATTACATCGTCAAGAAGTTCATGCTCGAGCCTTATGAGCCTGAGTTTCCGGAGGCCCATCAGACGGTGTACGATGCCCCTAATGGCAAGATAGGGGTTTACGCCTCGTTCTTCTTATATGGGAATCTAAGGTTCCCATTAATGAAGTTCGTGTACCGTGTTCTGGAGAAACATGGTGTTCACTTGACGGAGGTGCACCCAATGGCAATTGCCAAAGTTCGCCATTTCGAATGGGTGTGCCGTATTTTGGGCATCGAGCCCCGCGTCGACCGTCTGATGACCTTCTACACCTGGAGGTGCATCCAGGGTTGGTATACCCTTGTTACTCGGATCAAGGGGTTGAAGATCTGCGCTACCGAGCGTAGTCTTCGTTCTTGGAAGCGGGAGTTTTTCTACATCTCCTCTCGCGTCATCCCTATCGCGATGACGTTCAAGAATGGGAGGGCACTCCCTAACCTTCACGCCTCCAATTACCAGGAGACGGAATGGTTCGCCAAGATCTCCCAGATCCAGACTCTGGTTTATCGCTTCGCGGAGTCTGGGATGGTGATGCTTGGGATGAGCTGCGTGTGGAAGGATGCCGGGTCTGGGACGCCGCAAATACCCATCGTCCTTGAATACGGTTTGAACTATATTCCTTACGGTATGCTCCGTCTTTTGTGTTGGTTTAGGATTTTCTTCTAACATTATGTTTTTTATTTCAGAGGGGAACGACTTACAGTCACTCTTGCATCCGCGGGAGACTGGTGGTCCCGCACGGTTGGGTACTCGTGATCTCGATGAGAACGAGTTGCCCATTTTGGGGCAGACGGCGGATAGATTCGCAGAGGTCTACCCGCCGGGCCACGAAATTTTAAGCGCCACTCGGCCAGGTAAGGAGTTCTTTAATCCTCGTCCTCTCCATGCTCAAACTTCTGCTGGAATTCCTCTGATTTTGTCATCTTCTGATGAGGGATCCGCAGATGGGTCTTTCTTTGTGAGGAAGAAGAAGGCTGCTGGCGTGAAGGGCAAGGCGAAGGTTGCTTCCGTCGTCGACCTGGGAATCAGTCTGATTCCGAGACTGAAAGTGAGGAGGCGGCGGGGAACCTTGGTGGTGGTGACGAGACCATTGTCTCAGAGGTTGAGACAACGGCTGTCACTTCCGAGCCACCAAGCGCTGCGAAGGTGACTGGCGCGAAGAGGCCAGTTTCATCGGGTCTATCTCCGCCTGTCAGGTCTTTCAGGATCAAGAAAGCCAGTAAGTATATTTTTTGTTCACCTTTTCCACATTTCCTTCCGCCTTTGTTTTTAATATCTTGTTTTTCTTCATGCAGGAGTGGACTTATCCGCTTTCGAGAGCAGTGCGGGAGGAAGCGGTTCGGGACCCACGACGATAGGTTTGGTCAACCTATCTTAGGCGATGACCCAGGCGGCTGCGCCTGTTTTTGGTGCTGGTTCAGTTGCTCATGCTGTTGAAGCAACTGTTCCAGTTATGACGTCATCTCCGCCGGCCGTCAGTGCCATCTTTACTACATCCTTCACCGGACCGGCAGTGACATTTTCCGTGAGCTCATCTGCGGCTGCTACCACGGTTATGAGTTCATCTCAAATGAGTTCATCTCCGATGGTGTCTACCTCAATGGCTTCTGCATTGTCGCATTCGGCGTCAGCGACTACCTCTGTTGGGGCCAGTTCTCCAGGTATGTTTAGAGTTGGAACCTCTAGACTTACCTCTGTTGATGAGGGAGTCCAACCTTTGCCTCCTTCCCATCTCCTTGACCTCTTGGATGGATATCCTTTAGGTTCAAGTGATGGGTTTAGCGGCTATCGGCCTGTTATCGACCCTACAGGTGCGTGGGGTTATTTTGGCCTATTATCCATTCTTATCATTTTTTCCTAACTGTTTTTTTGTTTTTGCAGTTTCGGATTCCAATGAGGTGTATGCTCCAAGGTGGAATATCCGCCGGGGAACAACTCTAAGGACGGCTGCGGACTGCGTCGACTGGGCGCGCCATGCCGCTCCAAGCGGTGCATTGGGGGAGGCAATGGCTAGCTACCAGGAGGGTAGGTTGTCCAATGAGCTTCGAATCCTTCTCGCCCGGATGCAGCCGCGTGTCGAGTTACTTTGTCGTGAAAACGACAAGTTAAAGACTGTGCGTAGCCTGGAGGTGGCTCAGGCGCGATCGCTGCGGGAGGAAAACAAGAGGCTTGCCGCCATCGCTACGGAGAAAGAGAAGGCCTTCAAGGACCTTGAGGCCGAGATCCAAGCCAGGCATGAAGCCCGTTCCAAGGCTACCCAAGCTGTTAACGAACAGCTTAGGTTGGCTAAGGAAACTGCGCGTAATGCCACCGAAAGGGCCACCAAAGCCGAAGCCGTTGCTGAGCCTCTGCGCGTTGAGAATGAAGAGCTTAAAGCCAAACTGGAGAAGCTTCAGCAGGCTCATGAGGCTTTGGCTTTAGAAGATGCCAAGAAGCTACAGGAGCTTTTGGATCAGAGGGCTGTGCTTGATCGCACTGAGCGCAAGCTTAAAGGCGTTGAAGAGGCTGCTGCCAAGGACGTGTTGCTTGCCAACCTCAACAAGAATGAAGCCGAACGCGCCCGCGATCAAGCTCAAGCTACCCTTCAAGAAGCTCTATCTAATAAGGATTGGCTTCTACGAGAAGCGTTGCCGCAGGTACGCATAGCTCCATAATTTATTTGCTTTGCGCTTTTCTTTATACTTAGAAAAGTTTTTTATATATATTTTTTATTGTAGATTGTGCATCGGATATTCGCGAACACATCCTATGATGATGCCATGAGCGCAGCCCTCAACGCTTCTCATGAGGATGGGGAGAAGGCTGGTTTCTTGCTTGGTCTAGGATTTGCAGAGAAAGGCATCCCGCCTTCCAATTTTTCTTTACACGATGTTGATACTGAAGCTGCCTATGACCAAGATGTGAACCAGTATGCTGCCTTCCCGCATCCGGTTGTGGAGAAGGTGAATGAAGTTGCTGCTGCTGATGACGGGCTAGCTGTTCTCAAAGCTTTCCTCGAACCACCGCAGCCGACTGATGGTGCGGGTTTAAGTGGGTTTGGAGGAAGTGGTCCCGAAGCTTGAATCTTGAGATTCCTCCCAGCCGTTAGGATAGATTTGTACATTTTATAGGCGGGTAGATACCTGGCCATTTTGTAATGTTTGAACAGCTTTTATCGTGAATATAAATGATTGTGCGGATAGGACCGTCACTTTCACTTAATGGCTTGCTTTATAAACGTTATATGATTTGCTCATGCATATTTTAGTTTAATTTAGCAATTGCCTTGCCTTATAAACATTATATGATTTGCTCATGCATATTTTAGTTTAATTTAGCAATTTTCTAAGTGTTTTGAATAAGTTAACTTTTCGACGCGTGTCAGATAATAGGTTAATGTTCTGTTTCCTCTATCATGATTGTGCGGGTAGGACCGTCACTTTCACTTAGGATGACCAAACTTTATCTATATCTGACCTGCGTGAAGGTTTTCCTCATCTTTTTCTTAGAAATTTTCTAAGTGTTTTGAATAAGTTAACCTTTCGACGCGTGATTGATAATAGGTTAATGTTCAGTTTCCTCTATCATGATTGTGCGGGTAGGACCGTCACTTTCACTTAGTAGGATGACCAAACTTTATCTATATCTGACCTGCGTGAAGGTTTTCCTCATCTTTTCCTTAGAAATTTTCTACCGTTTTTGTGTTTATGCGGGTTTTGCCGCTTTCCACACGCAACGACTTACTTCCTCCCTCACTTATTGATGCGGTGAATACCGGCATATCAGTGTGGTCAGTTCATAAGTATAAAGGTAAGGCTATCAACATCAATGTGATAAGGAGAATCATTTCCATTAGAAGTGGCTCTAGGCCTTTTCTTTACAAATTTGGAATTGATCTACATGTAACATCTGCGTAATTGAGCTCCATTCCATGTTCATCGAGCCTTTCGAGCCGGTATGCGCCCTTTCCCAGAATTTAATGTATGGCCCTTCCCAAACCGGGGCCAGCTTTCCTGGGCGCTCCTGGTTCGGAATCTCGTTGTTACGCAGTATGTAGTCTCCGACATTGAAGTTGCAGAGTTTCACCCGCGTGCTGTAGTTGTTTACTCAACTGGGGTTCTACACGCGTTAGCCTGCTCAGCACCTATTACGCCACGAGGTGTGTGAGTTTCCCATCTCTGACGAATGTTTCGATGACATCCTTCAAGGATATGCATTCCTCCGTGGTGTGTCCTTTTGTCCCGTGGAAGTCACAGGATTTGCTCTGATCAGCGTTTTGACGCTGTCGGATTATTGGAGCCTTTGGGCATGGGAGCCTCTCGGTGGCAAATATTTCGGTGACGCTTTTGGTAAGTGGCGTCCATCTGGGATTCTGGTTCGACGACTGCATGTTGTCCCTTCCGCCTAAGAGAGGGCGAGAGTTGGATGAGGTGTCAAAGTTTACCCTTGAATGCCAAATACCAAGCTTCCTCTTTTTGTTTTGTCGGGCGGTATGGACGTTATTTTCTCTTGTCCTCTGGGTGTAGAGGTTTGTGTTCTGATCTCTACCCAGTTGCTTCTCCGTTTCGGCAAAGCGTTTAGCTGCCGTCATGATGGCATCCCACGTGGATGGCATGCCGTCTTTACCTGTCAAGGTACGGATGAGCTCTGGGTACTCAGCGCCCTGGATGAAAGCGGCGCGAACAAGATCTTCGCTGATATTGCCCAGACTTAGCTTCTTTGAGTTGAAGCGAGTGATGAAGTCTAGCAAAGATTCGTCTTCTTCCCGGATGCAGTTGAGGATCGTCCATTGCTCTTCAGTATATTTTCTTTGTTGACTGAAGTGCTGGCTGAATTTGTGCTGGAAGTCTGCCCAATCATAGATGTGGTGGACCGGTAGACGATCAAACCACGCCCTGGCTGCCCCGACTAGCGTCATCTGGAACATGTAACACCATGTGGGTTCCGTCCAATTACTGACGGTTGCCCCCGCTATTAATCTGTTCAAGTGATCGTCCGGGTCAGATATGCCATCATAAGTGCCTATGTTGGACATCTGTTTGGCACTCTTTGGGGCGATTGCTTCCGCAATGTCCCTTGCAAATTTGGACGTTCCCGCATTCGCAGCTGTTGGTCTGAAATTTTTGGAGAAGTCACGTGGGTTTCCCCCCGTGTTCTTTGGTTTGAAGGTTTCCTCAAAATTTCTCTTCGAGTGGAAGTCTTCTTTACGCTTCCCTTTCGCCTTATGACGAGGGTTTGCGTCACTGTCAGATTCTTCCCAATCTTCATCATCCACATACTCGCAATCGTTGCTCATGTTGAGCTGTTGTCTAGTGCTTCCGAATTTGTCATTGGCCTGCTTGAGTGAACGTAAACGTTCGTCCAATTCAGCCTGGAATTCTTTCTGACGTGCTTCCGCCCAAGCTTTAACTTGTTCAAGTGTTTGTTGGGGAAGTCTCGTCTGTTGTTTCTCCACCTGGGTATTAATGAATCCCATGGGAGGATTGTTTACTGCACTTGCCCCGGCTTGTGTAACCGGGGTAGTGTTCGTAAAAATCGTGTATTCACCGGTGTTCCCCCCAGTAGCTGGAGTTGTGGTTACCGGAGTTTCTTGGTCACTCGGTGGCCTTGGCATCGGAGTAACCCTAACCATCTTTCCAGAAGTTTGAAAAAACTGAGAGAGAATTAGTTCTAGCTTAATGCACGGATGGCGCCAATGAAGAAACACTAGATGACCCCGGCAGATTAAGGATAATCTGGGGGTTAAGTAGATGTTTCTCACGAGGGTTAGGTCCGGCAAAGATGGTTATTCTTCTCGACCTGCAAAACAGACACCGTAAGCTCGTCACTGAGAAGGGGGGGGGTTCCTCCTTGTGACCACCCTCCGGCGTGAGAATCAGACTAGATTGCTCTGAATATAAGTGTATATTGAGAGAAATAGCTAGAGAAGATAAGATGATATGAGATCATAATACCGTTCCAAGGTGTTGGAGTATTTATAGCCGAAGGTAGGTTTCCAAGCAGGTACGGCCAGCTGTATATAATATTCCTTTTCCACCAACTACGGGCTATGTTCGTGCCACGATGGGAGTTGGTGGGTAGGCAGCGGCTGATAGTGACATTTTGTACTGGAGCGTGCTCCTCCTGGTACTATTGTCAGTGAGCTGTCACCCTGTGATTGGTTCATGGGTCGCTTTTGTCAGATCTTGTCTATTTGTCCATACCTTGGTAGGTATAGTACAAAAGATCTTCTAGAAGCGTACGGACTGGCTCTTTTGGGCGGGAATATTCCCGCCCTGCTCATTCCTTCTTCAGGTGACATTACTGAAGTATAAGAGTTAGTGCCTTATGCGTGTAGCCTTACTGTTAGTGCGGGTAGCCTTCCTTCTTGGCTTGTATCTGCAGCTGCGGGAACAGGCAGGGTACTTTACCAAGGGAGGCTTTCCTGCGGGAACAGCTGGCTTACTGCGTGTAAGGTCTTCATCTCTGAGCATGGTGGGTCCTGCGGATCCAGTTGGTCTTTGCGCAGACGTCCCTCCTCAAGGTGAGTCTTGCGGGTCCAACATGGCTTTGCTGGGACCTACCTCTTCAAATTATTATTATTATTTTTAATTCTTCTATAATTGAGAGAATAAGTCAGTTTATGAGAACACTAAAAACTGATTATGATTTATAGGATATACCGGAAGATGCAGTTGTTACCCTGTGTGGACATGTATTCTGTTATCAGTGTGTATCTGACTTCCTAACAAGCGATGATAACACATGTCCATCACCAAAATGCAAAAGCCCGATTGGGCCCGATGTGGTATTTAACAAAACCACATTAAGAAATTCTATCTCTGATGATAATGGTCTGCAGCAAGATTATACATCTTCCAAGATTAAAGTTGCAGTTGAGATTATTCAAAAAAATTGCAGATCAAAAGGTTCGGGCGTCAAAGAGCTACCAGTAAAAGCGATTGTGTTTTCACATTGGACGAAAATGTTGGATCTTCTTGAAATGGCACTTGATCAGAATCATATTGAATACAGGAGACTTGATGGCTCAATGTCGTTATCGTCAAGGGACCATGCTGTTAACCAGTTCAACAATGATCCCGAGGTTTACTTTCTACTCTTTATACTTACCAAAGTCAAAGTTCTTTTACTGATTGCTAAAAGTTGGCTAACGGGCGGGTTGGATAAATGGTTGGGTCAAAAACACATTTTTTTGTTTAACTAAAAGTTGTACTCGTCATTAAATTTCACACGTTTAAAACTTAAACGGCATGTGCTTCATACGGATAAAATTGACATTTTTGTCTAGCGAGTACTTACTTTTTTCGGTTAACCAATTTATTATAGCTAAAATTCTCATTAAAGTTTCAGAAAATATGATTAGTTAATTGTGATAATATAAGTTAACTTTTTTATGCAATCAGCCCTTTTTTAACAAATTAGTGCCGAATATTATTACAAATATTTTGTTATTTTATAATAATCTGAGTTTCTAATTAAAATGATTTAGGAGGTTTTATCGATTAAAGATTCACTTTGTGCGGCTTTAAACCCGTTTGACATGTTAAGCATTTATTTGGAATTTTGTTTTCATTTTTATCAAGAAACGAACTATGTTGCAGGTAAGGGTAATGCTGATGTCACTGAAGGCTAATAATCTTGATTTAAACAAGCTGGCTGCATCTCATGTAATTCTTTTGGATCTGTGGTGGAATCCAACTACTGAAGATCAAGCCATTAACCGAATCAGTCAAACTCGTCCTGTTACAGTGTCCCGGCTCGCTGTTAAAGACACAGTTGAAGACAAAATTTTTAAACTCCAGGTTTGTACTTCTGGAGTTAAAAACTGTAGTTTCACTATTTTACCATGTCCCTGAAATTTTACTTAATGCAGGATGAAAAGAGGAAAATGGTTGATTCGGCTTTTGGTAAAAATCGAAATGGAACATCAACCGATCGTTTAACCACTGAAGATCTGATATATTTGTTCATGGGTGCACATTAACTTATATTAGTTAGGTGGTAATTTTGGGTAATTTTGTTTAGATAAAATGTAAAGCCCAGTAAATAGTGGTAATTTACTATTGCTGCTGAAATGAATATAATTTTTAAAGTAAATATTTTCATTGATTTCAATATCTATTTAACATACAAGGAAGTATCCTAATTAGAGAGAATACATGAACAATAAATGAGAATTACATGGAATATATGTAGTCTATTATAGGTATTTTATATAGGTGTTTATATACCAAAGTTTGAATGTAGTAGGATGTTAATATCTTAGTTAACTAACCTCTTCATAACACTTGTTTTTTATTTGGTTGGTTGGTTAACACCACACTGGCTACATGATAGTGACGTCAGAGACCTTTTAAACTAACCAACCTCTCGATAACACTTAGACCACTTGTGGTTGGCATCAGGGGCTTTGCCACCTCAAACACGACGCCGGACACATTTTTTTTGGGGGGGGGGGGATGAGGGGGATCCGGAAACCAATTGACGAGGCGACATAGGGGAATAATGGTAGAGCCATGATGGAATGTTTGTGGGGTTTGTGTGATGGGGTGGGTGGGGGGGGGGGGGTTGGTTCAATCCCAATGATCGTGAGACTATTCAACATAAAAAAAGGTAGATCTATTTAGACAATCTACCTTCTTCTCCAATACACACTCTCAAGCCAGAACACGAATGCGGGCATGAAACTGAACCCGTGGGATCCGTCACAAATGTTTTGGGCTAGTATGGTTTCGAACAACGACGGCTAACTCTTTTTATTCTATTGTTTTGTTTAATTTTATAAAAAAATGAAAAAACAAAAAACAAATAATGGTTAAAGCCCCTTAGGGCTTCGAACCACAACGAAGCAACAAGACATAAGGGCTTTATAGCCTCCGATAGAGGTGCACAAAAAACCCGAACCCGATAAAAATATTCGGAACCGGTTTTTTATACCCGGGTTTTTAATACCTGGACCCGTACCCGACCCTACCTGTAGGGTACGGATAGGGTATGCATTTTAGTACCAAAACCCGTACCCGATTTGTATCTAGTAATACCCGAAAACCTGAACCGGTTCCATACCCGAACCGGGTTTTACATAAATACCTAGGACCGGGTTTTTTCAAATACCCGATATTACCCGAAAAATAATCCTAAAAGGTGCAACCCCTTAAAAAATCCAATATATATCCGAAAAATACCCGAAAATTGGGTTTTTTTCAATATCCGTAAATAGGGTATTCAAATACCCAGTTTTAGAATACCCAGTTTTATACCTGACCCGAACCCGATACACAGGGTATGGTTTTAGAGACAATACCCGAACCCTAACCCTAACCCGGGTATTTAAAAAACCCGATTTGTGCAACTCTAGCCTCCGATGCTCACAAGATAGAGTAACATGACATATTGACATGTAAAGGGCTTTAAAGCCAATTCACAACGGTTAAATAGTTAAAACTAATATGATGACGTCAGTTACTAGTGTTTTGGGATATTAATTAACTAGCTTATATCCCGTGTTACACAAGGGTGAAAAAAAATATTATAACACATTAATATTAATAAATCTATGAAAATTTAAAATCAAAATAAAATATAACCAAATAACTAAAATATATGAACACAATTAAAGACAAATAATAAATGCATAAAATTATGTTTTAAAATGTTACAAAATGTTCAAATGAGAGTCAACTTTTAGTGTGAACAAATGAAACAACGTTAAATTGACATCCAGAAGTGATCATAATATTTTCACATAAAAGTTTACAAACTAAACAATTCACATTAATAAAAAGGGACTTAAAAAGAGCGTCTTTCGAAAACCCGTGATTCAATACAACTTTAGCAATTGACTTATTCTAAATATCAGGATTCAACATCATCTGCATTTAATCAAGATAAATATAAATAACAATAACATAATCTTGATGTGATAAAATAAACACCCAAATTCATTATAAAAAGGAAAAATTAGTAATGGAATTGAACCTACCCTATGCATTTACAAAAGTTTTCTCTCATAGCTTATTACCTATGCTTTTATACCTCACTTCAAAACCTGCATATAATCAATTTTATGCGTCAGCTTAGTTACTGAATGGTTTATAGTTAAAAAGTATTGTTTGATAAAAAAAACTTAAATTGCAAAATAAAAAAAATCCATATCTCATGACAATTTATTTGCTCACTTCTCACACAAAGAGGGGAAAGAATCTTGATAGATGGAGTATACCTTAATTCTTAGATTCCTAGAATTAAATCTTTAAGAATAATACAACGAAAAGCTAACAAATTTAATTAACAAAGCAAACATGAAAATCTCAAAAGGAAAAATTAGTAATGGAATTGAACCTACCCAATGCATTTACAAAAGTTTTCCCTCATAGCTTATTACCTATGTTTTTATACCTCACTTCAAAACCCGCATATAATCAATTTTATGCGTCAGCTTAGCTACTGAATGGTTTATAGTTAAAAAGTATTGTTAGATAAAAAAAACTTAAATTGCAAAATAAAAAAAAATCCATATCTCATGACAATTTATTTGCTCACTTCTCACACAAAGAGGGGAAAGAATCTTGATAGATTGGAGTACACCTTAATTCTTAGATTCCTAGAATTAGATCTTTAAGAATAATACAACGAAAAGCTAACAAATTTAATTAACAAAGCAAACATGAAAATCTATGAATCAAAGTTCAGATAAGTAATAAATTTGAGATTATGACCCTTTTAATAATAAACTTTTTAATTTGGAGGGGAAACAGGTTTAAAAATTATCAAAGGAAGAGCAAATTCAAAGTTACATTATTTTTTATATTCAAAATTATATAGCACATATTAAATTTTATTCTTATACAACTTCAACTTATATTTAAAAGAAATAAAATAAATTAAAGGTAGCAGCAAATTGCAAGTTATATTATTTCTTATTCCTAGGCCGTTTCAAGTTATACTAAAAATGACCATTCTAACCCTAACCTCCTATAATACTAAAAAACGACTTATTTTAACCCAAGCCTCCTAAAAACCTGTAGATTATAGAAAGTTTTAAGTTATAACCATCTAAATTTAAACACATCCCGGTTTCAGCCCATTTCAAAATATACTAAGTAACGACATGTTTTAACTCCAACGCTTGGAATAACAAACTTAACAGCTAATGGAAATAGAAGTCATGTGGCCTAAACAAAAACAACAATTTTGACCAACACATAAGTCAAACAAAATGAATTGTGAATCTTTATAATGCATATCACTAACCTAAATATACCTTAGTTCTCACGAGTAGACTTGCTGGCCTCTAGCTGTTAGTCTCTTAGTTGCCATTACAGCGTCTTCTATCTTCCTTTGAGGAAACTATAAGATTTTCAAAAATTAATAATTAATATATTAATAAAGAGAAATTGTAATTTTGAACGAGCATGAATAATAGTAAAACGAATACACAAGATACTAAGAAATTTCACCATTTTTTATGTTAATTAAGAGCTACCAAATTGTGTCTTTCATATTTATTCATCCTCCCTTCCTACCTTAGCTGCAAATAAAGTAAAGCAAAATTATTTGATTTTCACCATTTGAATATATACAATAAATGCAAGTTTTTCTTAGTGAATTATCGTTTAGCTGAAAAGGGAAATCAAATATCAAATAATAGTTAATAATGTTCTTCAACCGGCTTAAAAAAAATAACTTTAAACGACCCGAACCAAATTGATACATTTTTAAACGACCATTTTAACCCAAATCCACTTTCACAAAGCATTGCATAAAAAGATGTTCTCAGGTTTATGATCACAATGGATAATAGCAACATCTTTCATAAGAGCTAAACGTATATGAGGCACAAATAATAATGCTAAAGGAAAGATACTAACTTATAACAATTTTAAAATTTTACCTGTATTGTGAATAGCTTCACAAAGCTCAATAATAATCCACATAATCGATTTAGCCTTAAAAGCTTATACAAGATGTAAAATCACAAACAAAGCCAAACTCATTACACCCTAAAAAAGGAAACTCAAGTTATTATTATTATTATTATTATTATTATTATTATTATTATTATTATTATTATTATTATTATTATTATTATTATTATTATTATATTTGGCCACAATAAACAAAAATAACTATGCATTTTTCATATGTTTATACGCTGTTGTTTTTGCTATAAGTTGATACTATAATAATGAACGAACCTGTTGTTTTGTTCTAATTTGTGAAGTAACATAGAGCTAATTAGACCAATTGCAACATCAAAGAGGTCCTTTACAAAAGCAAAGTGTAATTAGTATGTTTAGATTGATTATTGCAAATATACAAAATTGCAAACGTAAAGATTAAAATAAGCACCTTTTCAGGATTAGCCATCTCGACGCGAAACTTTTCCGACTTACGAGCCATAGAGAGTAAATTCTTCTCCATCACTTGATCGTGCTCATAGTTCTCTGCATGAACCTTTTTCTCATGTTCAGTTGCAGCCCTTACAGAACAAAAATATCATGTCACTACACATTCATATGTAAAGTAATTGTTTTCAGGATGTTATATGTTTTGAAGAAAAATGAAAACAGATGGTGGTTCTACAAACAAAAAATACTTAACATCATCAAAAATCATAGTTCCATATCAACATACAAAGCGAATAAACATCAACAACTCAACATTTATTACTATTTAAATAAATAGTATACATGTATGCGAAAAAGCAATCATAATTCCACATTATAGAAACTTCAATTTTTAAAAGAAATGATAACACTATTACTCCAAAAAACTACTAATTTAAATCTTTGCACCCGGAAGAATGAATTGTTCCATAAATTAATTCGGAAGGCAAACAACTTGTTTAAAACCTTAAGCTGATCACATTATTAATTGAATATAGCTACTACAGAAAAAACACCAAACCTTTTGAAGTTACATCAAAATATACAAAGGCAATATTCATTTCATAGGTGATAAAACCAAACCATAGATAAAATAGAATGATAACAAATCATGTAAACTAATGTACGTCAACATGAAACTAAAATTGAAAGATTACTTTTAAAACCTAACCTCTATCACTTATGGGAGCTGTACAACCAGACCAGGCGAAGAAACCTCATAACCAAAAAAAAAAAAAAAATAAAAACTCAGATATGCTTGAAACCAAATGAAATATGCACATGAAAATTAGGGGGAAAAAGTTAAATAATAATGAGAGACGTGGCCTTCTATATTTTGAACACAATAGCAAATTAAAGGTGAAGCTGACACGTGTTCACATGAATGTGGGTGACAGGTGTCAGGCTGCGTTGAAGGCTGAATCGGGCAAAGTTGTTAAACACGAGAAAGCTTGTTTAGATAATCAACATGTCTTTCTACCATTTGCCTTTGATACATTTGGTTTTCTGGCTCCAGAGGCTGTGAAATTTTTGAGTAGGGTTCAGCGCGTCGTACACGGAACCTCTTCAGCTTCTAGGTCTCAAAGCTTCGTTTTTAGCAGGATTGGCTTTGCTGTTCAAAAGGGGGTTGCGGCGCAGCTTGTTGCCCGTTTGCCTGCCACTTTATTGTAATCGTTTTATAGTAAATTATATAAAACTTCGATTATTTATATAAAAAAAAAAAATAGAGATACGACGAGAGAAAAAGGGGGAAAACCTTCACACTTAATAAAACCCCCAAAACACACACACACTCACAAACTCTGCAATCGAATGAATGAATCCATGGTGTTAGGGTTTTGACAGAAGAACAACAATCACACTATTCACTGCTGTTGCGATCAACAATTACAAGGTGCCTCTAATTGTGAATGCATATTATATTATATTATATTATATTATATGATTGCAAACATTATACTCATTTCCTTTTAATCCTTTACTCTTCATCGTCGTTTCTACTATAATCTCACAATGTGTACGTATCTGTTGCTTTCATGTAATTACGTTACGTATTTAACCTAATTTGATAATTAACCGTTACATTTTTGAAAAACTGTGTTATTGTTACCTGTGTATGTAAATTACAAGGCATTCGTTAACGATACGGATCGATCATGCTGTTCGGCTTTTGGTTTCAGTTTTATTTCAGAATGAGTTCGTTAGCAGCCTAATTCAGGGGCTGATTACTTAATTAGGTTATTTTTTGTGATTTATATTCAGGCTGGTGATATTAGTTATTGAGTTGTAGTGTCTCCAATGGAACCGATAGATATTATTGCTTGTTCAACAGATAAAGTGATTTTTTGTTAATTGTTAATTGTTAATTGATAGTTCAACAGATACTTTTGATTTTGATAAACAAATTTTGATTTCTCGTTAATTGTTAACGCTTTGTCGTTTTAAGTAGAATCTGACAATGCGCATCTGTTGCTTTAATGAAATCGTTAGTGCTGCTCAATTCAGGGGCTAATTAGGTCATTTTTTGCTATATTTTTATAATTCATATTCAGGCTGGTTCAGAATTTGGGGTGTGTAAAGAAGATGGTTGTAGTGAAAGTAATGTTTATTACTTGAAGGTGTGAGAAATACATAAACAACTACATCTATTTATACACAAATAAACCCTAGCTATCAACCCATAAAAGGCCCATGGGCTTTAGCCAACTATATTGGCTAAAACCCTAATTATAACTAAATACAACTAACACTCCTTCTCAAGTTGGAGCATAGATGTTAATCATGCCCAACTTGTTACAAATAAAATCTATCTGAGCTTTCCGGAGCGGTTTAGTTAGAATGTCTGCTAGCTGAAAATTTGTCTTCACATGAATTGGTTGAATGGAAGGAGGATCAGTTTGTGTGCCTACTACTCGATCTCTGATAAGGTGGCAGTCGACCTCAATATGTTTTGTCCTCTCATGAAATACTTGATTATTGGCTATGTGAATGGCTGACTGACTATCACAGTATAACCTCATCAAGTCATTAGAAACAACCCCGAGCTCTCTGAGAAGACGACGAACCCTGTCATCTTTGATGTTACATCTGCCATGGCTCTATACTCCGATTCGGCACTCGACCGGGAAACCGTGTGTTGCTTCTTACTCTTCCATGATATAAGATTTCCTCCAACAAACACACAATATCCGGTGGTAGATCGTCGAGAAATTGGACAACCTGCCCAATCTGCATCTGAGAACCCTGATATCCGACCATCTCCTTCTTCCGTGAAGGCACCTACACGACAATGACCCTGATCGGAGTATAATATACCCAAGCCAGGTGAGGTCTTAAGATATCTTAAGACACGAAGGGCAGCATCCCAGTGACCGGTGTATGGTGTAGCCATAAATTGGCTCAGAACACTGACAGTAAAGGAGATATCCGGTCGTGTGACGGTTAAATAATTAAGTTTACCAACCAACCGTCTGTATCGCTCAGGATCTTTCATTGGATCTCCTTCCTTTGGGAGGAGTTTCTTTGTAGGAAGCATTGGGGTATCAACAGGTTTACAACCCAGTAAGCCACATTCAGTTAACATATCAAGAACATACTTTCGTTGGGAGAGAAGTATTCCTTGTGGAGAGCGGGATACTTCTATGCCAAGGAAATACCTCAATCGACCTAAGTCGCTGACCTAAAACTGAGACCGAAGAAACTGCTTGAGTTCGATAATCCCGACCTCGTCATCACCTGTGATTATAATGTCATCCACATAAACAACTACGATAATCCTCTTTCCTTTCTAGTGTCTAAAGAAGACAGAGTGATCGTAGGCACTCCGAGTCATCCCAAACTGTCCCATAACACTAGAGAATCGACCAAACCATGCCCTGGGAGACTGTTTAAGACCATATAGAGAACGACATAGTCTGCAAACTTTCGAGGCCTCCTCCTCAACAACGAACCCTGGGGGCTGCTCCATTTATACCTCCTCCTCAAGAACACCATTAAGAAAGGCGTTCTTGACATCAAGCTGGAGGAGCGGCCAATGATTAATGGCAGCAAGAGCGATACAAATACGGACAGATGGCATTTTAGCAACCGGAGAGAAGGTTTCATCGTAATCAATGCCATATGCCTGAGAATACCCTTTTGCAACCAACCGAGCCTTTAAGCGGTGTAAGGAGCCATCCGAGTGTAGTTTAACCGTAAACACCCAACGACAACCAACAATACGCTTCCCTTTAGGAAGTGTTTCAAGATCCCATGTATGATTGGACTTTAGAGCCCCAATTTCATCTTCCATAGCCTGTCTCCATCCTGGGTGAGCGAGAGTGTTCGTCACATTTTTGGGAATCGGGTAGGAATCAAGGGTAGTGGTGTACGCATGAGATTCAGGAGATAGGTGGGTGTAGGCAACATAGTCCTGAATTGGGTAACGAGTACATTTCCGGGGTTCCTTGCGAAAGGAAATAGGTATATCGGGAAGTGGGGCACCGGGAGGATCATAAACGGGTGTATCAGAGGTTGTTGGATCTGGTAAGGATGTATTAGTGAGAGGTGTGGATTGCTCAGATGTAGACGGAGTATCGGAGGGTATTTCGGGGTCGTGGCCAGGGTCTGAATCAAGAGTCGCTGATGTTTGACCCCTACCCCGCCTAGCATATGTGAAAAGCAGTGGCGGAGATTCTGTCGGTGGGTCAAAATCAGTAGAGATTGGATCGGTAGAAGGAATTGACACAGGAATGGTGGGGATGAAGGGAGATGTGGGTATATCGAGGTCGGGAAACGGGTCAGAAACAGGAGTGGAACACTCGGGAAAGTAAGGAGACTCGTGAAAAGTGACATCGGCACTGGTAAAGTATCGGTGAAGTGATGGGCTATAGCATCGATACCCTTTTTGAACCCGTGAGTAACCAAGAAAGACACAACGAATGGCTCGGGGATCAAGTTTGATGGTTTTTGGACTATGGTCATGAACATAGGCGACGCAACCAAATACTTTAGGTGCGAGAGGAAATGGATTATCGTTGGGAAATAGTACAGAAAACGGTGTTTAACCATGAAGAACGGTTGAGGGCATGCGGTTAATCAGATATGTGGCAGTGAGAACGGCATCTCCCCAAAAACGATGAGGAACACGTGATTGGATCATGATTGTGCGAGCAACATCCAATATGTGACGATTTTTGCGTTCGGACACACCATTTTGTTGAGATGTATAAGCACACGATGATTCATGAATAATGCCGTTGGTTTTTAAGTATGAAGAAAAGTCGGTGGAAAAATATTCTTTAGCATTATCAGATCGAAAAGTTTTAATGGTGGTGTTAAATTGGTTTTGAACATAAGCATTAAATTCTCGAAATATGGAAAATACCTCACTACGAGATTTCAACAAATAAACCCAAGTAGTGCGAGAATAGTCATCAATAAAGGTAATAAAATATTCAAAACCCAACGTAGATTTGATAGGGCAAGGACCCCATACATCAGAATGCAACAGTTCAAAACAAGAACTGACTCGATTGGGCACCCTAGGGGGATAGGGACGCCTGGTATGTTTACCAAGTTGACACGACTCACAATGAAAATTAAAAGACGAAAGTGGTAAATCTGGTCGCATTTGCCTCAGAACCGCTGTAGAGGGATGACCTAACCGACAGTGAGCCTCCCTGACAGCGGAATCACATAAGTTTGCTACAGGATGCGAAAACGGGGATATACGATAGAGACCTCCTGATTCAAAACCAGTACCAATTACCCGGTTTGTTCCTAGTTCATGAAAAACGCAGTGAGTTGGGTAAAAGGTCACAGAACAGTTGTTTTGTTTGGTAATCTGACTCACTGAACAAAGACTGGTAGGAAATTTAGGAACAAATAGTGAACAGTGCTTTCCGCGTGAACAGTGATTTCCGGCGATGAACAGTACTCCGGGTGAACAGTGATTCTGGCGTGAACAGTTTTCCGATGAACAGTGATTCCGCGTGAACAGTGATTCCAGCGTGAACAGTGCTCGTCAGTGAACAGTACTTTCACGGTCGAAGAAAAAAAAAAGATTTCGTGACAGGACAGAACAACAAGGCAGGAGCTTGTTTCAGATCTGAAGGCTGCTGGTGACGGCTGGTCAGACTTGGGTTCGGGTCAGATCGCGGCTAGGGTTTGGATCGAGAGCCGTAGCTTTGATACCATGTAAAGAAGATGGTTGTAATGAAAGTAATGTTTATTACTTGAAGGTGTGAGAAATACATAAACAACTACATCTATTTATACACAAATAAACCCTAGCTATCAACCCATAAAAGGCCCATGGGCTTTAGCCAACTATATGGGCTAAAACCCTAATTATAACTAAATACAACTAACAGGGTGTAAGAAGTGGTGATGTTAGTTATTGAGTTGTAGTGTCTCCAATGGAACCGATAGATATTGCTAGTTCAACAGATAGTTTCAATTTTTATTTCTTTTAATTGTTAATGTTTTGTCGTTTTTAGTAGAATCTGACGTTGCGTATCTGTTGCTTTGATGAAATTGCGTCATGTCTTTGACCTAATTTGAGAATTTTTGATTACATTTCTGAAAATTGTTTTCTTTGTTGTTGTTGTTGTGTATGCGAACTACAAGGTGTTCGTTAAGAATAAGTGTTCGATCATGTTAATCTGCTTTTGGTTACGTTAGTGCTACTTTGTAATTTCAGTTTATTTGTATGAGTTTTTAGCACTTAGCAGGCTAATTCAGGGGATAATTAGCTCATATTTTGGGTTATTTTTCTGATTTATATTCAGGTTGGTTCAGAATTTTAAGAAGTGGTGATCTTGGTTATTAAGTTGTAGTGTCTGCGATGGAACCGATAGATATTGCTAGTTCAACAGATAGTGAATCGAGTGATTGGGATCTAGATGTATATAAAGCATACAATGAGTCAGCTGTAAAGGATACTGCTACTTCAGCTCCCAGTTCTAGTGTTCATAATACCCTTGCGTCTTCATCCAGGACGAATAATGCAGGTAAATAAAGCCTCTATTCATTTGTCTTGTTATGCTGCAAAGTAAACTACTTTATTGTTGGATAACTTAATATGCCTTTATCTAAATTCTAGGTCAACATGGATCAATAAGGAAGCCGGCTACAAATGGGCATTCGTCTCATGCTAATTATGATTTGGATCGACAGCTTCAGATTCAACTCAGTTCAAGTAATAATGATGGAAGTAAGTAAACTGAATGATCTTCAACGAGTAATTATAATTTGGGTTTGATTGGATATATTACTATGTTTTTGGTACAGATTTTGATGATCAGTTACTTCCATCAGAGATTAAAAGAATACTTCCAGCATCTCTTCAAGCATTTTCATCTAGTTATAAGCCGAATGTTCGTGCAAAGAGTGTAGGCACCAATAAAATTCGTGAAACTTATGGACAACCTAACGAAAATGCAAGGGAAAATAATGTGAAAACTCATATGGGAGAAAGTTCCAGTAGGGCTAATAATGATTCGATGAATGAAAACTACCATGGAGGTAGGATTCTACCACCCTCAATGTGGTCCCCCAATGCACAATATGGTGGTCTATCCGATCCTTACCGCCCTTCGGCGGTTGTTGATGAACAAGCGGTTGTTGATGAGAGACACGTATATCGAGAAGCTTTACAGGTATTGATTTCTTCTTGTATTGATATGCATTACAAACGAAGAAAGAAGTTATTGTTGTTTCTTCTTATTATTTTAGTATAGAAAAAGGTTTGTTTCCAACAATATGTTCATTATATTGTTGCATATGCTTAATGCTGAAAAAGGTATGGTTGTTATATTTCAGCACGTTAACCAACCCTTAAACGAAGCAGATTTACCTGATGGTCTTCTGTCGGTCTCTCTTTTAAGGCATCAGGTTTTCTACTCACCTGATTACAATTTTTTTTTTCTTTACATTAGTGTGTGTGTGTGTGTGTGTATATGAATTTATTTTTGGTTGCGTTTATTTATTATGTTTTTTTTAGAAAATTGCATTGTCGTGGATGATTCAGAAGGAAAGTAGTCCGACTTGTGCTGGTGGAATTTTAGCTGATGACCAGGTTACATATATACAATATATGATTTATATTTTAAAATTTTAAAATGCCACCTGGATTTACTTTTGTTGTATCTTTCTCCACAGGGTCTTGGTAAGACAATTTCCATGATGGCCCTTATACAGCATCACAGAGTTTCATCAAAACCGAAGTTAGATAATGTAAAGCCCACAGTAGTTGTAGATGCAGAAAAAAATGATGAAGTGTTAATAACTGAAGCCAGTAGCTCAAAAAAGCGGGTTAATAAACAAAAACCAGTAGCAGGATCACTGGTTGTGTGCCCTGCAAGTGTGTTAAGACAGTGGGCCCGTGAGCTCGATGAAAAAGTTGCAGAAGACGGTAAGCTTGAAGTATTAATCTATCATGGTGGCAGCAGGACTAAAAATCCTGCTGAGCTGGCAAGTTATGATGTAGTCCTTACAACATATGCCATTGTGGGAAAAGAAGTCCCAAGTAAAGATTTTGATGAAGATGAAGAAGATCAAAGAAATGGATTGAACTTTGCATTTGCTAGCAAGAAAAGAAAGGGTATATCTGGAATGAAAAAGAAGGGTAAAAAAGGATTTGGTGGTTTTGCCACTGATTCTAGTGGTACACTTGCTAAAGTTAGTTGGCTCAGAGTGATATTAGATGAAGCTCAAACGATTAAAAATAGCAGAACACAGATATCTAGAGCGTGCTGTGGTCTTAAAGCTAAAAAAAGATGGTGCTTATCCGGAACACCTATGCAGAACAATATTGATGAGCTGTTCAGTTATTTCAGGTTTCTAAAATGTGACCCGTATGCAAATTATAAATCTTTTTGTAATCATATAAAGTTCCCGATCTCAAATTTCTCAAGTCATGGTTATCTGAAACTTCAAGCTGTGTTGAAGGCAATACTGCTTCGTCGCACAAAAAGTACATTTTTAATTACTGTAAACAGTTTTTGCGAACAAAATAAATTGACAATAACAGTGTTACTCAGTTTTAGTTTTTCTGTGCAGGCGATTTGATTGATGGTAAGCCTATTATTAACTTACCTCCAAAAACAATTAATTTGACAGCGATTGACTTCTCACCTGAAGAAAGGGCTTTCTATCAAAAGCTTGAAGCCGAATCACGTTCACGATTTAAGGTTATATTGCTTCTGTCTTTTCGTTTTCAAATCTCTGATTTTTTAAAATATATGTGCTTATATTTAGGCTTGTGAGGTGTCAGTTCGTTTAACTTTGATAGAACACGAACAGTCAAACAAACAAACGGGGTTTTCTTGTTTGTGTTTGTTTGTTAATAGTATAAACAAACAGTTCACGAGCGTAAACAAACAAACATAATTGAACACTGATGAACGAGCATAACTGAGCGAACAACTAAAAGTAAGCGTGAACTTCAATATATTGGGCCTAAAAATTTAATAAAACCAGACTAAATTGTAAGAGTTTAGTATTACAATTACATAAAACTAAACTAAATTGTAACAGGCTTAAATATTTCAAATGAATATATAAACAAACTTAAATAAACATAAATGAATGTAAACGAATGAAAATAAACATGCATAATTGTTCGACGTAAGCGAATGCTCATGAACATAAATGAACGAATGAGACATTTGTTCATGTTCATTTGTTTAACTTAATAAATGAACTTACGTTTGGTTCGTATACAGAGACCTAATTATTATGTTATCATCTGAATATTTGTGATTGGAATCAGGAATTAAGAACCAAATGAAGAGAAATAAATATTTAATTTCTAATACTCCTTGCAGGCATATGCAGCTGCAGGTACTTTGAGTCAAAATTATGCAAATATTCTTTTAATGCTTTTGAGGCTACGACAAGCGTGTGACCATCCGTTGCTAGTTAAGGGATTTACTTCAGAATCTGTCAGTAGACATTCTACAACAATGGCAAAGAGACTACCTAAAGATATGCAAGTCAATTTGTTAAATATTTTGGAAACTCTCAACATATGTTGCTTGTGTAGCGTGAGTTTCATCGCCCTTCATTATTGTTATTGTTGTTATTGTTGTTGTTATTATTATTATTATTATTATTATTATTTATAATTCTACTATAACTGATTAGTGGCTTGATGGTTTTACAGGATCCACCAGAAGATGCAGTTGTTACCATGTGTGAACATGTATTCTGTTATCAGTGTGTATCCGAATACATAACTGGGGATGACAATACATGTCCATCACCAAAATGCAAAAGCTCAATCGGGCCCGATGTGGTATTTAGCAAATCCACATTAAGAAATTCCATCTCTGATGATAATGGTGCCAGATCATCAAGAATCGATGAGAAATCTAATGTTCTTCAACAAGATTATAGTTCATCCAAGATTAAAACTGCAATTGAGATTATTAAGAAAAATTGCAGAACAAAAAGTTCATACTTATCTTCTAGTTCGGGTGTTGAAGGACCGATAAAAGCGATTGTCTTTTCTCAGTGGACGAGAATGTTAGATCTTATGGAAATGTCACTTAATCAGCATCGTATTGAATATAGGAGACTTGATGGCTCGATGTCTTTAGCTTCAAGGGACCGTGCGGTTAAACAATTCAACACTGATCCCGAGGTTGACTTTCTAGTCTTTGTAGCTGTTAAACTCAAAGTTAGTTGCTAGAGGTGGCAAATGGGCGGGTCGGATAATATGTTAGGGCCAAAACACTTTTTCCTTTAATCTTATTTGTGTTTCTAATTTTTTTAATGGGTTACTTGAAAATGTAAACAAACGAAACATCTAGTGAACACTTCGTGAACCGTTTGGCGGGAAGTTTGTATGCGTTAGTTTATCAAATAAACAAATGAACATTAACGAAAAAAGTGTTTATTAGTTAAACGAACGAACATGAACACATGTCTAGTTCTTGAATGTTTGTTTAGATGGATTCTTTTCAGCTTGTTTATGTTCGCTCGTTTACATTTGTTAAGTTTGTTAGTTTACATTCGTTAATATATTTATTTAAGTTTTTTTGGTCCATTACAACTTAATAGTTATAATAACTTTTAGGCCCAACACACTGTTCTTCATGCTACCTATAACTAGTTTTAGCTAGTTATGTTCGTTTATACAGTTAACGAATGAACATAAATAAACACGCACATGTTTGGTTTCTTAACGAACGGACACGAACTACAAAAGTGTTCCATCGCTGTTTGGTTAAAGTTAAATGAACGAATGCTCATGTTCCTTTGGTTTGTCTACAAGGACACCGTCCACTAGACAAAAGGCACAATTTTAGGAATGTGCAACACTGCAACTAATGCGTTTTATATAGTTAAATGTCAATTTACCCTTATGAATTGCTTGCAGATTAACAATGCAGTTTAATGAAGGGTAGAATAGGAAACTTGACTAATAAATGTCGAATAATCGAACTTTTATAGGGCTAAAAGCCCATCAAAGCTTTAAATTTTTTTATTAACAGTAATCACTTAAGATATGAAAAACATGTTGCAGGTAACCGTTATGCTGATGTCACTAAAAGCCGGAAATCTTGGTCTAAACATGGTGGCTGCATCTCATGTTATTCTTTTGGATCTATGGTGGAATCCAACTACTGAAGATCAAGCCATTGACCGAGCCCATAGAATCGGTCAAACTCGCCCCGTTACAGTGTCCAGGCTCACTATTAAAGACACAGTTGAAGACAGAATTCTTGCTCTCCAGGTTTGTATTTCTGCGGTAAAACTGTAATTTCAATTTCACTATTTTACCGTGTCACTAAATTCGGTGAATGCAGGATGAAAAGAGGAAACTGGTTGCTTCGGCTTTTGGTGAAGATCATGGGGGGTCTTTGGCTGCTCATTTAAGGCCTGAAGATCTTAGATATTTGTTTACGGGGGCTCGCTAAAACTTTAATTGGTTAGGTGGTAATTTTGGGCATTTTTGTTTTGATAAAATATAAAGCCCAGTAAATAGTGGTAATTAATTACTACTACACTGCTGTTTGTAGGATGATGTTATGACCCTTTAAAATGCATCTTTGAAGACGTTGCTTTAACTCTATATTTTGGTTTCTGTTTTATCTTTTTAATCGTTGTTGATTGGAAATTGGATACTGTTGTTAGAACCGTTTTGTAGTGCGTGCTTTTTAGTTGACGATATTGTGTTAGTTGCGAAGAGTAAGCGTAACCTGAATGTGAGGTTAGAAAAGTGAGAAACAGCTTAGAGAACAAAGGTTTAAAGATTAGTCGCTTGAAGAGACTGATTACTTATATTGTGACTTCAGTGGTGCAAAGTGTAAACATCGATGGGAACATTGAGATTAACATCGAAGGCCAAGTGGTTCTGCAGTTAACCAAGTTCAAGTATTTAGAACCGTTTGTACATTTCAGTAATGCAATGGGGACAAATAGTGGTGTAGCCTGCTGTCTCTTAGTTGGCTGGTGTTTGTGGAAAACTACACGTGTATTATGTGACATGAGGTAGTTATACGAAACAGTTTGCTAGGCCATTAAGAAGGCACAATTGCATAATCCAAAGGTAGCAGAGATCGGAAAGTTGAGGTGGATATATAGGTAGACAGGTCGGAGCGTATAACGATGTGAGTTTTATGGGGAAAGATTGTGTGCGACCAACATATTAGATAAGACACGGGATGCATTGAGATGGTTTGGGCATGTAAAGAGAAGGACGGGGACACTAGTTAGAGGACTAGATAATAATGACTTGCATATTTATGAGGACATGGTACAAGATAGTAGGATACTACTTTGTACATGTCTAAAATTAATGTTAAAAGACTTTTAAGGAGAGTATATATCTTTCTTAGTTGTGTTTTAGAGGCGTTAACTTTTCATATACTTTTGGTGACATTTCCATGTTACCCATTTTTTTTTGTGTCTAATATGTATATATTATGTTTTTTCACTCATTTTCTACTATTGGTGGCTTACAAATACTATTTTTAGTACGTTTGGTCTCAAGTTGTTTAGTGCATGTAGCAAACCCCTAATGTTATGCAAGATACAAAGCATGGTTTGTTTATTATTTATTTATTTATTTAATTCGGTATTAGTTTTAGTGTAACATATTTCTTTGCATACTCCATGATATGTTTTAAATTCGGTTTTGTTTGAACTTAATAAAGGTGTGATTCGTTTGCGATCTAGATTTTAATTCGTTTTACACATCAAATCTTTCTCTGGCATTATCACTTAAGTTAGACTCACTACGTATTTAAACGTATTTGTATCATCATCATTGGCAAGAAAAAAAAACATTTGAGTTAAAATGATTTCACTTTCTGCGTTATATTGATGTGAAAACTTAATGCATTAATTTGGTATAAAAAAAGTTAGATTTGGGAAATTTATGGGAATATCCCATGTATATTCACGTATGATTCGAATTTAACTGCAAAACATACGTTTTATTAATAATGACTACTGAAAAAGTGATGTGTTATAGTAGATGTGTTTACGACGAGTATTTAAGAAGGCATTTCATGTAATAAAGTGAGATACGTGTGTTAAAGTTGATGCATGACTCTTCTGTCACGTAACACTTGATTATAATATTGTTTTCTTTTTTCGACATTCCTATAAGTGGTTTTCAAATTTGGTTCATCCTCTAAAAGTCTGCATTTCATTCCTTGTTTATTTCTTTATTCATTTATATAATTTTTTTATTCATTTTATTATTTTTCTCTTTCTTCTACTCATAAAATTCGAGAGAATAAGACGAGAAAGAATGGCAAGCCTCTAAATATGGAATTGAAAGTCACCCTCTAAACTTTATCTCCATCATACATGAAGAAACGTGGATCTACTCAGTGGTAGCAGATCTACTTTCCTCGGGTGTGATTATACTATTTCACCGATGGTTCCTCTGGATCAGTGTTCTTCCACCTACAAAATGAACAGCGCCGTTACTTACCCCTCAGAAAGGGACAGAGGGGTCCTCTTTGGGGTAACCCTCCGGCGTGAGAATAAGTATGTGTAGGAGAAGATAATAATGTGAGAGTAAGGGAATTGGGAGAGTATTGCTTAATAGCTGAATACTGTATGTTACTCTGTCTTATTATTCTGATTCTCTCTGTGTATGAGAAAGTAACTGACTAGGGCTGCCTGTCAGTGAATGTAATTGAATATGCTTCAATGTGAATCAATGTCTCCCTGTAACTGTGTACGTTATGATGTATTTATAGTGCTAGGGTTTCCACTGATTGAGCTGAGACCAAATTAGGGTTTTGTTGGCCTCCTCCAATCGATTTGCGCCACGTGTCCCTGGAGACACCTGGTGCTCTTTCATTGGTTATGATCACGTGGTAACCCATGAGTCATGCTGAGCTGTCCAACTTTCATTTAGCAGCTGTCAACATCAGCATATCCTTATTCCTTAAAAAGATGCCTTCTGGAAGGTTGTCTGACGTGCACAATCAAGGTTGCCCTAATCCTGATTTGGATAAGGACGAGGTTGATTATGTGCACGTGTGATATGTGCCCATCCTGAGGATGCGCGAGGTTTTCTCTTTATTCTCACGCGCAGATATTTCATGCGCAGATGCGATACGCACAAGCATGTAATACGCGTCACGCGCGGATGCCCCACGCGCAGCTGCGCCATGCGCAACTGTGATATGGGTGGGCATGTATGATGCGCGAGCATGTGATATGCGCCGCGCGCGGATGCGCCACGCACGATGTGATATGCATAAGCATATATGATGCGTGAGCATGTGATACGCGCGAGCATATGTGATGTATGAGCACATGTGATGCGTGAGCATATGTGATGCTTGAGCATATGTGATATGTGCAAGCATGTGATGCTTGAGCATAAGTTTTGGCTTTGTGCCTTGATAATATCTTTGATTTCTAATGTCTTGTATATATCTTGTGGGTTGACCCGCCCCGCCCGATGCTGAGGCGGGTACATACCTCTTCAAGCCCCCCCAGTCTAATGTGTGTCTTATCTCGCGCGAGCGCGGTAAGATAGATATTAGACTTACTGATTTGGTCTTTTAAAAGGGGTTTTGTCGTTTTCTTGGTTGTTTCCATCATTGCGCGAAGTTCTATCCATTTGGTTGAAACGAATCGTCCATGTACGTGACGGTTGCTGACGTGGGTCAGTGATGGAGACGTGTCAGACATTTCGTGTGCTCGAGGTGCTACAGTTGCCTTTCGTGTCCCCTCACAAGCTGTCAGGGACACGTGTCGCGCTCGTGTTGGCCAAGACCTGCGAGTGGGGGCGCGTGAACTCTGGCACCCGCCGTATTTTTCTTTTCGTGTCCTCTCACACAGTTGTCAGGGACACGTGTCGCGCTCGCGTTGGCTATTACCTGCGAGTGGGGGCGCGTGAAGTCCGTTCAGCACCCAAATTTCTCTCTCCTCGGCCTATAAAAGCCAGCCCTTGGAGTTCTTTATCCTTCATCTTCTTGTTTTCTCTTCTGATTTTTTCTTTCTTTGTCTTCTGAAATATCAGTTGTTCAGAAGTTTCCGTTGTTAGATTTGACAGTTGTATGTCTGATAGCTCGGACTCGTCGAACCTGTCGATCACCTCAATCGTCTCCCGAAAACGCCGCGTTAAATCCGTAGTGATGTCGACGTTGAAGAAGAAAGGCAAGGAGAAGAAGGTTGCTGAGGGCTCATCGGAGGAGGTAAGGAGGACCAAGGTGGTGAGGAGGTGGAATGAAATCCCCTGCAAATTGAGGCAGGCTGATCTTGACAGCCTTATCGCCTCTCAGGGCTTTCCCACCCTGTTTGGCTGCATGTTGCCTGAGGCCGGGCAATCGGCGGCGGACCCGCCTGCCGGTTATATATCCTTATATAGCCATTTTTTCACCCACTGCAACCTTCGTCTCCCGATTACAAGGTTTGTGGGTGCACTGCTGCAGTTCTATGGGATTCATATATCCCAAGTCCATCCTTTTGGACTCGTGCGCATGACTCACTTTGAGTTCATGTGCAAATCCCAGCGCGAGGAGCCTACCCCTCGGCGCTTTCAGTATTTTTATAAGGCCAAGATCCAAGACAATTGGTTCTCTTTTATTCCTCGCAGTCAGAAGGTGAAGTGCTCCACTGTTTCATTCAAGAGCCTTCATGACTGGTCTGAGAGGTTCTTCTACATTAGGGCCGGTGTAATCCCCATCCGCATGACGATGCGCGCAATCGATTCTGCGCCCGCGGATGCGGATGTTATTAAGAACCCAACCGGCGCCTGGGTTAAGAAACTGACCGATGAACCATCCCCCGCGAAGAAAATTTGCGAGGAGGCGCTGGTGGGGGTCGGCATGAGTAAGCTATGGGCCGACAGCGCGCTTGAGCCCGTTATCCAAGTCGACGGGTTGTGTAAGTTTATTTAATTGCTTTATTTCTTTTTCTGCACGAACATAATTCTTTTTCTGATATCAGTTGACTTGTTTTTGCGCAGTCACCAAGGATTATATCCACGCCGCTTATGATGATCAAGTGGAGGGTGGCTTCGTCGCGCTTGGCGCTGGGGAGGTTGGTTTCCCAGATCGCTTCGATGACATGTTCATCCCAGTGGATCTGGAATTTGACTTTGATGGCGACGCGCCTGGTAAGCCTTCACACTTATGTTTATTCCTTGAGAATACCAAATTTTGCTAACACTTGTGTTACATGTATTGTAGATGCGCTGGAGAACTACGAGCTGGAGCTCGCGGAGGAGGAGGAGGAGGAGGAAGAGGAGGCGCCCCTACTAAAGCGCAAAGCTAAGGGGAAATCAGGCGCAGGGGGCAGTAAGAGACAAAAGAAAGATGACACCCCTGTCGCTCATCCCCATGCTCAAACGAAGGGACCTAAGGAAACCCAGGTGTTTACCACCATGGGTTCTTTAGCTTCCCTGCCTGTGAAAGTGGGCAGACCTCCTGTCCACTTGAGGTATGGTGGCGTCACCTCCTCCGTTTGCGCGGCTGAAGAGAGAAGCAGTGCCGCGCCTGCGACAGTTGCTTATCTTCATCTGATTGAATTATTATTAAACCTTTGCTCCTTTGAATGTTTGCAGGACCGGCGACGGTTGCAGATCAGCCGCAGGCGCCACAAGGTGCTGAGGCTGCGCCGGGGTCTGCTTCGAAGTCCCCCGTTCTGCCCTCTGAGAAGGGTAGAATGAACTTTATGGTGATGTTCGCCGCGCGAACAGAATTGCGCCAAGGTATGTTTTGCACATTTGTCTTCTGAATTTTTTCATTTGGATTTAGTGATAAACCAATTTTCCTTGTTGATTTGTTCATAGGAGTTGTAGCTGGCGTACAAGTTGCCGGTGACACTCCTGGCGCCGTTGGCGGCGCCGCTGGTTCTGGTCCTGCTCCTGCTAGTGCTGATTCTCCCCTTATTGGGGTTACAAAGGAGCAGGAAGCCGTATTGCGCGCCGAACTGGCGGCGTCGAGACCTCCCTCGCCTCCTCCTACGCGCAGCCCTCTCCGTGAGGCTGGTTTGGAGCCCCCCAGGTCGCAGGAGAAGAGGCCTATTCAAGAAGATGAGGAGGATGAGGGGGCTCAAGCTGAGGACTCCTTGGGAGACCGCGCCAGCCCTGCGATGCCACAAGTCTTCGCAGCGCATACTTCTGGTGGGGCTGGCGCTGACTTTTCTGCTTCATCCCCGCAGGTATGTTTTAATTTGTTGCTCCGCTGCGCGTACCTCCATATAAGTATGTTTATGACTTAGAACGTTTCTTGTGTTTTGCAGGAAGGTGACCACGTTACCGCCCGAGATGGAATATTAATGAAGACAGCTCCTTCCAATCCATGGGCGTATGTGAGGACTTCTGGGCTCATGTCGTGCCTCCTACTGAAAGGAGGTATCAGGAGGAGCGCACCCGCGCTGACTTGCTTAATGATCACATTTTCGCTGGGTCAGCTTTCTTTGCTGCCTCCCAAGAGGTTCATCGTGATTATATTAAAGTACGCGATGCTCTTGTGGAAGCCCAGCGAGAGGCTAAGGTGGCCGCCTGGAACCTTTCTGATGCTCGCGCACGAGCTGAGAAACTCCAGGCGGAGCTCAGCGAAAACCGAGCAAGTGCCAACACCGCCTTTACTAAGCGCGGGCATGAGCTCGAAGCTGCTAGGGAGAAGCAGCAGGTGGCAGAGGCCGAAGTTGCCAAGTACGCGCGGAGAGTGCGTGTCTTGGAACAGCAGGCGGAGGCGCGTGACCAAGCTATCGTCCAGAGTATCACTGAGAAATCATCACTGGAGAGCGAGGTTGCGCGCCTGAAGAAGTATTTGGCGGCCGCGCAGGCCGATAGAGATGAGGCCCTGGCGACGGCAGCGTCTAGCCAGGAAGCACTTGATGCTGCGCAGGCGGAAAAAGAAGAAATTTTGGCGGCAGCAGCGTCTGATAGAGAGGAGCTAAAAAAGACCAAGGAAAATGTGGAGTTATTAAACTCCCAGGTTCCTGCCCTCGAGACGTCTGTTGCTGGCCTCGCGCAGGATCGGCAATGGCTGGTGTCACAGGGCATAACTCGTTGTGCTTTGGCGATGAAATATTCTGCCGAGTTTCAGGCCCTTGTGATGGACTGCAATGCTTCCGCGCGCTTGGTGGGTCGAGCTGAAGGGTTTACGGATGGGTACGAATATGGTATGTTGAAGAAGAACCCATCCGAATACCCTTACAAGAGCGACGCGGCCTGCGCGGACATGGCCGCGGTGGGGGAGAAGTATATGAGTACTCCCATCCCCATCCTTGTGCAGGTACCTTGACCTTAATGAGTTTTACTTGATTAATTTTCCAAGTGTTTTGTACTCAGTACTTTTCTATTGATTTGCAGATTGCTGCGCTTGCTGACCAGTCCGACCTCGGCGCGCTAAAGAAGTTGCTCGATGAATGCGAGGGGGCTGGTGGCGATGATGGTGGCGCGGGGGATGTTGCCCCTGCCAGCGCTTCTGGCGCGGCGAATGAATCTGCTCCTGACACCGTCGTGATAGAAGACTCCAATGAGGAGGAAGAACTTGACTATGGTCAGTTAGGAGATGAAGAGGAGCAGGCTGCGCCAGATGCCGAGGGCGATGATGAGGATGATGAAGAGGCTAGTGTCAACGTGGAGACTTGAGAAGCCCTTCATGTTTTTATTTTTATTTGTAATTTGTAACTCATCATACTTGTAAATTTCAACGCTATGGAATAAAATTTGTTTTCCCTTTTTCACATCTTGCGCATTTCCATTCATCTCTTCATGTTTGCTTGTATAGATATAAGATATGCTTGCACGTTAAAATAAGAACAAGGTTGTAAGGAAATTATTCACTTAACCATAGTCCTATTTTGTAAATGGTTTCGCAGTATCTTGTTTATGCTGACATGCGCGATGACTTTTCGCTACTCCTTTTTTGCGCGTCGTTGTCGCGCGGTTTTTATATGGAAGTATGAGTTTTAGCCATTACATGTCAGCATGTGTTACTCAGATATCCACTATGATTCCGCGCGCGACCTCGACCTGAGACCTTAACAACTATGATAGGGCATGTACTTTGCCTTAGTTGTGTTTAAGGATTTTTATGATCAGGCTGCGCGGGATGTAAGATGGATGTTCGTGAGTGTTTTGAGCTAAGGCTCTTTGTTTTGGGCTAAGGCCCTGACGTTTTAGAGTTGAGACTCGTTAACGCGTTTGAGCTAAGGCTCGCGCATGTATGTTTTACTTCGTTTTATTTTGTTTTGAAGTCAATATAGTGTTGTCATATTGCTCCAAATTAATAAAGGAAGTGTGAAACATGTATGCAAAGGTAATAGAACAAATATTGAAAGATAGCGCGAATCATCATTCATGATGGCTTAAAAGCCTTGATTACATGTTTGAATTTTTACATGAAGCACTTTCTAAGCTGTGCTGCGTTCCACGCGCGCGGTATCTTTTTTCCATTCAGATCTTTTAAAGTGTACGCGCCTTTCCCCAATTCTTCTGAGATTTGATAAGGTCCTTCCCAATTGGGGGACATTTTTCCTGGGGGTATTGCGCGGCTAGCTTCATTGTTTCGAAGGACAAAATCATTTTTCTTGAAGTGGCACTCTTTAACGCGCTGATTATAATATTTTTCCAGCTTTTTCTTGTATCTGGCTTCATTGATGATAGCCGCTTCTCTGCGCCCTTCAAGCAAGTTATCAGTCTTGCTCATCATGAGTACCCTATGGGATGGGCATCCAATTTCTGCTGGGATCATAGCCTCTGTCCCATAGGTTAGGCTGAACGGGGATTCGCCATTGCTAGTTTTGCTTAATGTCCTGTGCGCCCACAGGACATTAGGTAACTCTTCGACCCAAGAATGGGATTCTCCCTCCAACCTTTTCTTCAGCCCATTTAACAAACTTTGATTCGCGCGCTCCACTTGGCCATTCCCCTGAGGGTGGTAGACCGAAGTGAAGATTTGGTTGATGTGCAATTCTTTGAGCCAGCTGGATATCTTCCTGTCAGTGAATTGTTTGCCATTGTCGCTCACAATTTCCATAGGAAGGCCAAAACGGCAAATGATGTGGCTCCAGATAAATTGCTTCATCGCCTCAGCTGTGATTTTTGCTAGTGGCTTGGCCTCAACCCATTTTGTGAAATAGTCTATCGCCACTACCAAAAATTTCACTCGCCCTTGCGCTTGCGGCAGGGGCCCCACAATATCAATGGCCCATTTGTGGAAAGGCCATGCAGAGGTCACCGGAATCAAGTTGTTCTTTGGCCGCATGGTGTTTGGCGCGTAGCTCTGACATGCCTTGCATTTTTGTATTTCTTTTAGCGCGTCCAAGTACATGCCTGGCCAATAGTAGCCCGAGCTCATTGCCTTGGCAACCACCATGCGCGGGCCAGCGTGTATGCCGCAGATTCCTTCGTGAATCTCCCTAATCACATAGCTTGCTTCTTCAGCATCCAGGCATTTCATGAGCGGTCCAAGATAAGAGCGTCGATATAATGTACCATCAAGTAGTTCATAGTTCTGCGCCTTGTGTCTTATCTTTCTCGCCTGTGCGCGATCGTCCGGTAACGTCCCCTCCTTCAGGAATTCCATTATTGGAGTTATCCAAGATGAAGGGGTTGTATGAATTACAAGGACCGATTGCGTTTGCACTGACGGGTTGCTCATCACTTCCACCCTGACATCTTTGCCAAAGTGATCAAAATTAGTTGATGCCATCTTACTCAACGCGTCAGCGGACTTGTTTTCGCTGCGCGAGATGTGTATGATTTTGAAGAAGTCAAACTGCTCAACGAGCTTTTTTGCCTGCTCTAGATATAGAGGCATGGTGTTCTCCTAGGCATCATAAAGGCCATTGACCTGTGCAGCTACCAAGTAAGAATCAACATGGGCCTCTAGCCTTTTAACTCCAAACTTGCGCGCAATGCGCAGACCAGCCAGCAGGGCTTCATACTCGGCCTCATTGTTGGTACTCTTGAAGTCCAACCTAATAGCATAAGTATATTCATGATTCTCAGGGTCCATCAGTTTGAGGCCTGCGCCGGACCCTTCGTTGTTGGAGGCTCCATCAGTGAATAGCCTCCAAACATCTTCTTCATCATTTGCTCGCGGAGGATCTACCTCGCGCTGAGCTTCTTCAATCTTTCCCTCTGGGATTTCCGTGATGAAATCCGCCAGAACTTGACCCTTTATTGCTGGACGGGGCTTATAGGTGATCGTGTGTTCACCTAACTCCAGCGCCCACTTTGTCAGCCTTCCGGAGAGCGCGGGGCGTCGCAGGACTTGTTGGATGTTGTAACCAGTCAGAACTTCAATAGGATGACCATTGAAGTATCTATGAAGTTTGCGCGACGCGTGTGTTAGTGACAAAACTAACCTTTCCATGATGGAATAGCGCGTCTCAGGGTCTGTCAGCACCCGACTCACATAGTATATTGGCGTTTGGATCCCCTTGCGATCCACCAATAATACTGCGCCTATGGCGCGGTCTCCAGCTGACAAGTACAATGTAAGTGTTTCGCCAGGAAGTGGAGCTGTGAGCGCGGGCAGCTTTATGAGACATTCTTTTATCTCACTGAAAGCTTGCTCAGCCTCAGGCGTCCACTTGAATTGGCTCTTCTTCAAGCAATTCCTCAAAGTGTTAACGAATGGAGTAGATTTGCTGGCATGGTTTGCTAGGAACCTGTTGATTGACACCAATCTACCATTCAGCTTCTGAACCTCTTTCTGGTGGATGGTGAAGGCATGTCAAGGATGGCTTCCACCTTTTCAGGGTTCACCTTGAAACCATCCTTAGTGACCATTACACCAAGAAATTTCCCCTCTTCCGCGCCGAAAGTACATTTGCTCGGGTTGAGCTTCATGTTAACTTCCGTTAGGCGCTGAAGAGTTTCCTCGATGTCTTTGAGCATTTGTCTCTCCTCCCTGCTCTTGATCACCAAATCATCAACGTAGACTTCCAGATTTCTTCCAATTTGTTCATTGAAAACCGAATCCATAAGTCTCTGATAGGTGGCTCCCGCTCCCGCATTCTTTAAACCAAAGGGCATTTTTGTGTAACAGAAAACACCCTTGTCGGTTCTGAAGGCAGTCTTGTCTTCGTCTTGTGGTGCCATTTGAATCTGGTGATAGCCTTTGTAGGCATCCAGGAAACATTTGAGCTTGAATGGCGCCACGGAGTCCACCTTTGCGTCGATGTTTGGGAGGGGGTAACAGTCTTTCGGACATGCTTTGTTGAGGTCCTTGAAGTCAATACACATCCTCCATGACCCGTTGCTTTTCTTTACCATCACAGGATTGGCTACCCACGTCTGGTATCGGATCGGGCGGATGATGTTTGCGCGCAACAGGTCCTCGACTTGCTCATTCATGGCCTTCGCCTTTTCATCCCCCATGATTTTCTTTTTCTGAGCAATTGGCTCCACCGACTTGAACGTGTTAAGAGAATGTTGCGCCAAGTCTCGCGGGACCCCAGTCATATCGGAGTGTTGCCACGCGAAGACCGACGTGTATTTTGTGAGCAACCTTTTCATTCTCAATCTCGTTTCGTCTGAAATGGTAGCGCCAATTGTGACCGTTTGCTCTGGGAATTTTGGGTTTAAAATCCACTTCTCTGGCGCATTGTCTGTAACACCCCGACCAAAGGCGGATTATACATCGGGGCGCCACATATTGTTTCATTACTCGTGACACTATTGGTGTCAATATTTATTAATACACATTTTATCGCGCACGCGCAGCGGGGAAAATAAAGAACATAAATCAAACATAAATCAATATATTATAAATTATAACATTCAAACATCATTAACTTGTCCTGATACATTTTAATTCTAGGTCCAAAAGTAAAAACGTCCTACGTGTCCACAAGCTCCAAAACAGCTACTGCAAACCTGAACATGTGTTAAAATAAACGTCAAACACTTGCGTGTTGGTGAGAAATCAAGTTTAATACAATACATAGATAACAATAAATCTGCGCGCAACATGTGTATGTCTGGTTTTCAACAAGGGTGTAATCTGATCGGGACCAACTCTAAGAGACAAGACTGCCAGTGCTCACAATTGAGCTCACAAACAAGACTAACTGTGCATGTGTAAACAAAAGAGAAAATCATAAACGAATGTTCTCCCGTGTTCATCTAATGGTACCATGAAAACTGCGGAATAGACCGTCCATACGGTTAATGATCCACACATACAAATAAACAGCCAAGTCTACGTCCTCAATACATGGGATACTGCGCGACTAAAGTTCATAAACAGTTTAAGACTCAAGTTTTGTATGAACACATGAACATCCCAAAGCATTTAAAATAAAAAGGGATTAGATACGAGATAACTCACTTGATAAACGATGCGGTGTAAGATAAAGCAAGAACCAACTTTAAACAAGCACAAGTTAACCTATAAATAAGATTGTTGTTTTAATGATCTGTTTTAAGTCTTGATTATAAGTTAGCATAATTAATAAGTAAATTATAATATATATTACCGGAAAAGTAGGAAGAACAAGGAGGAAGACGGAGGCAGAGAGGAAGACGGCAGAGAGAGCAAGGAGCAAGAGAACAGGAGAGATTAAGTGTTTGTGTGTGATGTGTTATGAAAATATTATTATTATTTATAGGAAAACCCTAGGAGACACAAACCCTAGAAAAAGGGGAAAAGATCTCAAAAAGTAAAAGAAAAGATATCAACGGTAAAAAGTTCTGAAAAGTAAAGATATCAAAAGATATGGCAGCTGCAGGGGGCAAGATAAAGCTGACAGGGAACAGTAAAAAGCATGGGCGGATCAGATAAAGGTACTGGTCAAGCATGGCAAAAGCAGATCTCAAAAGATAATGTCAGTCACTTTTTCTACCAACCAATGGAGTTGGTACGCATGCTGCGCCGAAAGTAACTATTCAGACATTAGATAGGTTAGGTCAACAGCACAGAAGATAAGACAACACAAAGCATACAGGCTGGAATAAACAGAAGATACAAGGGTTAAGCGCGGGAAGGCTGAGTGCGCGAGCGCGAAGGCTGGCACAACAATCCTTAGCGTGCTGCGGGAAGAATCACAATTCCTTAGCGCGCTGCGTGAAGAACAAGAATTCTAAACGCATCGCGGGAAGAACATACATTCTTAGCGCATTGCGGGAAGAACATACATTCTTAGCGCGCTGCGAGAAGAGTTCTCTTCACGCATCGCAGGAACAAGATGTCTTCACGCAGGCTTCCATGTAAGGAGTCTGGCGCGTGGAGCTGCAGACATCCTTAGGCGGGAAGAACCAAAGGACAAGCAAAGAGGAGGGAGACAAGGCTTAAGGGCGGGACGGCGACAAGAGGGAAAAGAAGGCGGAATGAGAGAAGGAAGAGGGAGGGGACGGCGGAAAGAAAGAGAGAGAAAGAGGCGGGAAGGAAAATATATATTATTATTAAAAGTAAAATATAAGTATAAATATTAAATAATAAAAGAGAGATCGGGTCAGAGAAACGGGTACCTGGATCGGGTCGGATCGGGCAGATGTCACAGTCTCCCCTACTTTAAGAAATTTCGTCCCGAAATTTATCTCGAAGTAGGTTGCGCAGAGAACAGGTGCGGGTACTTGATCTTCATTTGATCTTCCCTTTCCCATGTAAACTCGGCTCCGCGCTTGGACTCCCAACGAACTTTCACGATAGGGATACGACTGCGCTTGGTTTGCTTAACCTCGCGATCCATAATCTCAACAGGCTTCTCAATGAAATGCATGGATTCATCAACTTGAACTTCATCAAGTGGAATGTGAAGGTTCTCGTCAGCTAAACACTTCTTGAGATTGGATACATGGAACGTTGGATGCACATTACTGAGCGCGGGCGGCAGGTCAAGTCTATAGGCAACTTTTCCCACACGCGCGAGAATCTTGAATGGACCAACATAACGAGGAGCAAGCTTACCCTTCTTCCCAAAGCGGACAACACCTTTCCAAGGCGACACTTTGAGGAGAACAAGATCACCAACTTGAAATTCGAGAGGCTTTCGCCTACGATCTGCGTAACTCTTCTGTCGGCTTCTGGCAGTCAGCAAATGATCACGGATCTTGGCGATTTTATCGGTTGTCTCTTGAACAAGTTCGGGTCCTGTGATTTGAGCTTCTCCCACTTCGCTCCAACAAATCGGGGAGCGGCACTTACGACCGTAAAGTGCTTCAAATGGGGCCATACCAATACTGGAATGATGGCTGTTATTATAAGAGAACTCGATCAAAGGCAGGTGTGAATCCCAATTACCTCCAAAATCAAGAACACAAGATCGGAGCATATCCTCAAGAGTTTGAATAGTTCGCTCAGACTGTCCGTCAGTCTGAGGATGATATGCAGTACTCATGTCCAAGCGAGTTCCTAGCGCAGATTGGAGAGATTTCCAAAAGCGAGATATAAAACGGCCATCGCGATCGGATATGATGCTCAAAGGAGTACCATGGTGGCAGACGATTTCCTTGACATAAAGCTGCGCGAGATGCTCAACACGGTAGTTTTCACGAATGGGCAGAAAGTGAGCAGATTTAGTCAATCGATCCACTATTACCCAAATGCTATCATGTTTGCTTGCTGTCAAAGGTAACTTGGTAATAAAGTCCATCGCTACACATTCCCATTTCCACGTAGGAATTTCTGGTTGTTCGAGCAAACCAGACGGGCGTTGGTGTTCAGCTTTTACTTTAGAACAAGTCAGGCATTTAGCTACGAACACAGCAATATCCTTTTTCATACCGGGCCACCAATAAGTTATGCGCAAATCCTTGTACATCTTATCAGCGCCAGGATGAATAGAATACCGAGATTTGTGCGCTTCACCCAGGATATCAGCGCGAAGATTCTCATCAAAGGGAATCCAGATGCGATTAAGATAACAGAGAATTCCACTCAGATTAGGGACAAAGTGTGCTTCCGCGCCACACGCTAACTCGGCGCGAAGGTTACCATTACTGATGGATGCGCGCTGCGCGTCACGAATACGCGATTCAAGGTTGCTTTGAATCGGCGCGAAGTGAAGCTGGGTGCGCGGCAAGATGCAGTTAAGTTGGCAGGGTTTTCGGCTGAGCGCATCGGCTACCACATTAGCCTTACCAGGATGATACCGGATCTCACAATCGTAATCGCTGATGAGTTCGTTCCATCGGCGTTGCCTCATGTTAAGTTCCTTTTGATCAAAGATATGCTGAAGGCTTTTATGGTCAGTGTAAAGGATACACTTAGTACCATAAAGGTAGTGTCTCCAGATCTTTAAGGCAAAAACAACTGCACCAAGCTCGAGGTCGTGAGTTGTATAATTCTTTTCATGAACCTTGAGTTGCCTTGATGCGTAAGCGATAACCTTGCCTCGTTGCATAAGAACACAACCGAGACCTTGGTTGGATGCATCGCAATACACGACAAAATCATCATTACCCTCAGGTAGTGCAAGAACAGGAGCTTCACACAACAAACGCTTGAGCGTTAGAAAGGCTTCTTCTTGCTTCGAGCCCCAAATATACGGTTTACCTTTGTGCGTCAGAGCTGTTAAAGGCAAAGCGATCTTTGAGAAGTTCGAAATGAAACGCCGGTAATAACCAGCTAAGCCCAGAAAGGAACGGATCTCAGAAGGAGAGGATGGCGTAATCCAGTTCTTGATTGCTTCAATCTTGGATGGGTCGACATGAATACCCATCTTGTTTACAACATGACCAAGAAACTGTACTTCATCAGACCAAAATTCACACTTGGAAAGCTTAGCATAGAGTTGCTCGGCTCTAAGCTTTTGCAATACCAACCGAAGATGTTGCTCATGCTCGGACTTGGTCTTAGAATACACCAGAACATCATCGATAAACACGATCACGAATTTATCCAAGAAAGGCCTACACACCCGATTCATAAGATCCATGAAAACGGCGGGTGCGTTGGTTAGACCGAAGGACATGACCAAGAATTCAAAATGGCCATAACGAGTTCGAAAAGCAGTCTTCGGAACATCTTCATCGCGGATGCGCAACTGGTGATAGCCAGAGCGGAGATCAATCTTCGAGAAACAAGAGGCACCTTGGAGTTGATCGAAGAGGTCGTCAATACGCGGTAAGGGATACCGGTTCTTAATGGTGAGTTTGTTCAACTCGCGGTAATCTATACACATGCGAAACGATCCATCTTTCTTTTTAACGAACAACACCGGAGCACCCCAGGGCGAAGAGCTAGGGCGAATGAATCCTTTAGCAGTCAACTCTTGAAGTTGGCTTGCCAATTCTTGCATCTCAGCGGGTGCAAGACGATAAGGAGATTTAGCCACGGGGGAAGCACCAGGGACAAGATCAATACGAAACTCGACTTCACGAGCGGGAGGGATACCAGGAAGATCATCAGGAAAAACTTCAGGGAAATCACGCACAACAGGGATATCGCGAAGCTTCTTTTCTTCAGCAGGTTTAACCACATGGGCTAGAAATGCAACACACTTCTTCCGCATGAGTCTTTGGGCTTCGGCGCAAGACATAAGTTTAAGACCGCGGGAGGGTTTTTCGCCGTAAATATGAAGATCACCATTTTCTCGAGGTATGCGAATCAATTTCTTGGCGCAAATAACTTCGGCGCGATTATTCGAAAGCCAGTCCATACCAATAATAACATCAAAGCTTCCAAGAGGCATAGGGATGAGGTCAATCAGAAAATCATTTTCGTTAAGGTTAAGCGTGCAATCTTTAATCACAGAGTTAATTAATATAGTTTCACCGTTAGCCAATTCAACTGAAAAATCCTCTTTTAAATCGCTGCGCGGTCGCGCAAGCTTCTGCTCGAAGGCGCGAGAGATAAAACTTCGATCGGCGCCAGTATCAAAAAGTATAGAAGCATAAAATCCGTTAAGCAAAAATGTACCATTAACTACATCATTATTCGCTTGCGCTTGGTGCGCGGTTATGTTAAAAGCTCGTCCACGCGTCACTTGGTTTGAAATCTGGTTTACCGGATTCGCTTGTGTAATCTGAACTTGTAGTCTCGGGCACGCGTTCCGGAAATGACTGGGATCACCGCAGTTATAGCACGACCTGGGTCGTGGGTTTTGGTAGGTTGGTTGTGGGTTCTGCGGGTAGACTGGTGGTGTTGGCGCAATTGGATTGGCGAGAGGGACTCTACAGTTTTCTACAAGGTGACCAGTGCGGCCACATCGGGTACAAAGTCGACACGGGGTCTGGGTTGGGTGGTGAAATCTACAGGTTGGGCAAAAGGGATGGTTTCCTGTGTAAGGTTTCTTAGGAGGCGGGGCAGGGAGTGCGGGATTGGTTATGGCATAGTTGTGGCCTATAGGAGGTGTTGGGTAGGCTGACAGAGGTTGAGGGGCGTATGCTAGAGGCTGGTAAGCGGGTTGCTGGACTATGGGCGGGTTGGTAAGCGCGTAAGCTTGTCTGCGCCTACGTTTCTGGTTATGGTTTGAGGGTTCAGGTTTGGTTTCTGCGGGTTCAGGGGCAGTTTTGGTGGGTTTGGTCTTCTCAGATCCCCGCAGGAACAGGGTTCCTGCTCTGACATGGTTGTCGCTGAGCACAGCGGCCAACTCGATGGCGTCAGAGAGGGTAACTGGGTTTCTGGCCCATACAGAATCTTGAATTTCCATGGGGAGACCCCCAAGGAATTTCTCTATGGCTCGGCGGGAAGGGGTAACAAGGTGAGGGACCAGCAGGCTTAGTTCATGGAAGCGCGTCGCGTACTCGCGCGCTTCACCGCTGTACTGCTTCAAGTTCCAAAATTCTTCCTCCAGGCGCTTAACTTCGTTGGGAGGGCAGAATTCTCGCGTAAGAATTTCCTTGAATTCCTCCCATGTCATGCTAGAAGCAGCCTCTGCGCCACGCGCATGGGCTACTCCATTCCACCATGTAAGCGCTCTGGATTCCAGGACACTGGAAGCATATAGGGTTCGTCTGTCTGAGGGGCATTGGGTGTGAAGGAAAGTGTTTTCTATCTTCTCGAGCCACTGGAGCATCACGGTGGCTCCTTCAAGACCTGTGAACTTTGGAGGGTTACCCGCGTTAAAGGACTTAATGTTATAACTCGAGGTGTTGGTATTGTTTTGGCTCAAAGCTTGGGCTATTGCGGCGGCCATTTCCTGGGAACGTTGCTGTCTACGCATGCGCGAGGCTTCTCTTCTCTGAAATCGGCGAGATAGCGGAGGCATTCTATAAAAATTTTAATTTTAGTTAATATCTTAGTTTTATCGCAAAGTATAACTTTATAGAGCTTGGTTTCGCAGAGTTAGATACTATCAAAAGTTAAAGTAGATTAAATGACCCTAAATGCAGACTTAATAAAGGTAACAAATTCGAATCAAGAATCGACAATTCATGTATCACCATGACTTTCCGAATTCCCAATTTAAAATATACGAGCAAACGAGTATTGGAGATTGACGATTCATGTATCACCATGACTTTTCAATCTTCAATATAAAACATACAAGAAAATGAGTATTGGAGGTTGACAATTCATGTATCACCATGACTTTTCAAGTCTCCAACCTCAGAACATAATCGTAAATGGAAATTGAAAATCAACTATTCATGTATCACCATGACTTTTCGGATTTTCAAACCCAACAAACGAATATGTAAGAAAAATCAATAAAAATCGAAATTCGACAAAAATCGAAATATCGCGAAATAAAACATAAAATCATATACCGCGCAAGCGCGAGCATATTCATAAATAACGAGTAATTAACAATAAGCGCGCAAACATGAGATTTCTCTCATGCGCGAGAAGGGACTCTTAGGTATTCTAGGCCGTTACGTCTAACCACCTATCCTAAAGTCAACGAGCTCTGATACCAATCTGTAACACCCCGACCAAAGGCGGATTATACATCGGGGCGCCACATATTGTTTCATTACTCGTGACACTATTGGTGTCAATATTTATTAATACACATTTTATCGCGCACGCGCAGCGGGGAAAATAAAGAACATAAATCAAACATAAATCAATATATTATAAATTATAACATTCAAACATCATTAACTTGTCCTGATACATTTTAATTCTAGGTCCAAAAGTAAAAACGTCCTACGTGTCCACAAGCTCCAAAACAGCTACTGCAAACCTGAACATGTGTTAAAATAAACGTCAAACACTTGCGTGTTGGTGAGAAATCAAGTTTAATACAATACATAGATAACAATAAATCTGCGCGCAACATGTGTATGTCTGGTTTTCAACAAGGGTGTAATCTGATCGGGACCAACTCTAAGAGACAAGACTGCCAGTGCTCACAATTGAGCTCACAAACAAGACTAACTGTGCATGTGTAAACAAAAGAGAAAATCATAAACGAATGTTCTCCCGTGTTCATCTAATGGTACCATGAAAACTGCGGAATAGACCGTCCATACGGTTAATGATCCACACATACAAATAAACAGCCAAGTCTACGTCCTCAACACATGGGATACTGCGCGACTAAAGTTCATAAACAGTTTAAGACTCAAGTTTTGTATGAACACATGAACATCCCAAAGCATTTAAAATAAAAAGGGATTAGATACGAGATAACTCACTTGATAAACGATGCGGTGTAAGATAAAGCAAGAACCAACTTTAAACAAGCACAAGTTAACCTATAAATAAGATTGTTGTTTTAATGATCTGTTTTAAGTCTTGATTATAAGTTAGCATAATTAATAAGTAAATTATAATATATATTACCGGAAAAGTAGGAAGAACAAGGAGGAAGACGGAGGCAGAGAGGAAGACGGCAGAGAGAGCAAGGAGCAAGAGAACAGGAGAGATTAAGTGTTTGTGTGTGATGTGTTATGAAAATATTATTATTATTTATAGGAAAACCCTAGGAGACACAAACCCTAGAAAAAGGGGAAAAGATCTCAAAAAGTAAAAGAAAAGATATCAACGGTAAAAAGTTCTGAAAAGTAAAGATATCAAAAGATATGGCAGCTGCAGGGGGCAAGATAAAGCTGACAGGGAACAGTAAAAAGCATGGGCGGATCAGATAAAGGTACTGGTCAAGCATGGCAAAAGCAGATCTCAAAAGATAATGTCAGTCACTTTTTCTACCAACCAATGGAGTTGGTACGCATGCTGCGCCGAAAGTAACTATTCAGACATTAGATAGGTTAGGTCAACAGCACAGAAGATAAGACAACACAAAGCATACAGGCTGGAATAAACAGAAGATACAAGGGTTAAGCGCGGGAAGGCTGAGTGCGCGAGCGCGAAGGCTGGCACAACAATCCTTAGCGTGCTGCGGGAAGAATCACAATTCCTTAGCGCGCTGCGTGAAGAACAAGAATTCTAAACGCATCGCGGGAAGAACATACATTCTTAGCGCATTGCGGGAAGAACATACATTCTTAGCGCGCTGCGAGAAGAGTTCTCTTCACGCATCGCAGGAACAAGATGTCTTCACGCAGGCTTCCATGTAAGGAGTCTGGCGCGTGGAGCTGCAGACATCCTTAGGCGGGAAGAACCAAAGGACAAGCAAAGAGGAGGGAGACAAGGCTTAAGGGCGGGACGGCGACAAGAGGGAAAAGAAGGCGGAATGAGAGAAGGAAGAGGGAGGGGACGGCGGAAAGAAAGAGAGAGAAAGAGGCGGGAAGGAAAATATATATTATTATTAAAAGTAAAATATAAGTATAAATATTAAATAATAAAAGAGAGATCGGGTCAGAGAAACGGGTACCTGGATCGGGTCGGATCGGGCAGATGTCACATTGTCCGCCATTGGAAGTTTCATTCTCCCTTCCCGCGGCGTACTTGTCACTGCGCACAAATGATCGCGGTAAACAAATGTTACGCCTGTAGGTGTAGGGAACCCCAATGCGCCGTGCGCTGGCGACGGTACAGCATTAAACTGGGCAATCGTTCCCCTACCCAGGATCATATTGTGGCATGACGTGGTGGGCAAGACCAAGAAGTTGACAACTTCGGCTCGCTTGTGCTCATCATCCCCCATAGTTAGTTCAAACTGAATCTGACCAAGGGGATGGATGATTTCATTTGAAACACCACAGATTGGTGCGTTCACAATTTCGAGCCGCGCTTGGTCTGCCGGGTCTAACTTTCTGAAACACTGCTCATACATAATGTCAGATTCACTTCTAGTGTCCACCAGGACTTTTGACACTTCGTAATGAGCAATGTGTGTGGTGATGACGAGAGGACTGCTTATTGAAAGGCCTCCCCTGATTCTTGGGAAGATAACTTGCTGCTCGCGCCAATCTCCGTTGATTTGCGCACTTCTCTTTTTTGATGTCTGCCCTTGTCGTCCCCCCTCAGCCACACAGATTCTTTTGTATTTCTTGCTGGCAGAGGCTCCTTCCGGTTGCTCATCTTCTATTCTTTGGTTTTTCACCAAGTGAGCCAGCCTGCCTGACTTTACATCCTTCTCGATCGCATCCTTTAAATGATGGCATGCGTCGGTGTTGTGGCCCGGGGACTTGTGAAATTCACAATATTTGCCACTGTTTTGCGGTCCCTTGTAGTGTAGTTGCTTGGGGGGCTTGAATTGAACATTCTCAGTACTTAACACCTGTGAAGGTGTTTTAGTGAGTGGAGTCCATATTCTTGGCAGAGGTCTGCTAGGATCTCTGCCGCCCTCCCTCTTGTCACCATCCCCGCGATTACGAACATCTTTTTGGGGCTGGGGTGAGCTTGGTTGCGCTTGCTTTTCTGCTGAAGAAAAACTTGTTGGCTGCAACCTGGACCATACAGAGTTCTGTTTGGCCCTCTTCTCTTTGCTGCGCGGTGATTCAGCCTGATGCGCTCTTTCTCTTGCCCTATCTTGGGCAATCTGTTTTTCATTTCTCGCGAAAACTCGCGATGCCTCCATTAACTTGGCCCACGTGGTGGGCATGCCATCTTTGCTTACGAGAGCTCGTCGTAATTGATCACTGCGCGCGCCTTGTATAAAGGCCACGCGCAGGAGCTGCTCAGTTATACCCCCGATTGCCAGGGACTCCTGATTGAAACGAGTGATGTAATCTTCAATCGTTTCATCATTCCTGCGTACGCAGTGCATGATGTCATCAGGATCGCGCGTGTGCCTGCGCTGCTGTACGAAGTGGGCTTGGAACTTTTCTAATAGTTCCTCGAACCCATCAATTTGCCCAGTCGGCAAGCTCTCGAACCATACCCGCGCTGCGCCTGTGAGGCAGCGAGCAAACATATGATACCATGTTGGCATCGTCCAGCTCTCTAGGTTTCCCGTGTTATAGAAACCTTGCAAAAAGTCATCTGGATCTGTTGTGCCATCATATTTGCCCAGACCACTTGACATTTTGGTCTTGTGCTGGATGGGAGCCTGCGCGATGCGCGCAGTAAACTTTGAGTGTTTTACCATGATGGCTGGTCTGTAGGGTGTGGTTACGTCCACTTGCCCTCTGACCGGTGGGCTGTACGGCATGTGCAGATCCAGATCTGCTCTGTCTCCAGGCGCCATGTGTAACACCCCGACCAAAGGCGGATTATACATCGGGGCGCCACATATTGTTTCATTACTCGTGACACTATTGGTGTCAATATTTATTAATACACATTTTATCGCGCACGCGCAGCGGGGAAAATAAAGAACATAAATCAAACATAAATCAATATATTATAAATTATAACATTCAAACATCATTAACTTGTCCTGATACATTTTAATTCTAGGTCCAAAAGTAAAAACGTCCTACGTGTCCACAAGCTCCAAAACAGCTACTGCAAACCTGAACATGTGTTAAAATAAACGTCAAACACTTGCGTGTTGGTGAGAAATCAAGTTTAATACAATACATAGATAACAATAAATCTGCGCGCAACATGTGTATGTCTGGTTTTCAACAAGGGTGTAATCTGATCGGGACCAACTCTAAGAGACAAGACTGCCAGTGCTCACAATTGAGCTCACAAACAAGACTAACTGTGCATGTGTAAACAAAAGAGAAAATCATAAACGAATGTTCTCCCGTGTTCATCTAATGGTACCATGAAAACTGCGGAATAGACCGTCCATACGGTTAATGATCCACACATACAAATAAACAGCCAAGTCTACGTCCTCAACACATGGGATACTGCGCGACTAAAGTTCATAAACAGTTTAAGACTCAAGTTTTGTATGAACACATGAACATCCCAAAGCATTTAAAATAAAAAGGGATTAGATACGAGATAACTCACTTGATAAACGATGCGGTGTAAGATAAAGCAAGAACCAACTTTAAACAAGCACAAGTTAACCTATAAATAAGATTGTTGTTTTAATGATCTGTTTTAAGTCTTGATTATAAGTTAGCATAATTAATAAGTAAATTATAATATATATTACCGGAAAAGTAGGAAGAACAAGGAGGAAGACGGAGGCAGAGAGGAAGACGGCAGAGAGAGCAAGGAGCAAGAGAACAGGAGAGATTAAGTGTTTGTGTGTGATGTGTTATGAAAATATTATTATTATTTATAGGAAAACCCTAGGAGACACAAACCCTAGAAAAAGGGGAAAAGATCTCAAAAAGTAAAAGAAAAGATATCAACGGTAAAAAGTTCTGAAAAGTAAAGATATCAAAAGATATGGCAGCTGCAGGGGGCAAGATAAAGCTGACAGGGAACAGTAAAAAGCATGGGCGGATCAGATAAAGGTACTGGTCAAGCATGGCAAAAGCAGATCTCAAAAGATAATGTCAGTCACTTTTTCTACCAACCAATGGAGTTGGTACGCATGCTGCGCCGAAAGTAACTATTCAGACATTAGATAGGTTAGGTCAACAGCACAGAAGATAAGACAACACAAAGCATACAGGCTGGAATAAACAGAAGATACAAGGGTTAAGCGCGGGAAGGCTGAGTGCGCGAGCGCGAAGGCTGGCACAACAATCCTTAGCGTGCTGCGGGAAGAATCACAATTCCTTAGCGCGCTGCGTGAAGAACAAGAATTCTAAACGCATCGCGGGAAGAACATACATTCTTAGCGCATTGCGGGAAGAACATACATTCTTAGCGCGCTGCGAGAAGAGTTCTCTTCACGCATCGCAGGAACAAGATGTCTTCACGCAGGCTTCCATGTAAGGAGTCTGGCGCGTGGAGCTGCAGACATCCTTAGGCGGGAAGAACCAAAGGACAAGCAAAGAGGAGGGAGACAAGGCTTAAGGGCGGGACGGCGACAAGAGGGAAAAGAAGGCGGAATGAGAGAAGGAAGAGGGAGGGGACGGCGGAAAGAAAGAGAGAGAAAGAGGCGGGAAGGAAAATATATATTATTATTAAAAGTAAAATATAAGTATAAATATTAAATAATAAAAGAGAGATCGGGTCAGAGAAACGGGTACCTGGATCGGGTCGGATCGGGCAGATGTCACAGTCTCCCCTACTTTAAGAAATTTCGTCCCGAAATTTATCTCGAAGTAGGTTGCGCAGAGAACAGGTGCGGGTACTTGATCTTCATTTGATCTTCCCTTTCCCATGTAAACTCGGCTCCGCGCTTGGACTCCCAACGAACTTTCACGATAGGGATACGACTGCGCTTGGTTTGCTTAACCTCGCGATCCATAATCTCAACAGGCTTCTCAATGAAATGCATGGATTCATCAACTTGAACTTCATCAAGTGGAATGTGAAGGTTCTCGTCAGCTAAACACTTCTTGAGATTGGATACATGGAACGTTGGATGCACATTACTGAGCGCGGGCGGCAGGTCAAGTCTATAGGCAACTTTTCCCACACGCGCGAGAATCTTGAATGGACCAACATAACGAGGAGCAAGCTTACCCTTCTTCCCAAAGCGGACAACACCTTTCCAAGGCGACACTTTGAGGAGAACAAGATCACCAACTTGAAATTCGAGAGGCTTTCGCCTACGATCTGCGTAACTCTTCTGTCGGCTTCTGGCAGTCAGCAAATGATCACGGATCTTGGCGATTTTATCGGTTGTCTCTTGAACAAGTTCGGGTCCTGTGATTTGAGCTTCTCCCACTTCGCTCCAACAAATCGGGGAGCGGCACTTACGACCGTAAAGTGCTTCAAATGGGGCCATACCAATACTGGAATGATGGCTGTTATTATAAGAGAACTCGATCAAAGGCAGGTGTGAATCCCAATTACCTCCAAAATCAAGAACACAAGATCGGAGCATATCCTCAAGAGTTTGAATAGTTCGCTCAGACTGTCCGTCAGTCTGAGGATGATATGCAGTACTCATGTCCAAGCGAGTTCCTAGCGCAGATTGGAGAGATTTCCAAAAGCGAGATATAAAACGGCCATCGCGATCGGATATGATGCTCAAAGGAGTACCATGGTGGCAGACGATTTCCTTGACATAAAGCTGCGCGAGATGCTCAACACGGTAGTTTTCACGAATGGGCAGAAAGTGAGCAGATTTAGTCAATCGATCCACTATTACCCAAATGCTATCATGTTTGCTTGCTGTCAAAGGTAACTTGGTAATAAAGTCCATCGCTACACATTCCCATTTCCACGTAGGAATTTCTGGTTGTTCGAGCAAACCAGACGGGCGTTGGTGTTCAGCTTTTACTTTAGAACAAGTCAGGCATTTAGCTACGAACACAGCAATATCCTTTTTCATACCGGGCCACCAATAAGTTATGCGCAAATCCTTGTACATCTTATCAGCGCCAGGATGAATAGAATACCGAGATTTGTGCGCTTCACCCAGGATATCAGCGCGAAGATTCTCATCAAAGGGAATCCAGATGCGATTAAGATAACAGAGAATTCCACTCAGATTAGGGACAAAGTGTGCTTCCGCGCCACACGCTAACTCGGCGCGAAGGTTACCATTACTGATGGATGCGCGCTGCGCGTCACGAATACGCGATTCAAGGTTGCTTTGAATCGGCGCGAAGTGAAGCTGGGTGCGCGGCAAGATGCAGTTAAGTTGGCAGGGTTTTCGGCTGAGCGCATCGGCTACCACATTAGCCTTACCAGGATGATACCGGATCTCACAATCGTAATCGCTGATGAGTTCGTTCCATCGGCGTTGCCTCATGTTAAGTTCCTTTTGATCAAAGATATGCTGAAGGCTTTTATGGTCAGTGTAAAGGATACACTTAGTACCATAAAGGTAGTGTCTCCAGATCTTTAAGGCAAAAACAACTGCACCAAGCTCGAGGTCGTGAGTTGTATAATTCTTTTCATGAACCTTGAGTTGCCTTGATGCGTAAGCGATAACCTTGCCTCGTTGCATAAGAACACAACCGAGACCTTGGTTGGATGCATCGCAATACACGACAAAATCATCATTACCCTCAGGTAGTGCAAGAACAGGAGCTTCACACAACAAACGCTTGAGCGTTAGAAAGGCTTCTTCTTGCTTCGAGCCCCAAATATACGGTTTACCTTTGTGCGTCAGAGCTGTTAAAGGCAAAGCGATCTTTGAGAAGTTCGAAATGAAACGCCGGTAATAACCAGCTAAGCCCAGAAAGGAACGGATCTCAGAAGGAGAGGATGGCGTAATCCAGTTCTTGATTGCTTCAATCTTGGATGGGTCGACATGAATACCCATCTTGTTTACAACATGACCAAGAAACTGTACTTCATCAGACCAAAATTCACACTTGGAAAGCTTAGCATAGAGTTGCTCGGCTCTAAGCTTTTGCAATACCAACCGAAGATGTTGCTCATGCTCGGACTTGGTCTTAGAATACACCAGAACATCATCGATAAACACGATCACGAATTTATCCAAGAAAGGCCTACACACCCGATTCATAAGATCCATGAAAACGGCGGGTGCGTTGGTTAGACCGAAGGACATGACCAAGAATTCAAAATGGCCATAACGAGTTCGAAAAGCAGTCTTCGGAACATCTTCATCGCGGATGCGCAACTGGTGATAGCCAGAGCGGAGATCAATCTTCGAGAAACAAGAGGCACCTTGGAGTTGATCGAAGAGGTCGTCAATACGCGGTAAGGGATACCGGTTCTTAATGGTGAGTTTGTTCAACTCGCGGTAATCTATACACATGCGAAACGATCCATCTTTCTTTTTAACGAACAACACCGGAGCACCCCAGGGCGAAGAGCTAGGGCGAATGAATCCTTTAGCAGTCAACTCTTGAAGTTGGCTTGCCAATTCTTGCATCTCAGCGGGTGCAAGACGATAAGGAGATTTAGCCACGGGGGAAGCACCAGGGACAAGATCAATACGAAACTCGACTTCACGAGCGGGAGGGATACCAGGAAGATCATCAGGAAAAACTTCAGGGAAATCACGCACAACAGGGATATCGCGAAGCTTCTTTTCTTCAGCAGGTTTAACCACATGGGCTAGAAATGCAACACACTTCTTCCGCATGAGTCTTTGGGCTTCGGCGCAAGACATAAGTTTAAGACCGCGGGAGGGTTTTTCGCCGTAAATATGAAGATCACCATTTTCTCGAGGTATGCGAATCAATTTCTTGGCGCAAATAACTTCGGCGCGATTATTCGAAAGCCAGTCCATACCAATAATAACATCAAAGCTTCCAAGAGGCATAGGGATGAGGTCAATCAGAAAATCATTTTCGTTAAGGTTAAGCGTGCAATCTTTAATCACAGAGTTAATTAATATAGTTTCACCGTTAGCCAATTCAACTGAAAAATCCTCTTTTAAATCGCTGCGCGGTCGCGCAAGCTTCTGCTCGAAGGCGCGAGAGATAAAACTTCGATCGGCGCCAGTATCAAAAAGTATAGAAGCATAAAATCCGTTAAGCAAAAATGTACCATTAACTACATCATTATTCGCTTGCGCTTGGTGCGCGGTTATGTTAAAAGCTCGTCCACGCGTCACTTGGTTTGAAATCTGGTTTACCGGATTCGCTTGTGTAATCTGAACTTGTAGTCTCGGGCACGCGTTCCGGAAATGACTGGGATCACCGCAGTTATAGCACGACCTGGGTCGTGGGTTTTGGTAGGTTGGTTGTGGGTTCTGCGGGTAGACTGGTGGTGTTGGCGCAATTGGATTGGCGAGAGGGACTCTACAGTTTTCTACAAGGTGACCAGTGCGGCCACATCGGGTACAAAGTCGACACGGGGTCTGGGTTGGGTGGTGAAATCTACAGGTTGGGCAAAAGGGATGGTTTCCTGTGTAAGGTTTCTTAGGAGGCGGGGCAGGGAGTGCGGGATTGGTTATGGCATAGTTGTGGCCTATAGGAGGTGTTGGGTAGGCTGACAGAGGTTGAGGGGCGTATGCTAGAGGCTGGTAAGCGGGTTGCTGGACTATGGGCGGGTTGGTAAGCGCGTAAGCTTGTCTGCGCCTACGTTTCTGGTTATGGTTTGAGGGTTCAGGTTTGGTTTCTGCGGGTTCAGGGGCAGTTTTGGTGGGTTTGGTCTTCTCAGATCCCCGCAGGAACAGGGTTCCTGCTCTGACATGGTTGTCGCTGAGCACAGCGGCCAACTCGATGGCGTCAGAGAGGGTAACTGGGTTTCTGGCCCATACAGAATCTTGAATTTCCATGGGGAGACCCCCAAGGAATTTCTCTATGGCTCGGCGGGAAGGGGTAACAAGGTGAGGGACCAGCAGGCTTAGTTCATGGAAGCGCGTCGCGTACTCGCGCGCTTCACCGCTGTACTGCTTCAAGTTCCAAAATTCTTCCTCCAGGCGCTTAACTTCGTTGGGAGGGCAGAATTCTCGCGTAAGAATTTCCTTGAATTCCTCCCATGTCATGCTAGAAGCAGCCTCTGCGCCACGCGCATGGGCTACTCCATTCCACCATGTAAGCGCTCTGGATTCCAGGACACTGGAAGCATATAGGGTTCGTCTGTCTGAGGGGCATTGGGTGTGAAGGAAAGTGTTTTCTATCTTCTCGAGCCACTGGAGCATCACGGTGGCTCCTTCAAGACCTGTGAACTTTGGAGGGTTACCCGCGTTAAAGGACTTAATGTTATAACTCGAGGTGTTGGTATTGTTTTGGCTCAAAGCTTGGGCTATTGCGGCGGCCATTTCCTGGGAACGTTGCTGTCTACGCATGCGCGAGGCTTCTCTTCTCTGAAATCGGCGAGATAGCGGAGGCATTCTATAAAAATTTTAATTTTAGTTAATATCTTAGTTTTATCGCAAAGTATAACTTTATAGAGCTTGGTTTCGCAGAGTTAGATACTATCAAAAGTTAAAGTAGATTAAATGACCCTAAATGCAGACTTAATAAAGGTAACAAATTCGAATCAAGAATCGACAATTCATGTATCACCATGACTTTCCGAATTCCCAATTTAAAATATACGAGCAAACGAGTATTGGAGATTGACGATTCATGTATCACCATGACTTTTCAATCTTCAATATAAAACATACAAGAAAATGAGTATTGGAGGTTGACAATTCATGTATCACCATGACTTTTCAAGTCTCCAACCTCAGAACATAATCGTAAATGGAAATTGAAAATCAACTATTCATGTATCACCATGACTTTTCGGATTTTCAAACCCAACAAACGAATATGTAAGAAAAATCAATAAAAATCGAAATTCGACAAAAATCGAAATATCGCGAAATAAAACATAAAATCATATACCGCGCAAGCGCGAGCATATTCATAAATAACGAGTAATTAACAATAAGCGCGCAAACATGAGATTTCTCTCATGCGCGAGAAGGGACTCTTAGGTATTCTAGGCCGTTACGTCTAACCACCTATCCTAAAGTCAACGAGCTCTGATACCAATCTGTAACACCCCGACCAAAGGCGGATTATACATCGGGGCGCCACATATTGTTTCATTACTCGTGACACTATTGGTGTCAATATTTATTAATACACATTTTATCGCGCACGCGCAGCGGGGAAAATAAAGAACATAAATCAAACATAAATCAATATATTATAAATTATAACATTCAAACATCATTAACTTGTCCTGATACATTTTAATTCTAGGTCCAAAAGTAAAAACGTCCTACGTGTCCACAAGCTCCAAAACAGCTACTGCAAACCTGAACATGTGTTAAAATAAACGTCAAACACTTGCGTGTTGGTGAGAAATCAAGTTTAATACAATACATAGATAACAATAAATCTGCGCGCAACATGTGTATGTCTGGTTTTCAACAAGGGTGTAATCTGATCGGGACCAACTCTAAGAGACAAGACTGCCAGTGCTCACAATTGAGCTCACAAACAAGACTAACTGTGCATGTGTAAACAAAAGAGAAAATCATAAACGAATGTTCTCCCGTGTTCATCTAATGGTACCATGAAAACTGCGGAATAGACCGTCCATACGGTTAATGATCCACACATACAAATAAACAGCCAAGTCTACGTCCTCAACACATGGGATACTGCGCGACTAAAGTTCATAAACAGTTTAAGACTCAAGTTTTGTATGAACACATGAACATCCCAAAGCATTTAAAATAAAAAGGGATTAGATACGAGATAACTCACTTGATAAACGATGCGGTGTAAGATAAAGCAAGAACCAACTTTAAACAAGCACAAGTTAACCTATAAATAAGATTGTTGTTTTAATGATCTGTTTTAAGTCTTGATTATAAGTTAGCATAATTAATAAGTAAATTATAATATATATTACCGGAAAAGTAGGAAGAACAAGGAGGAAGACGGAGGCAGAGAGGAAGACGGCAGAGAGAGCAAGGAGCAAGAGAACAGGAGAGATTAAGTGTTTGTGTGTGATGTGTTATGAAAATATTATTATTATTTATAGGAAAACCCTAGGAGACACAAACCCTAGAAAAAGGGGAAAAGATCTCAAAAAGTAAAAGAAAAGATATCAACGGTAAAAAGTTCTGAAAAGTAAAGATATCAAAAGATATGGCAGCTGCAGGGGGCAAGATAAAGCTGACAGGGAACAGTAAAAAGCATGGGCGGATCAGATAAAGGTACTGGTCAAGCATGGCAAAAGCAGATCTCAAAAGATAATGTCAGTCACTTTTTCTACCAACCAATGGAGTTGGTACGCATGCTGCGCCGAAAGTAACTATTCAGACATTAGATAGGTTAGGTCAACAGCACAGAAGATAAGACAACACAAAGCATACAGGCTGGAATAAACAGAAGATACAAGGGTTAAGCGCGGGAAGGCTGAGTGCGCGAGCGCGAAGGCTGGCACAACAATCCTTAGCGTGCTGCGGGAAGAATCACAATTCCTTAGCGCGCTGCGTGAAGAACAAGAATTCTAAACGCATCGCGGGAAGAACATACATTCTTAGCGCATTGCGGGAAGAACATACATTCTTAGCGCGCTGCGAGAAGAGTTCTCTTCACGCATCGCAGGAACAAGATGTCTTCACGCAGGCTTCCATGTAAGGAGTCTGGCGCGTGGAGCTGCAGACATCCTTAGGCGGGAAGAACCAAAGGACAAGCAAAGAGGAGGGAGACAAGGCTTAAGGGCGGGACGGCGACAAGAGGGAAAAGAAGGCGGAATGAGAGAAGGAAGAGGGAGGGGACGGCGGAAAGAAAGAGAGAGAAAGAGGCGGGAAGGAAAATATATATTATTATTAAAAGTAAAATATAAGTATAAATATTAAATAATAAAAGAGAGATCGGGTCAGAGAAACGGGTACCTGGATCGGGTTGGATCGGGCAGATGTCACACCATGTTCACAGGCGCGCGGAGCTGTGAGCCTCCTGCATGAGTATCCCGTGTCTTCCTCATGCTATGCACTTCTTCATCACTGAACTCAGTGTGTGCAGTGTGAACAGAATGTCCTTCTTCCGGCGCGCGCGGCCTTTTTGTAGTCTGCTTATCAAACGCTTGCCTTTGTGTTTGGTCGGCTAGCTTTTTATGTTTGACCATTTCATTGTACTTTTCCAGTAGACGCCGCTGCTCGTTTATGAGCCATTCATTCGGATCATTTGTTTCTTCTTCTGGACCCATTGGTCCTTTCAGTTTCGCGCCGGCCATATTTTGTAACGTGAGATCGTCTGGAGGAGTTTCAGTCTGGCCGTGAGGGGTTGTGACGAAGGGACGGTTGCTGGTGGTACGCGTAGAATCACGCGGAACCCTCAGAACCTGCTGTCCGTCGTTAACACCCTCACGTTCAATATCCTCCAGAGCTTGATCAACGTTACGAACGCCAGAAACCATGGTGATTTATTTTTTTTTATGTAGATCTGATTGCCGTTTGTAACAGTGGATGGCGCCAATGAAGAAACGTGGATCTACTCACTGGTAGCAGATCTACTTTCCTCGGGTGTGATTATACTATTTCACCGATGGTTCCTCTGGATCAGTGTTCTTCCACCTACAAAATGAACAGCGCCGTTACTTACCCCTCAGAAAGGGACAGAGGGGTCCTCTTTGGGGTAACCCTCCGGCGTGAGAATAAGTATGTGTAGGAGAAGATAATAATGTGAGAGTAAGGGAATTGGGAGAGTATTGCTTAATAGCTGAATACTGTATGTTCTCTGTCTGATTATTCTGATTCTCTCTGTGTATGAGAAAGTAACTGACTAGGGCTGCCTGCAGTGAATGTAATTGAATATGCTTCAATGTGAATCAATGTCTCCCTGTAACTGTGTACGTTATGATGTATTTATAGTGCTAGGGTTTCCACTGATTGAGCTGAGACCAAATTAGGGTTTTGTTGGCCTCCTCCAATCGATTTGCGCCACGTGTCCCTGGAGACACCTGGTGCTCTTTCATTGGTTATGATCACGTGGTAACCCATGAGTCATGCTGAGCTGTCCAACTTTCATTTAGCAGCTGTCAACATCAGCATATCCTTATTCCTTAAAAAGATGCCTTCTGGAAGGTTGTCTGACGTGCACAATCAAGGTTGCCCTAATCCTGATTTGGATAAGGACGAGGTTGATTATGTGCACGTGTGATATGTGCCCATCCTGAGGATGCGCGAGGTTTTCTCTTTATTCTCACGCGCAGATATTTCATGCGCAGATGCGATACGCACAAGCATGTAATACGCGTCACGCGCGGATGCCCCACGCGCAGCTGCGCCATGCGCAACTGTGATATGGGTGGGCATGTATGATGCGCGAGCATGTGATATGCGCCGCGCGCGGATGCGCCACGCACGATGTGATATGCATAAGCATATATGATGCGTGAGCATGTGATACGCGCGAGCATATGTGATGCGTGAGCATATGTGATGCTTGAGCATATGTGATATGTGCAAGCATGTGATGCTTGAGCATAAGTTTTGGCTTTGTGCCTTGATAATATCTTTGATTTCTAATGTCTTGTATATATCTTGTGGGTTGACCCGCCCCGCTCGATGCTGAGGCGGGTACATACCTCTTCAATACATAAGACGATTGCAAAGATTAGGTTAAAATAGAGAATATGATGCAAGTTTTGTTATAGTTGCAATAGTTGTGGTATAATTGCCAAGGCCGATGGCTTCTTGGCCTAGTAACATATGTTTTTTTATCTATACCACATAATGAGCAATTAATGGGTTTTAGAAACGGATTTTTAAGGCGCGTGCTCGCTCTTAAAAATTCAAATATATAAATGATAATGTATTATTTTTAAATAAAACTATTTGCAAGATAACAAACCTTTCGTTTAGTTTAACCTTTCCAAATCAATGACTCTTTTTATGAGTTAATTTGACTAAGGCATTTATGGATGATCAAACATTCATATTAAGAAAGTTATTGTATATGAAACCAAAAATGATATCTATACCAACACGCATTGCACCTCTAATTTTATCTTATCCTTAACACCAAAATGAGTAACATAGATTTATGTCATCTTTCCTTAGAAACAACATATGAAATAAGAAACGAATTGTCTTCTTTTCCTTCTAAATTTCGCACGCCATAGACACTCGATACTGATTATGGGAACCCATCATCACCATGGAGCCGTGGAGCTGCAAATGACGACGCTACAAGGTTGACATACAATATAAGAATATAATCATCTTTACCTTCTTTACCTTCTCAATTTTGTGCATCGTAGACACTCGATACCTATGAGTTATAACCAATGATGATTATTTACGATTATTATCCTTGTTTTACGATACTTTTATTATAAACTTTAACGTCTTATGGACGAAAGTAGATGCGCAATTACAATAATAATACTCAAATCTATATATAATATAATACAAATCTAAGCATTTACACACACATCATTTAATGTATTATACATACTATTATATGAGTTTGTAATGTATTATACATTTATACATATTGTTATATATAATAAAGTTAGTAAACCATATATTATCAAACCTTTAATATGCACAGTTGATGTTATAGAATATTTTACTAACTTTATATATATTTAATTAATAAATATTATTATTATTATATTAATTCTCACTACAAACCAACCCCACACGGCACATCAAACTCACACACCAACTACCAATCACCCTTCCTAACGCCGTCTAATACACCGTTACGCGTCTTCAACACACTACCAAACAAACCGTTAACGCCGTTAGTCAACTCATCCACACCACCTGAAAACCTAACCACCGCCTCCGTCAACTCCTTCACGCCGTCCACCAGCCGTAACCGGTTCTTCTCTCCGAAGTCGGCAGCCACGTCATCGATGACGTCACACACTGCTAAAGCTCGTCTCGCCGTATCTTCAACCTCCAGTAACCGCCTCTTTTGACCGCCGTTGACCGAGTCAAATATCACCTTCCATACGCCGTTGACCGAGGCAGCAAACAGGAACTCAGCCGGAACTCGGACGTTAACCAGATCTGAGTCATCTAAGTCACCTGAACGTCCGTACAGCACGGTCACCAAAAAACCGGTGACAAAAACAGACAACGCGCCGAGCGCGTGTAAAGTACGCGCCACCGGATCTCCACCGTCGCCTGCCGTAAACTTTTTCACGGCGAGGATCAATTCTCCGATCAGATCCTTAGCGCGTTGAGCTTTCTTCGGCGAGATACTTTCCGTAGAGTGTACGGACTGTACGGATCTCATCAGCGTATCCTTCGCCTTCTTCAGCTTCTCAGCCGCCGGAATCTCGCCGGAGGAGTTAACATCCATCAGCCGGAGGCTCAGCTTCAACAGCATCCGACGCTCCGTCAGCTGCTTAACCGCTGACGTAATCAAATTCGTCAGATCTAGCACCTTCTGACTGTACTCCATGTACAAATCCTGATAATAATCAGATCCAGATCTCAAACTCGAGATCTGTGAAATCTGACTCTCGGACTCGAAATGAACCGTTGAGATAAACGTAACGGCCTTCGTCATCCAGCTTAAGCTGAAAATCGATGAAGTAAAAGCATCGGATGACGGAATTAGGTTTTTGAGGTGATAATTAACCTTCTCATCGAAGGCTTTAGCTGCTAATTGATAGGTTTTGGATGATATAGATACAGGTGAGTTTTTGTTGCGTGTTAGTTTGAAATGTGAAGTTAAGTGAGTTTTATCGACGAGAAACATGACTTACAGTTGTGTATGTATATGATAGAATAAGTTGCCGGAGATGATAGGTTATCTTCCCCGGAGTTAGGGTTTGGATTATTATTGATATGTTTGATATTGGAATGGATTTATTATTATTATTATGATGAAAGACGTGGATTAATATGAGGAATGGTTTCCGGGAAGATAAGGAAGCTTGTGGAATTCCTGAATTGCCCTCATTGACCGTTTTTTATAATGTGTTGTTTTTTTCCTTTACAGGGGTTGTTAATAAACCAAACTGAATCCGACCGAATAAGTAATTGCTTATGCTCATTTGTTAAGTTTTTATTGAATAAGTGAACGGTTTATGAGCGTCTAACTGAACAAAATTTATTGTTTGTGGTCGTTTATGAATAATGAATTTGTTATGTAAATTGTTCATGAACGCAAATGAATGAATACTAATGAACACAACTAATGTTTTATTTGATTTGACATGGTAGTGAATATTCTCAACGGTTTAGTCCGGGTACTAGGTATATGTTATTTTTATTTTTTTAGAACGTCGACAGTCTACGGTATGACTGGGAGGATAGGGTGGTCGCAGGTCGGTTTGCGACCGACCCCTGTTTTGAACCCCATATCGCTTTTCTCCCCTGAAGCCATTTGACATTAGTTGCACAACCACAAGAGTCGAAACTTTCTGGTGTGACATAAGCAAGATAAATCATATGTTTTGACTCGGATTTGAACCGACGACATTCCGAATAAAGCGTAGTTTTTATCGTTATTGTCATGACCAATTTGGCATGTCCGGAAGATTTATGTTATTTTATTTTTTGTTTAGCATTCATATTCAGATTTTAATTTACATATACGTAATCACATAATACTGTGCCACTTTTTAAAAAGCACTTAACATATATCGGTGCTAAAATCGTGAAATGCACTTTTAACGGTTTATTGTGGCCAGTTGCTAAAAAGCACTTAATAAAGCTTCATATAAAAGCATTTGGAAAAGTGTGTGGGTATTAAAAAGTATAAAATCATTTCAGGAACATGCGTTTCACTTAATTGTCATATGGATTTTATCTAACCATTTTTTTAAAGCATTTAAATGAATAAGCAACTCTTTAAAAAAATTCTATATTTCAACTTCACCAAATTGGTAGTAATATTGTGTTATTCTTAAAACCAAAAAAATGGACAAACAAATATAAATATTTCATTTTTAAGAAAACAAAAATAATATGTAGCAAAAGGCCATGTATAGGTGGTAATGTGAGTGGATTGAGTTGGGTTGGGTTGGGTTGGGTTTTGGTGATTGGTTAAATAGGTATAGGTTAAGATGGATATGGTTCAGGATAGATTTTTAAAATAGAGGGTTAAGATGGGTATGTGTCAAAAATTAATAAAAAAATAATAACTCAAAATATAAATCAAAAACGCAAAATGTAAAATAACCAAAATGCTTCTACCGTCATCCTCATTTATTAAAATATAAAAAAAAATCCGTTTTGTATCGTTCAGGTTTGTTTTTTATCGATTTTTTCCTGTTCGGTTTTGCTTTTTTTCATTTCGGTCGGTTTTGGTATCTGTTCGGTTTCAGTGATTTCGGTTTCGCTTCCTCGGTTTCTATTCGGTTTCATGGGTTTTGTTTAAAATAAAATTGAATGAAGCTTGTTTAGTGCATTCTAACTCATAAACAAACTCATTCTAACCTATAACCAAAAGTCACTAGCATTTTCCCAACTCATCTTGACATCCTTTAAAATTCTTTTAATTCAACCTAATTCATTTCAATTTTAAAAATTATCCAAATTAACCCAAAACAATCCATTTGGGTTTGTTTTGCCACCCTTGACCCATGAGGTATGCTAATATGGTTCATGGGTGTGAAAAATGGCATGTAGTCGTTACGTTATATTGGTGGGTGGTTTCACTTTACGTACGGAGTGGAAAATGTCTTGTCATTCTTATTTTTTACATTGATAATTTAAAAACAAGAAATTTTTTTTTGGAAACACACTAACATAAAACAAAATACCCCTATTGACAATCTTGACTCAAACCCTTTCAAATGAGTCAATTTGAGTTGTTTTAAAAGTTAAATGAGTTGGTTTGGGTAAAAAGTTTTAACTAAATGTGTCAAAATAAGTCATTTGAAATTCCATCATTTTATTTTCAGGTCAAAATGGGTCGACAAGTTCAAAGAAATGGGTCGATGTGGGTTAGTGTCCTAAGGAAATGTGACGGGTTTCAGATCGGAACGAGTTTTCGTACAAGACAGGTTTCGGCACGAAACGGGTTTCAGATCGGAACGAGTTCGGTTCAGGTTTCAAGTCAACACGAGTTCGGTCTTGGTTTCTTTTGTTTCTTTCTGGTCAATTCCAGACTCGTTTTTGTTCATTTTTTTCAGTTTTGTTTTTGTTCGGTTTGAATTCTTTTAGTTTCGTTTTGATTGATTTTTTCGATTTCGATTGATGTGGTCCAGTTTTGGCTTTTTGTTTCTTTGTTTCATTTTCGTCGATTCTTTCGGTTTCGGTTCAATTCTAGATGGTTTTTTTGTTTTTTTTTGTTTTTTTTTTGTTTTATATATATGGAACGAGGAGAACGTATGAAACATTTTAGTGTTTTTATTTTTTTTTGTTTATGATTTATATTTTGAGTTATAATTTTTTTGTTGTTATTTTTGAATATTTTTTTGAGAGTTTTTGATCTTAATAGAAAACCTTTCAAAAAAAATAATTAAAAAAATCATAACTTAAAATATAAGTAAAAAACGAAAAGTCTAAAAAAACTAAATTGTTTCCGCCGTTATTTTAGTTCATTAAATAAAAAAAAAACCCGGTTTGACCCTGACCTATTTTGACCCAAACCAAAACAACCCTTTTTTTAATTGACTCGTTTTGACCCAAACTAATTTTGACTCATGACTCATTTCAACCCATGACTCGTTCGACCCAACCCAACCCAACCCAACCCAACCCAACCCAACTCATTTGCCACCTTTACCTATGAACCATCTAAATTTGTATAAAGATTTGAACTCTACACATTTTAGATAAGGGGTGACGTCTTACCCAACATTATGTCAGTTGTCGACGTATGAAGATTTTAGATAACCACTAAAAAACAAAATATAACAAAAAACTACAACCAAAGGTTTCTCATGGGAAGGAGTTATCACATTAAAGAAGTTCTCTCGTAAAATGAGGTTTCTCATGGGAAGGAGTTATCTCGTAAATCAAGATTGTATATAAAGGTTTACTATTTGTAAGCACATTATTTTTTGATCATTTTAGTGTGTATTTTCAATGGTGTGAGATAAAAAGACCATTAAAAGATACACATCTTGATGACAAGGACTCAAATTTGTGTGTATGTGTATATGTATGATGAAAATCATTCGGCCATAGTTAATTAATCATTCAACTATCATTATATCACATGATTTGTTATTCAATTTATAGTTTGTTATTGATTAATCTAATTATCCGTCTCAGTTATCAAGTGCAAAATGTTTAAGAGGATCGAAGTTAAGTTTACACCAGCCCACAACGTCATCCACACCCCCGCATCCAAGGGTCTAAGATTGTATAATATTTTCTTATGTATCACATCAAATTACTAATATATCGGAAGAGATAAATATATCATTATACAATTAATTAATTTTAGCTATTAGTGTTAGAACACTTCATGCAAATGTTGATTCATTTTTCACATTTCTTAACTTAAAGTTGGTTATGTATCAAATGCACCATCGTAATCAAATTTAATTGAAGCACATAAAATGGTTATGTAACAACATAATCATATATACGTATGACAAGTGCTACGGTGTTATTGTGGACATCTGCTTAAATATTCCGACTGAATTAAGCATATCCATATATACAAAGACATTTAACATAGACTCAACTTTAAATTCAGAGATTTGTTGACGCTTATACATGTTGTGTTAAATACAACAAACGTCACTTTTTTAATTGCCTCTTCTTCTTTCTTAGTTCTTACCACCTATGATTATCATTAATATGTCATTAATATGTCGTATACAAATGTTTATGCAATTTTTATAATTATTTTATGATAATTATACGTAAACTAGAATTAATGTTATCATTTTAAATCATATTTAAGTGCGTCTATAAGGTTGACACTAAACATTGATATCGTACAAACCAGTTGTACACGTTCCTTATGTTTTGTTGGCTTTGTTTTAGGCAAGGGATCCTCTCACACCACCCTGGATCTTCATACACCATTTTTTGTCCTATATAGCTCGTATAGGGCTATACGGTCGTATAGGACCTGAATCGTGTCAGAGGTTATCTACCATCGTTTATTGTGTCTCGTATAGTCCTATACGGGTCGTATAGGCCTATACGGCCGTATAGACACTTTTTAAAAAAAAAGAAATGATGACCATATATACAATATATGTGATTTATACGGGTCGTATTTGGCTCGTTTATAGACACTTTTAAAAAAATAAATAATAATGACCATATATACAATATATGTTATTTATACGGGTCGCATTTGGTTCATTTATCTTAATGGGTTCAAATGTTGAGCTCAAGCTTAGCTCGTCAAAAGCTCAAGACTGTCTAGGCATATTTGTTGCTTACATATAATAAAAATTTGATGTTTTTTTAACATCTAGTCAACATACATTAAAATAAAAATGCACCCCAAAATTTGAGGTTTTTTTAAATCGTTTTCCGGCAGCGATTAAGGCAGTCTGAATGTTTCTGCAAATGTTTTCTATACGGTCGTATAGCCCTATACGACCGTATAGCTTTTATTTTCTATATGGTCGTATAGCCTTATACGACCGTATAGCTTTTATGGTTTTGTCTGAATGCAATACGAGACATTTAATGCCTATACGGTCGTATAGGCCTATACAGTCGTATAGGCTGCAAAAAGTTGTTTTTTTGTCTCCTTGTCAGACATGTATACCCTATACGACCGTATAGGCCTATACGAGCCGTAAAGGCATGTGGGGGTGACGTGAGAGGATCACATCCCTTGTTTTATTTTTCTTTGCAAGTCAACGTCAAACATGGATGCTTCACGCCTCCATTCTCTTAAATCAGTTATTATTATTTTTTCTTATATCTCGACATAAGCCAAGAGGCAGATCTTGTGCCACTCCACCTGGTCGTATGAAACTGGCATGCATCCTGGCTCCCGAGACTCTTTCATAGAATTCCAACAATTTTTCCCGCTCCTCAAAAGCCCACAGGAACGGAGTTGATGCTCCCACATCCATAGCATGAGTAGTTAAAGCAAGTGAATGATTTGAAATTCGAGTTATTTCACGGAATAACACTCGTATATATTGAGCTCATAATGGTACCTTGCAATTCAAAAGTCTCCCTACGGCTGAAGAATGAGCGTGTTCTTGGGCCATCATAGAAACATAAAAGTACATATATATAATAAGCTCGTTTAATAAACAAGTTCAAGCTTTACTTATCGAGCTCGAGCCGGCCCACAAGCCTAAACGAGGCTGTCATTATATAATTTTTTTGAAATATATATGTAATAATTATTAATTAATAAATATAATGTTATGAATAAATAAATAAAAATAACTAAATAATATATATTCTTTTATACATAAAACTATAATAGAAAAAACTATATAAAAAAATAATTGATAAATAGTAACGAGCCGAGCTCGAGCTTTGAAAATAGGGCTCGAAACGAGCCAAGCTCGAGCTCCGTGTAAGTTAAACAAGCCAAGCTCGAGCCTAGTCGAGCTCGGCTCGGTTGCACCTCTATGATTGAAAATTCTAGTTCTGTTATAGACAAATATGTAGATTAACTGTAGTTGTTCTAAAAAAACTATATTAATATAAGAAAAGAAGCACAGTATAAATATATTGTTTTTTGGCCCAATTACAAATTTTGTCCTTTAAAAAAAGCCAAATTACGGTTCGTGTCCTTTCCTTGCAGGTGGTGTCCTTTAAACTTTTTTTTCCTACAAGTTTTGTCCTTTACGCTAACTGGGTTAGAAAAAGTCAGTTAAGTATGACATGTGCCAGACATGTGATGGGCATAATTGTAATTTTAGTGTATCTTTAAATTAAAAAAAAAAAAGAAAATGTTAAGTTTCCCCTCCTTTCTCTCTTCTTTCTCTCTAAGCCACCACCATCACCATGAACTCCGGCCACCATAAACTCCGGCCACCGCAAACGATCCCTATCACCCGAACCCGACCCATCCTTTTCCAAAACCCGTATCCCTATCACCTGAACCCGACCCATCCTTTTCCAAAACTCCGGCCACCATGAAGCCCAAACCCACAGCTACCGCCACACACCAACCTTTCTTAAATCGGCCACCGCCAGCCACCGTCACAAATTCCGGCCACCAGAAACAACCACACCACCATACCGCAACCACCACTACACAAAAGCCAACACCTGCAACTGCCACCATACCGCAACTCTCTCTCACTCTCTCTAGAGCAAACCTCCACCACCGTCCACTCCACCTGCCGCCACCATACCAGCACCATCCAACTATAACCACCTTCATTATCTGATTCTTATTCACCTTCATCAAATCCCCTTAATCCTATTCACCTTAATCAATTGCTTCATTTCAATTTCAACCTCTGTTACAAAAAAGGTGGGTTTGGGTTTCCCAACATATCCACAAATAGTTGATTCTTCTTCCTTGCCGGTCGGAAAAATGACCAACCCATTCATTTTCTTTCATCTAAAATCAACCAAACCTGTCAATCCTCTTATCCTGTCGTTTCTTCAGTCTCTCTAAACTCTGCTTCAATGGCATCATCTTCCACACTCTCTACGGTGACTCTACGCGCCTTCTCTTATCCTCCACGCGCCACCACCACCACTCAATGTCTTTCCCCCAAACAAACCCTAGAATTCGGCCCCAAACTCACCCACCGGTCCACATTCCTCCGTCCAGTCGCCGCCGTGGCAGAGGAGAAAGTCGTCCAGCTGGGCGATGACATCTCAAACCTAACCCTAGCTCAGGCACAGTCTCTGGTCGAGTACCTTCAGGACAAGCTCGGAGTCACCGCCGCCTCATCGGCTTGTTTCCAGGAGATGGTGCCGGATGTGGTGGTGTTGGTGTGGAGAGAGAGAGAGAGAGAAGATGGGAAGAGAGAGAGAGAATCATTTTAATATATATTAGACAAATTACAGGCGAAAAGACAAAAATGCCCTCACATGCGCCTCACGTGAGGGTATTTAACTGACTTTTTCTAACCCAGTTAGCGTAAAGGACATAACTTGTAGGAAAAAAAAGTTTAAAGTACACCGCCTGCAAGGAAACTTAGAAAAGGACACGAACCGGTTTTTGGCTTTTTTTAAAGGACAAAATTTGTAATTCTGTCCGTATTTGTAACTTGTAGAATGACTTGTTTCACAAACCAAATGATCAAATATCGTACAAACCACTTGTATACGGTCCGTATTTTGGTTGAACCCGACAACTATCACGTTATTTATGTTTTCTGTTTCTTTATAAAACAACATGGATGATGCTTCAAGCTTCCATTTTCCTTAAATCAGTTTGTAGCTTTTTATATTTACTTTCCCAAAATAGTGTTTCAGACATCATCAAAAGTATATATGGTTACACATGGTACTGTTACAAAGATATTATCATTTCATCTAAAGCTTGTAAAGAACCGAACAAGCATGTTCGTGTTTTGTACCTTTAACTTGAACTTAACAAACGATCGAACACGAACAATTAAACGAACATGGTTTTTTGGTTTGTGTCCATTCCATATGAAAAGGTGCATGTTCATGTTCATTCGATAAGACAAGAAACATGCTCATGTTCGCTTACGTTCGTTCTTAACAATATAAGCGAACGGTTCAAACGAATATGATTGATTGACCATAGATGAGAAAGCATAATTGAGCTAAAATTAGTGAATAGTAATGTGGAAAACAATGTGTTAGCCTAAAAAGTAATTAAAACTAGACCAAGTAGTAATAAACCAACACATTTTAAATGAACATATTAACACACGTTAACTAACGAAAACAAACAAATGTAAGCTAATGAACGAGCATAAACAAATTTAAATGAACAAATGTAGACGAATAAATATAACATAACGAGACATGTATTCATGTTCGTATGTTTAACTTAAATGAGTACAATCTTTTCATTTTGTTTCTTCCGTTTATTAATTGATGAACTTCCTGCCGAACGGTGTTTTTACTGAACGTTTGATTATTTTACAATCCTAATTTCATCAAATAGCGATCCTTGCCATCCGTGTCCATTTGTTTCTAGTGTTAAGTCAAGCCAAGTTGGGTAATACTGTCATTTCATCAAATAACAAATACGGATATTAAAAATAGGATGCATAGCTAACCACACGACTAACAAACCCAACCTAGGAGTTCTGTTTTCTTGATTCCAAACATCTTGTTAAACGACTATCAACAAAGTTGATCTCAACCGCTTTTAATACGACCTCACATCAATCCCATACATGCATGGACTTCACCGATGCAAGGCACATTGCCTCAACCTGAAACGGTGACCCAGAAAATACTAGTACTGATCGACCCAAACTATGGCCCTTGAAATATGAAGATTAATGCATAACGGCTGAAAGTGCAATTCCTTTTATTTAGTTTCCATTTCCAAGATACCAACCATGACCTTTGTGATCACAAATTTAAAGGTAACAAAGAACAAGAACTGTACTAGCTACTCTAAACATGTCATCACGGAGATCATGGCTAATAACTAGGCAATGGAAACTAAATATAAAGGACTGCACTTTGACACTTTATCCTGCCTTTAATCGAATTTTTTACCAAAATAGGTTGAGAGGAAAAAGTATTTACCTAAATGGATGATTTGAAAAATATTTACTAAAATAGGTATTTTTTTTAAATCTCTAGTTTCTCACTCATAATCTTATTGGGTCATTGGATAAAAGAAGATTTATAATAATAAAAACTAAAAAAAAGCTTCTAATAAACTTTTAACATTTTATTGTACTGTTATATTTTTTTTACCAAAAGTTGTTATTTTAAATATTTTTAACTCACGTATCTGTAAACTGAGTTGCTCCTTTATTTTTTTTTATTTCGTTCTAAATTTTATATATTAATAATAATGATATCTTAATTTCTTTATATTATTTTGTGTAAAACAAATTACGTTTATTAATACAATACCTTTTGATCATCTATTTAGATATCTTCAATCTTTTATCAGTAGAATTAATTTTTATTTGTGTTCTGTTTATTAAAGTTTGTTGAAAAACCAAGAAAAAAAAACACTATAAGGTTACATATAAAATGTATATAAAAATTAAAAACATAAATGTTCATAAAAATATTTTTTTAAAAGCTAAAAAATATTAAAAAAGTACGTTTGTAACAGAGTTATTAAACATTTATAACTTTCCTTTGATTTAATATTATCCAACTAAATATTTTTATTATATTTTATTAGAAACTTTTTTCTTTGCTTTTTTGGAATGATATTTCTTTAAAAAATATAGAACCTTTTTTATTTAATAAGATTAGGAGTGAAGGTGAATGGTGGAGTTTTCAAGAAAATATCTATTTTGGTGAATAAGTTTTAAATCACCCATTTTGGTAAATAGTTTTTCCTCTCCACCTATTTTGGTAAAAAACTCGCCTTTTATCATCATATATCTCAAGGGCCTCCTATTGTTTCTTTTGGGCCTAGCACTACATCCAGGGCCACCATTGCCAGCAAAGCCAATGATGCCCTGCACAGGTCAAGTCCACGCCTACATGGAACTGTTGTCAGGTCTCGTATCATATTTCATCAAATTATCAAACAAGTAACATAAACCAATTCGTTTTTAATGGTCAAACTACAAAAAAGTGTCTTACTTTTCTTAAGATTTAAACTGCTTAGATGGATCTTCTATGAGATCACTCTACCAATCTTTGTAACTGTTTATAACTAACATATAGTGCAAAAGCATTATTAACATGGTATTCAAGCTAACAGCCAAGTTACAATCCACGAAAGTGTCGGTTCAATCAAAATCAAATATGACTAAAAGGGTATAAACCTTAGTAATCAAAAGAACCACCGTCGAATCAAATTCTAACCACTAGGCAAGAATATCACATATAACAAGTAAATAACTTAAAACAAGACACCATCGTACCTTAGGCTCTTCGGTTTATATAGGAAGACTCGCTTCAATTTTTCCCCATGATTCTAACGCAGACCCTCTAAGCCGTTTCTTGAAATCTCCAACAATCTCCTTCGCTTCATCCGCTTTCGATTCTTTAACCAACTCATTAACCAAAATCTTCGTGGCTTCAAACGGCGGAACCCATTTCTTGTTAATAATATCCTTACACACTTTCAACCCACCGTCAATCTCACCCTCTACAACCATATGCTTCATCAACGTATAATAACCAAAAGACGTCGCCTTTACATACCCATCACTCACCATTTTCTCAAGAACCGTCCTCGCAGACTCGAAATCACCAACCTTACAAAACCCGAAAATAATCGCGTTATAACTCGATGAATCCGGCTCCACGCCTTTCGATATCATCTCATCCAACAACTTCCTAGCCCGAGCACACTCCTTATTCTTACAATACCTCATAATCCTATAATTATAGGTAACCAAATTCGGCTCCAAACTCTTCTCCGTCATCCGTTTCACCACCGTATCAAACGCACTCTTTTTCCCACTTTCCAAATACCCTCCCAACAATATATTATACGAACCCACATCCGGTTTCACATCACCTTTACTTTCCATCTCAGTAACCAACGCCTCCGCCTCGTCAACCCGACCCGCTTTTATACGCGCCTTTAATACCAAATTAAACGCCTTAACACCGGGTAAAACACCCGACTTCTTCACGAACGATTCATACGTCTCATGAAACTTCTCATCATAAATCTTGTTATCTAGCAACACCGTAAGCACCCCGCAAAGCGATTTTTCGGTAACCGGGCATTTTTTTCTTTCAAGCATTACATCGAACACCTGGAGTGCATTGTCCACCATGCCAGCTTGAGAGTAAAGCATCACAATCCGAAGCCAGAAACCTTCAGAGGCTAACTGGGTATGTGGAGAATCAGTGATTGATTTGGATAATATGCGGTCAATGAGGTCGAACCGTTTGGATCGAGTGAGTTTGTGTACGGAAAGAGTGAACAAAGGCTTGTAGCGTCTGAAAATGGGTATTGAAATTGATGATTCGAAGAGCTTGGCGAGCTTAAGTGGGTCTTGTTCGGATTTGATGGCGGATTTTAAAGCTCGAAATGAAGTGAGAGATGTTGTTGATGATGATGAAAATGGGTGTATTGAAATAGGGTTGTGTTTAGTGATTGAGAGTCTGGTGAGTCTTGAAATGTAAGCCGCCATTGTTGTGTTTGAGGGTTTTGTTCAAGGTGTAAAAAACCCTAATTTGGGGAAGATGATGAGTGTTTAAAGATCTGTAAATGTGTTAGTTTTTTTTTAAGGTTGAATGATATTAAATTTAAAAGTATAAAAACTAGAAAGTAAATATAAATTTTATTATTTAGTGTCGGATTTAGGAATTTCTGCATGTTAGGGAACAAATGGGTCGGGCTAAAACGAAAACGAGTCTGGTCAAAACAATGTTTATTGGAATCGTGGACTAAAATTGATTTTTTTAGAACGACTTTCTTTTTTTGTGTTTTGGCCATTGACTTTTCTGATTTAGAGAACCTCGTGCCCCATTCTCACCTATGTTGTCTTAATCGAGTCCACGCTAGTTTCAGAGTTTGGCTTGAGCGTTCGTCCGGGAAGCCATACAACCGGCTGCCACTTGACAACCGTTGTGCCGCCACAATTATAGAAAACTCTCTGACGTAGCATACAGTGGAACGAAACCCCGGACGGGCTTAGGATCCGAACTAACAACCTCATAAGGTCTACCTCAAATCTTTTATTGTCAGTATTTACCCAAAGTGACACGAATAAAGATCAAACTTAGCTGTTTATTTAATAACTCAAGTTTTCCTACAACTAGGTGACTCATTCTAATCATAGAAACAAAAATTGATTTTACATGTTTGTTTGAATTAGAGAAGCCAATACTTATTTTTCTTTTTAGAAGTTTTTAATGGGTATATATCAAAAAATCAAAAACTTAAAATATATTCGTTTGATTAAGGGTTTTAATATTAGTAATTCGAATATATAACTAATAAGTAAATGGTGGGTCTCATTTACAATGTTTTGAGATTGAAATGGCACTTATACATTGAGATGAAATTCTTGAAGCACAAGATTAAGCAATAAAAGACGTACATTTTACCCTTGGCTTCGGCATGAATCCGCCCTAGTTAATTACACATAGTAATTGTTAGTTATTTACTATTAGTGGTTTAGAAGTTTTGTGAATTGAGTAGATTTGCACCATGTGGTGGAGACTTATGAGGTTACACCTTTTGACACCGAACTTATGCATGGTTAAAATATATATTCGTAATTTGGTTGCGTATATTATTAGTTAAAGTCGTATCATAATCCAGAGAGTTTGCAATGAATTCATGTAGTTTTTGATCCAATATTCTAACATGACTAAAATGTTATAATTACATGATTCACCTGTTATATTAAAACGACAAGTTTCTTTTCAATATTAATGTGAGGCTAGTCTATTTGGTAGAGACACTTAACTTTTAAATTAGAGGTCTCAGGATAAAGATGAGCAATACGGTAAAAACAATAAATAAACAAAGATACTTAATGGTAATTCACCATGAATATATATTGGATTTATTTGAATCTACAATCCTTTAATATGATTAGTTACATGATTAATCTTGTTTATTCTTTTTTTCCAAGAAGCTAGTCACACACAAGTTACTAATCCACCTAATTAAGCATAATTTCATTTAACATTTACAATCTTATGTGAATTAAAAGTCTAATTAAAAACTTTAAATAGCTTGTAGCTATATCTACAAGGACTAGTATCCCAAACCGAATGTAAAACACATAAAATATCACATCAAAATTTTAAGTTAAATATCTATACAGTCAATGCAGTAGACCTACACATCGGGCAAACATTCTTCGACAATAACCAGCGCTTGATGCATTCGGCATGATACCGATGCCCACATTCTAGTCGCCTCATCACCTCCTTCTTTTCATAGTCACCCAAACAAATTGAACAAGTATCCACTTCAGAGTTTGCAATCATCTTTCCTTGTGTTGTGTACACATGTAGATGCTTTGAAACCTCTTCCTTTGATAAACCCGAACCACTTGTACTAGAGGTTAGTTGTAGCAAAGCATGACCGGCCTCTAACTTTTGCATGATCACACTGTCTTCTAAAAAATCTTCCAACGGATGAATAAATGAGTCAGATGTGTCTTCTGGACATCGATAAGGTATAATACTATACTGATCATTTAGTGAATATAAATGCATAAGTTCTTGATTCACCCACATAATATTAGGAGTATTGAGAATAGCTATGTTGTCTACAAGGTGCACAGATGGGTGGAGTATGCTCATGGTGTAATGAACCGGAATCACTTGTTCATACGCGACCAACGAAGTTGGAATTGGAGATACAAGAACATTGTACGCATAGTATCCTTGTTGAAGAATGGTGTGTTGATAACTATATGAATTCATCTTATTCGAAGCCGGAGTTAATATCAAAAACCCGAAAGAAATCCTAAATGAATAACCAAAAAAGTATATATCGATCGTAAAAATGTTGCTCCTATATATACTAAAGGTAGCCTAATGTGAACGTATTTCTAAACCAAATATCATGCTTTAAATAGCATCAAATTCACATTAGATTTTATATATACTTTTTACCCTTGTATGATTTTATCTGTTAAACTTATCTGGAAACAGCTCTTAATATTTGTTTGATTTAAATGATTTATTAGATACTCGATATTGATACTGTAATCCATTTAAAACATAATATATATCATTCATATATTTGTTTGAAAATTGAAACAATGCATGTATTTGGAAACAGCTAATATTATATTTTGTTTGATTTATATTAGTGATTAGATATTGTAAACCATTTAAAACAAATATATAGCATTCAAACATTTTGAAACAATGCATACAAACTTTAATTTAATTAGTTTACATTTATTTATTATCTGAACTTCTTACATATCCAATATAAATTAGTTTGTACATGTTACCTTTTATATTTGTGTTACGTAGATAAAAGAACTAATATTGATCCAAAAATATTCAGTAATGATAGAAGGATTATCTCCTAATTTGAATTTAAAGGGTTGAAAGTTGTTCAGTTTTAAGTACATTGGGTTCGTAAAGGTTTGGGCCGATTTTAGGTTTAGGTTTAAAGGGAAGGGTTATCCTAAAAACTAATATTGATCCAATGGTGAAAGAGTAATTGTAGGAAACTATGACGGTTTATTGTAATTTTCAATCTCAACCATTGATTGATATGATCCAATGACTATGATTTATTCTTAGTCTTTCTAGTAAATTATTTGTTTTTAGGATAACCCTTCCCTTTAAACCTAAACCTAAAATCGGCCCAAACCTTTACGAACCCAACGTACTTAAAACTGAACAACTTTCAACCCTTTAAATTCAAATTAGGAGATAATTCTTCTATCATTACTGAATATTTTGGGATCAATATTAGTTCTTTTATCTACGTAACACAAATATAAAAAGTAACATGTACAAACTAATTTATATTGGATATGTAAGAAGTTCAGATAATAAATAAATGTAAACTAATTAAATTAAAGTTTGTATGCATTGTTTCAAAATGTTTGAATGCTATATATTTGTTTTAAATGGTTTACAATATCTAATCACTAATGTAAATCAAACAAAATATAATATTAGCTGTTTCCAAATACATGCATTGTTTCAATTTTCAAACAAATATATGAATGATATATATTATGTTTTAAATGGATTACAGTATCAATATCGAGTATCTAGGATAACCCTTCCCTTTAAATTCAAATTAGGAGATAATCCTTCTATCACTACTGAATATTTTGGGATCAATATTGGTTTTTAGGATAACCCTTCTCTTTAAACCTAAACCTAAAATCGGCCCAAACCTTTACGAACCCAACGTACTTAAAACGGAACAACTTTCAACCCTTTAAATTCAAATTAGGAGATAATCCTTCTATCATTACTGAATATTTTGGGATCAATATTAGTTCTTTTATCTACGTAACACAAATATAAAAAGTAACATGTACAAACTAATTTATATTGGATATGTAAGAAGTTCAGATAATAAATAAATGTAAACTACTTAAATTAAAGTTTGTATGCATTGTTTCAAAATGTTTGAATGCTATATATTTGTTTTAAATGGTTTACAATATCTAATCACTAATGTAAATCAAACAAAATATAATATTAGCTGTTTCCAAATACATGCATTGTTTCAATTTTCAAACAAAGGGTGTCAGTTCCCGAAGAACCGTAATTGTGTGTGTATGGCAGTGACACAATCCCAAAAATAATATATGTTTCTGCTGAGATTGTTTCATGAAAACTATCTTATCAGTCAAAGAAAGATTTATAAAACGTTTTTAGAGTCAACGATTCACCAGCATATCGCTGACGTATCCCCCCCCCCCCAAATGTCACAGGAAAAAAGTAAGCACAGGTAGCAAGGAATTATAGCCATCAAAGAAGATAGATGCTCGCAGGGTAGAGATTGCTCAGTTTTTATATATTAAAATATTGTAAACAATATTTAAACAAGTTTTATAAAACAAACAAGGAATATAAATTAAACTCTCGAATATTTATTCGAGAAGCTTTCTAATAAATCAAATATTCTATTAAGGTTTACAAATAAACTAATGTTTTAAAAATATAAATTAATATTTTATTATAAATTAAAGACTTCAGCTAAAACTCTGATATATTTATAAAACAGATACCAAATTTTGGTCACACGCCTAGGCCCTAAGTTGGAGTGTGACAGGTTGGTATCAGAGCCATCGATCTTAGCGAATTAGACTAGTTAAGGGTTTTGGTGGTTGGATTGATCAAAGGAAACCTTTTGAAGCTAGAATCTATGTCTGTCTGTGTGTGTGTGAGTGTGTGTGTGTGTGAGAGAGGGGGGGGGAGGTGATTATTTGTTCCACGACTGTGAATAGCAAAATAATGTATCAAAAGTTGTTACAGTTTTTCGGTTAGGATTGGTAGTTGACGTTCTTAGTCGACACATAAAATGACTTTGGGAACCGAGGTTTGTGACTGAGATTGTTTGGTGTTGTGGCCGTTGACCGGGCTTGGTTTGTGCTGCAATGATGACCGAAGATGGCTTATTGGGCTAGCTGTTAGTTTCTTTCTTTCTTTTTTTGGTTGGGCCATTACCTAGCTTTTGGGCCAGAAAGAAAAAAAAAAGTGTCAATCAACTGGGCTGATTAACAAGTCATGTGATCTATTGCATGTTTGGATGACTTTTAGGTTAAGGTTTGTGTTAATTGATCGTGTGTACGGTCATAGAACCCTTGTTACCGCTTGTTTTCCACTGAAGCTCAACTGCTGTTATAACAATTTGCCTATTTGCTAATCGGGGAATTGTGATTGTTACCCCATGTTCGTCTGGAACTGTGAAGTAATTTCTTGTTCATTGGTTCAAAATGTGAAGGGATCCGAAAACTTGTACTAGGTGAAGATATTTATTGGGGAAACACGTTTTTGGATTCATCTCTTTGTTTGTTGATTGGTATGGTTTTGGATAACATGGAAAGTGGGAGGCATAGTTGACTTGGTGGGGTTGAATGGAGACGTGGACTTTCTTTAGAGTTGATGTCCAATATGGTAATTTCTACTTTTGAGAATATATTTGTGGACTCACTGGGAGGCAGTGAATACTCTTGGGTTATAGATTTCGTTTTGTTTCATTTTTATTACATACTTCAATGAAGCACTAGGCTATAGCCCGTGTAATACACGGGTGGTTAAAAAAATACAACAAAAAAGTTAAATTTAATATTACACGTAATAACATATCTTATGGATTCATATAAGATATATATAATGATAAATAAAATTTTACAATTCATAAATATCTAAAACCTTTATATAATACAACATTTAAAGTTACATTTGTAACTTAGTTAGTAATTCTATTAATAGTATTAGTTGGCATTATAGCAGGCTACTCTAGTTGAATGACATATGAAAGAATGGTTTTGCTTTAATAGTATAAGTAGATTGGTGAATATGTTATTGAAGACTTTTCTAGAGTTGTAAAAGTTTTGGCTCACTGCATCAGGTAGAGCTAAGTGGATTCGTATTGCAAGGATGAATATGGGAGCCAAAAGGATATCATATTAAGCTTATTCAGATGTTTAAACCTTAGATGGAGGTTTGGTAACTATGGGAACGCAAAGGTGTTCCGGCATAGTTACATAGTGAAGTTGAGTTTTTGATACCATAATTCCAAATGAAAGTTCTCTCTTGGGTGCTTGATGCATTAGGTATGAATAATGGTCAAACAACTTGATCTCTTTCATTTACAATGGCAGGTTACATATACAAGTGGAGAGCTAAGATCAAGGCATAATTTATGGCCAAGATAAAGGAAAGTAAATACACTCATTACAAGGAGGTTACATAGTAATACATGTTACAAAATTCAAAACTTGAATTTGGGGGGAACCGAGTGAATTGCGGGTGGTAAGATGCTAACCGGGTTATGTCTTAATATCGCCCCTCAAGATGGACGACCGAGAGAGAAGTCCGATCTTGGATAATAACTCGTGGTAGCGTGGTTTGAGCAATGGTTTAGTTAAAGCATCCGCTAACTGATCATCTCCTTTAATATGGGTTACCCGTATAATACCTGTTTGCACCATTTCATGAACAAAATGAAAATCAAGTGCTAAATGTTTCATTCGTGAGTGAAAGATAGGATTCGCATAGTAGTGGGTTGCACTGAGGTTATCACAATATATAGTTGGAGTGACTGTGGATTTGTAACCAAGCTCGGTCATTGGAGAAATAATCCGTTGTACCTCGGTTGTAGTTGACGCAACCGCTCGAAATTCAGCTTCCGTAGATGAACGAGCCAAAGTTGGTTGTCGCTTAGAAGTCCATGCAATGGGGTTTGAACCAAGATAAACAATGTATCCCGTTGTACTTCTATAGGTTTCCTTGTCACCCGCCCAATCCGCATCTGTAAAAGCATGTAATTGCAAAGGTGAATTACGACGAATAAGCAAACCATGATGAATTGTACCATGTAAATAACGAAGCAATCATTTTAGGGCGTCCCAATGGATATTTGTTGGGCGATGCATGAATTGTGACAATTTGTTTACTGCAAAAACAACATCAAGACGGGTTAAAGATAAGTATTGTAAGCCCCAACGATGGACCTATATTCGGTAGGATTAGGTAATTGTGACCCATCATCGGTGTTGTAATGGACCGATGTTGTTATAGGTGTAGTTGCCGGTTCGCAATCACTCATGTTGGTTTTATTAAGAAGATCGAGTATATATTTGCTTTGAGAAAGAAAAAAACCATCAGAGTGGGGAAGAACTTCTATACCTAGAAAATAAGAAAGATTGCCCAAATCCTTTAGGGAAAATTTTTTGGCAAGAGAATTGATGAAAGAGGAAATAAGAGACGGGTTTGGACTAGTGATGATTATGTCATCAACATATACTAGAATATAAATGGGGGAGGTGGTAGAACGATGAATGAAGAGAGAGGGATCAGAAATAGTAGGTTTTAAATGATTGGAGATGAGAAACGATTTGAGTTCGTCATACCAAGCGCGGGACGCTTGTCGAAGACCATAGATAGCCTTGTTTAATTTACAGACGTGATATGGGAGAGACGGGTCAATGAACCCGGGTGGTTGAGACATGTAAACAATTTCGGTGAGTGTGCCTTGAAGAAAAGCATTATTGATGTCAAGTTGTCGTAATGACCAATTGCGAGAGGCGGCTAATGCAAGAACAAGTCGAAGTGAAGCGAGTTTAACAACATGACTAAAAGTTTCAATATAATCAATTCCCGGTCGTTGATTAAAACCTTTTGCAACCAATAGGGCTTTTAAACGGTCAACGGAACCGTCGGGTTTAAATTTTGTGCGAAAAACCCATTTACAGCCAACAAGGTTTGGGATGGATTCGCGGGGAACGAGGGTCCATGTTTGATTACGAAGGAGGGCTTCGTGTTCATCTTGCATTGCCTTTCGCCAGTGAGGTTGTTTGAGGGCTTGGGTAATGTTTGAGGGTTCGGGAAATGGTTGAACAATAGAGTGGTAAAGTAAGAAATCATTATTATGATATTTTGAGTTTGGTTTACGTGTGTTACAGGTTTGTCGTTCATTAATTAGATGAAGGGTAGTGGTTTGTGGGTTATTAGTTTGTGCTGGGCTGGAAATAGATGAGGGTGTAGTAGATAGATTTGGTGAAGGGAGTGGGCTTTCAGTTTGGGCCATAGGGAAAGTGGTAGTAGTAGTAGTAGTAGGGCTTGAAGTGGCAGATGGAGTTTGAGATGTTGATTGGCTTTGAGTGCCATTTGCGGTATCGGATGGAGTGTTGGATGGGTCAAACGTGGGGGAGGGGGGAGGGTTTGGAGATTGTGGAATGATGGTGATTTTCAACCATGTGTTTGGACCTGTTGTAGGTGTGGGTGTTGTATGAGTTAACGTGGGGTATGGGAAAGTTGTCTCTACAAAATGAACATGTCTTGAGGTATAGATTTTGTTAGTTATTGGCTCAAGAAGATGATATGCACTTTGAGAGGAAGAGTAGCATATGAAGATACAAGGCTTGGATCGAGATTGTAATTTATGATGTGAATATGGACGAAGCCAAGGGTATGCCAAACAACCAAAATTCCTTAATTTTTTATAATTGGGAATTTTGTTGAAAAGACGATAATAAGGTGAATCATTTTGGAGTGTATATGTGGGTAAACGATTAATTAAGTGGGTTGCGGTGGAAAAAGCAAAAGACCAAAATTTTAAAGGTATGTGTGCATGTGAGAGGAGAGTGAGACCGGTTTCGACTATGTGACGATGTCTTCGCTCAGCTAGCCGTTATGTTCGGGAGTATGGGGTGGAGAAGTAAGATGAGTGATACCACAAGAAGATAGGTGAGAAGCAAGTTTTATGTATTCGCCGCCATTGTCGGTAAATAATTGTTTTATTTTGGTTTGGAAATAGTTCTCAACAAGATGTTGAAAACGAATGAAGGTGGTGAGAGAGTCGGATTTATGTTAAATGTATTTGGTAAAATGATCTACAAATATGATATAATATTTATAGCCATCAATTGATAATATTGGGGATGTCCATACATCGGAAAATGTCAATTGTAGATGTGATGTGGATGTGAGAGAAGAGTTATGAAACGACAATTTGTGACTTTTATTGATGCAACAAGAATTACAGCTAGTGTTTGAAACATTAATATTAGGAATAATAGATGATAAAACTTTTAAAACTTGGAGATGTGGATGTCCAAGATGATGGTGCCAAGAGATTGAGTTATTGGAACGCACATAAAAAAGTGATGGTGGTGATGTTGAACGAAGTTCATATATCCCACGACTAGCCGTTCCCCGGAGATGAATTTGACCGGAGTTGCAATCCTTGATAAGAAAATGAAAAGAAAAAAATTGCATTAGTATGTGATTGTCAATGCATAGTCTTGAAATAGAAATAATATTTTTAGATATAGATGGGACGCAAAGGACATTGTTAAGGGTAAAGGAAGTATTTGGGAAATTAATCTTTAATGAGCCAACATGAGTAATAGCTAAAGACGAACCATCACCGATGATAAGTTCATCAGTTCCATCATAGGGTGTGTGTAGAGATAAAGCATTGATGTCATTGGTGATATGGTGGGAAGCACTACTATCAAAGAGCCAAAGGGTGCTGTTGGCATCTTTATTTGAGACTCCCATCATGTTAGCTTGAGGTTTGTTTGATTTAGGGAGAGATGGTAGATCCACTTGGGGATATTGTTTCTTGAATGCATAACAAGAGGTTAATGAATGCCCTTGTTTGAAACAAAATTGACATTTTCCCAAAAAAGGACGAAGGGATGATTGGGTTGGTGTGGGAAGTATGCCATCAGTTTTGTTATAGTTGGTGGATTGGTTCCTGTTATGCCATGGTTTTGAGGATTGCCGGGTATGGGCCACAAAGGCAGTTGTTGGTTGGTGTATGTTGGTCGTGGTGACTTTTGTTGAGCAAGAGATAACTCATGATTAATGTGACGTCTGACCCGATCCGACCCGACCCAGGTACCCGTTTCTCTGATCCGATCTCTTTCTGTGGTGATTTTATATTTATTTATTTATGCTTATATTTTACTTTAAATAATAATAATATATTTTCCTTCCCGCCTCTTTCTCTCTCTTTCTTTCCGCCGTCCCATCCCTCTTCTTCTCTCTTTCCGCCTTCTTTTCCCTCTTGTCGCCGTCCCGCCCTTAAGCCTTGTTTCCCTCTCCTTGTCCCTTGTTCCTTCCCGCCTAAGGTTGTCTGCGCAGCTCCACACGCCAGACTCCTTACAAGGAAGCCTGCGTGAAGACCACCTGTTACTGCGATACGCGAGACGAACTGTCCCCGCAGCACGCTAAGGATTTTAGTTCTTCCCGCGGCGCGCTATGGATACCGTTCCTCCCGCGACGCGCTAAGGAATATAGTTCTTCTCGCGACGCGCTTAGAATTGAAGTTCTTCTCGCGACGCGCTTAGAATTGAAGTTCTTCCCGCGGCGCGCTTAGAAGTGTAGTTCTTCCCGCGACGCGTTAAGGTTGGTTCTGTCTGCCTTCGCGCTCTCGCACCTTTGCCTTCGCGCTCGATGCCTTCTCGCGCTTAACCCTTGAGTCTTTTCTCCTGTTTAATCTAGCCGTTTGCTTTTGTGATGTCTTATCTTCTGAGCTGTTGACCTAACCTGTCTTATGTCTGAAAAGTTACTTTCGGCGCAGCATGCGCACCAACCCCATTGGTTGGCAGAAAAAGTGACTGACATTATCTTTTGAGATCTGCTTTTTCCATGCTTGACCAGTACCTTTATCTGAACCGCCCATGCTTTTTACTGTTCCTGTCAGCTTTTCCTTTGCCCCCTGCAGCTGCCATATCTTTTGAAATCTTTTGCTTTTGGAATCTTTTACTTTTTGGAGATCTTTTCCCCTTTTCTAGGGATTGTGTTCCCTAGGGTTTCTCTATAAATAATAATATTATTTTTCCTAACACATCACACACCAACACTTAATTTAAACTCTCCTGTTCTCTCTTGCTCCTTGCCGTTGTTCTTCCTCTGCCGTCTTCCTCTCTGCCTCCGTCTTCCTCCCTGTTCTGCCCTGCTTTTCCGGTAATATATAGTATATATAATAATTTACGTACTAATTATGCTAACTTATAATCAAGACTTAAAACAAATCATTAAAACAATAATCTTATTTATAGGTTAACTTGTGCTTGTTTAAAGTTGGTTCTTGCTTTATCTTACACCGCATCGTTTATCAAGTGAGTAATCTCGTACCTAATCCCTTTTTATTTTAAAAGTTTTGGGATGTTCATGTGTTCGTACAAACTTAGAGTCTCGAACTGTTTATGAACTTTAGTCGCGCAGTATCCCATGTGTTGAGGACGTAGACTTGGCTGTTTATTTGTATGTGTGGATCATTAACCGTCTTGTCGGTCTATTCCGCAGTTCTCATGGTACCATTAGATGAACACGGGAGAACTATCGTTTATGATTTTCTCTTTTGTTTACACATGCACAGTTTGTCTTGTTTGTGAGCTCAATTGTGAGCACTGGCAGTCTATGAATCTTAGAGTTGGTCCCGATCAGATTACACCCCTGTTGAAAACCAGACATACACATGTTGCGCGCAGTTTTATTGTTATCTATGTATTGTATTAAACTTGATTTCTCACCAACACGCAAGTGTTTGACGTTTATTTTAACACATGTTCAGGTTTGCAGTAGCTGTTTTGGAGCTTGTGGACACGTATGAAGTTTTCTTTATTTTGGACCTAGATTAAAATGTATCAAGACAAGTTATTGCTGTTCGAATATTTTGATTTATAATATATTGATTTATGTTGGTTTATTTATATCTTGTGTATACGTTGCGCATGCGTGAATGAATATATTTATTAAATATTGACACCCAATAGTGTCACGAGTAATGAAACAATATGTGGCGCCCCGATGTATAATCCGCCTTTGGTCGGGGTGTTACAATTAATGAGTTTCTCATGTAACTCATGGAATGATATGGGATTGTCTCTAGCATGGGTGGATTCAATGATGGATTTGTATGCGGTTTGGTCAAGTCCTTTAAGAACTATATTGGTTATGTCTTCGGGATCCATAGGTTCCCCGAAAAATAGCGAGCTCATCGGCTATGGTTTTAATGGCTTGCATGTAGTCGGTTATTGGCTGTTCATGGGTTTTGACAGATTGTTTGATGCGGTATTGCAATTGCTTAATGTGTCCGCGTGAAGCGGAAGCATATGTGTTGGATAATATCTTCCACGCCTCGAGAGAAGAGGCGGCATTAGTGATGAGGGGTACAATAGTGGGTGATAAGCTTCCGACAAGTGCACCATACAATAAACGATCTTGTCGGAACCAATTAGAGTAGGCAGTAGTATGTTTTCCGGCCTCATCAGTGGCAGGTTCGGGAGATGGGTGTGAGCCATCGTTGAACTTGTATAAGTCCAGGCCATGAAGAAGGGCTTCAACTTGGGTTTTCCAACTTAAGAAATTGTTGGAAAGCAGTTTCAAGGACTGAGGAAATTGGACAATGGTTAGGGTGGAGTTTGAGGGTGTTAGAGTGGTGGCAACAGGGCCGGAATCGGTGTTTGTAGACGACATGGTTGCACGCTGAAAATATGTGGGCGCGTAAAACCGGTGGCTGGAGGTTGTAGTTTGCCGGAACAGGATGAATTCTGGTCAGAATATTTTGGTGTTTTACCTAGTTGATACCATATGAATAATGGTCAATCAACTTGATCTCTTTCAATTTCAATGACAGGTTACATATACAAGTGGAGAGTTAAGATCAAGGCATAATTTATGGCCAAGATAAAGGAAAGTAAATATACTCATTACAAGGAGGTTACATAGTAATACATGTTACAAAATTCAAAACTTGAATTTGGGGGGAACCGAGTGAACTGCGGGTCGGGTATGATGTTAACCGGGTTATGTCTTAATATTAGGAAAGTGTTTTTTCTTCTGAAGTATTTGGAGCGCTTTTTCCATGTATGGGACTGTGATGATCGAATTGGAGCTCTTGGAAGCTTCAATGGGCCTTTCGGGAAACTGATGCATAGACTACTACAACTAGGCGGATTAAATTGATTGACGTCTTAGTTTGTTTATGGAAACTGAGGTTTGGAAGACTTGTTTTAAAGATGATTGGAGTTACTAATGTAGGGTTAGCTTGGATGAGTGTTGATGTATTGTGCAAAGCTTTCAAGTAGGAGATTGTTGGGCTTGTAAGGGCTTTGGGCCGATTTTGGGTTTGGGCTCAAATTGGTAACAAGGAGAACAAGGGCTCATGCCTATAATTGTTTTTTTATTAATTAAGTTGTTAACCCTATATTTATATCTATATATAGCCTTGCAATGTAAGTGTAACCTTTGCACATTATTAATAAAATAATATAGGTCTCGCACTACAACCAAACCATGTAAAATTCTTGTGTCATTTATTGTAAAAAAAATTATTTCATGATAGTCATGTGTGCTCGTTTGTGTTCATGTTTTTTGCTCCTGCATGCCGCTTTATTCTTAACTGATCATTTTAAAGGGCACTTTGAGCCTTTTTCTTGAACCATTTGATTCGTTAAATTTTTTATTCCAATGACCGAGTTATTGTTTAAAATTAGAACTCATAAGCGAAGCTAAAATACACAATATTTTCAAGAAAACTTTAGTAATATTCGTTTCGACCTAAAATCCATTCCACACAAACCCATTTCAATCTAAACCCATCTTAATATGAACCTAGACCTGACCCGTTCACAAGGCCTAGATATAAACCCATAACAATGCGCAAACAAGTCAAACCTGCAAGACTCGACCCGAACCTAGTATTCTCACACCCGTGACCCGACCTTATTATAAATAACTAGGTCTGATCGGTTCGTATCTCATGGGTCTTATCCCGTTTATATAAAGAGAAAATGTTCAGACCCCCGATACCCAACCCATACCGTTTAATATTATTCTTAAAACCTAAGAACTAACCCTATTTCAAATAATCGTGTCTAATTCTTATCAGTCTCGCAAATCTTACCCGATTTACATTCGCCCATTTAAATCGAGTCCAAACTCCAAACACATCTCATGACATGTCGTCTACAGCCGTCCAACATCCCTGTTTTCACTTTCACCATCAACAGTCAACCTTCCGTATTAATTAACCCCGCGTTTATTCCGGCCCACGTGTACATCGTGCAGCCACCTTTATTCCCACCATCATTTCAGCTCTTCAATTTTCATCTTCCGTAACGTCACATTCTTCCCACTTTCTCGGCCATTAAACCCATTTAAATTTCAAGTCAAATAACTCCTGCCGACCATTCCAATCCAATTCATTCACTCCAATTCCAATCTGGGTTACGTTATTCATCAACTTTTAGCCATACCCATATCAAAATCTTGAAATTTAACACACCAATTTAGCTTCAATTCATTTCTAGGGTTTCAAAACCCGTTTTCCCCAATTCAATTTCATGTGTTAAACCTCTAATTGACTAATTCCATGTCTGCAACCTCCGATTGGTCCAAGATTCTGTGGATGTCATCAGTACAACCATTCAATTGCCCATGTCAGAAATCAATTGGAACCAGTTTTGTTATTAAGTCCTCAATTAGAAGAAACGGAGGTCTGGTTGTGGGTTCAATGCGTTCAATTGATGGCAAGAATCAATCTTTAAGCTTAAAGATTTCAACTTTAATGAAAAGGGGTTTAAAAACTCACCAAAAAGATCAAATTTTTGATGAGTTTAGTGGGTTTAGAGAAGACCCTGTTATAGGTAAACTATCAACTCAATTAGGGGTTATACATCCAGTACCGTTGCCTCCGGTTAATAAAAACATTGGTGGGATGTTTATTTTGTTTTTTATTAGTGGGGTTGTGTTTGATAAGATTTGGGCATCGAGAAAACCGAAGAAAGATGATGGGAAGCTCGGAATTTGGCCGCAGGTTCCGACGAGTTTTTCGCTTTTTCTTGAAAAGGATTTGCAGCGGAAAGAATCGGTTGAGTGGGTGAATATGGTGTTGGGGAAGTTGTGGAAGGTTTATAGAAACGGGCTCGAGAATTGGGTTATTGGGTTGCTTCAACCTGTTATCGATGACTTGCAGAAGCCTGATTATGTCGAACGGGTTGAGATTAAACAGTTTTCGCTTGGGGATGAGCCGTTTGTTGTTAGGAATGTGGAACGGAGAACGTCACGCAGTAACAATGATTTACAGTGAGTTATATGTTAAAGTTTTAAAATTTATATGCGAGTTGTTATTTGTTAGCTGTTATCTTGTTGGTAGGCTTGTAAATGAAACGAATGCACACGAATAGAGCCTGTTAGTGTTCGTTTATTTCACTTTAACCAAAAACGAACAATTAAGCGAACGAGGTATTCTTGTTCCTTCGCTCCTTAAGTAAGTGGACATATTTGTGTTCGTTAATAGTATAACAAATCGAATGTAAACGAACCTAGCTAAGCGAACACCAATTAAAGGTAAACTGAAAATCAATTTATTGGGCCTAAAACGTTGATAAAACTTGATTACAATGTGCCTAAAATATTAAGTGACATAACGAATGAAATGAACAAACGTAAATGATATAAATGAATGGACGAGACACACATTCATGTTCGTTTAACTAAATCTACAAAAAAAAAAAACTTGCTCATGTTCGTTCGTTTATTAAACAAATGAACTTCCTGACGAAGGCTTCATTGAACATTTGGTTCGTTTATAGGCCTAGTTGCTGATTAACTTTTTTGTTAAATTGTTTATTGTATTACTTTTTAAAGGTACCAAATTGGTCTTCGTTACACGGGTGGTGCTCAAATGCTTCTAATGTTGACACTGAAGTTTGGGATTATTCCAATTAAGGTGCCGGTTGGCATTCGGGATTTTGATATTGATGGAGAACTTTGGGTTAAGCTTAGATTGATTCAAACCGAGCCTTGGGTGGGAGGTGTTTCATGGGCTTTTGTCTCACTTCCAAAAATTAAGTTTGAGTTGTTACCGTTTCGGCTCTTTAATTTAATGGGTATGCAATTTTGTTACATTCTTAATAATAATTATTATTATATTGTTGACTTTAACTAAATTCTAATACATATTCTTGATTTTTCTCTTTGTTGCATGTATTTATGTGATAACAGCTATCCCTGTATTGTCGATGTAAGTGGCTTTTTTCATATTATCATGATTTAGACATTGTGGGATGTATATCAACTACTTATATAATATTTCTTGGAATTTTAGGTTTCTGAAGAAGCTTTTGACCGAGGATTTGCCTCGATTGTTTGTTCGTCCCAAGAAAATTGTGTTGGACTTTCAAAAGGGGAAAACAGTCGGTCCAATTCAAAATGATTTCAAATCGAGTGAAATGCAAGAAGGAAATAAAGATTTTGCAGGCGAACTCTCGGTTACACTTGTCGATGCTCGAAAATTGTCTTACTTCTTCTATGGTGGGCACCATTAGATTTTTTATTTTTGTACAAGATTAATACACACTGAAATACAAGTCTTATCATGAATTTAATTTTTTATTTTTACAGGAAAAACCGATCCATATGTTGAACTAAGGCTGGAAGATCAAGTGATGCATAGTAAAAAGAATAGTCAAACAACCGTGACTGGGCCTCCCGGCAAGCCAATATGGAATCAAGTGAGATATTCATCACCATGAAAATTATTATTTATTTACGTCTTTTATATCTATATGAAGTTCGTTACTAATATTTGATCATCTTCGCTTTATGGCAGGATTTTAGCATGCTAGTTACAAACCCTAGAAACCAGAAGTTGTCGGTACAAGTAAAGGATTCTCTTGGATTTATACACTTGACTGTTGGCGCAGGAGAGGTAACCTCTCGTTTGGATCTTTGGATTTTAGTTTTGAAACCGATTCTGTGATTACATATGTTCTCCTTTTCGGTCAAACATACAAATATCTTATTATCTCGTTATTCAACACACTAATAAATAAAATCTATAATCTTTTAGGTTGACCTAAGATCGTTGAAAGACACGGTGCCAACGGACAGGGTTGTGACTCTCCAAGGTGGGTTGGGACCGTTTAACAAGGGACCCACCGGAGAGATCTTACTTAGACTCACGTACAAAGCTTATGTTGAAGATGAAGAAGATGAAAGAATCAAAGCCGACATTGATGCATCAGATGACGAGTTTTCAGAACTAGCTCCAGCTGGCACTACATACGAGCCGTCATCCGATAAAGAATCGTTCATGGATGTTTTGGCAGCGTTTATTGTTAGTGAAGAGTTTCAAGGAATAGTGGCTTCTGAAACATTAAATGTGAATAATATAAAGTCGACTTCAACGTCCTCTGGTCAAACGCCCGATGTCGTGACTACCAACAATGGTTCTGATTCAGGAGGTATTGACTATTGACTTTGACTGTTGACCAAAGTTGACATGTTTTGTTTCATAATGTTCATTCATGTGTTGTATTGATCAATGTTTAAATTTATTTGCAGGATCAGCTTTATTTTGGCTTGGTGTGATTACAAGTATCTCAATTCTAACTGCCATTAACATGGGCGGCTCGAATATCTTTAATCCTTAATTTTTCGCTTTATTTTCGTGTTGAAATGTTAATATTTTTGATAAAATAGAGTTACAAATGTGGCTCTTTATAGAGGTTTTGTAATAGTCCTGTTATAGAAGAAAATGAAATAGATTTTTTGGTATGGGGTGAATATTGTTGTTTTGGTTATGTTTGTAATATGCTGGCATTCAAAAAAAAAAGAAAAAGAAAAAAAAAAGAAATGCACATTAATACAAATACAAGGATTAATTTCATATATACTCTTACAAACAATAGAAATATCATATTATATTCAACACACAATTAGCAGTGCACATCCAAACCAGCTAACCGGTTTCTAACCGACTCTTTACTAGGTTAGTAACCAGCCCCTCTCTAACCGGTTTCTACTCGGAGAAAATCGACGGTCAGTAACAAGTTTCTCATTTTGGCCTCAGAATCGGTTAATAACCTGTTACAAAGCCGACTAACCGAAACTGGTTTTAAGGTTTTTAAATTATTTTTTTTAAAAGTTTTTTAGATTTTTTTTAAAACTAGTTTTTTCCTGGATTAATTACCGGTTAACCGATTTAGGTTTTTGTGCTTAAAAATCGGTTACTAACCGACCCGATTAACTGGTCTAATCGGTTAATTGACTGTTGACCAATAAAAAGTTATTAAATTAACCGTTTTTTAATAATCGATTAACCGGTTTGTTCATGTCTACACGCAATCACACAAATCTCACGTTGTTAGAGCATCATGTCAATATAAACTAGTATTTACTGTCAAGTACGAGCTTGGTCGACGATATAACTCTCTTTCTGTGGTATGTTTTAACAAGTGTTGATTTGCCGGCTTATAACCATGAGAAGATTGAATACGAACATCTTTTTAGAAGATTTCCAACGATCTAGTATGAGGAAGACCCATAGGGTTGGGATATACCATGTTTCTTATGTGCATCGACAATAGGGGTGTTCAATATTTCTTATTTGAATTGTCTGTAAGGGTGTTCAATATTTGAGTCGACAATAGGGGTGATCAATGTTTTGCTTCTAGATGGTCATTAAGATGTAGTCTTTTGATGACTAATAAGGGCTACCAAACAACTCTTTAGACAAATCAAAATTTGAACGGAACTAAGTTCGACTTACGAATATGCATTCGATTTATTAAATCGGGTTAACATAAGAAACGATTTTGAATTCCGTTTCTAGATTAAATTCTATGTGATTTTCGAATCAATTTGGCTCGTATATTTGAATTTGCATCACATATATAATTTTTACTATGTAAAAAATACATACATTTTTTATTATACATAGATTTTTTTTATTTATTTACCTCATAGTTCAGTTAATTTATTCGAATAACCCGAACTCCCACCGAATTCAAGTTGGTTTTTGGAATTCAATTCAAATACGGCTTGAATTCAAATTTGAATTTAAAACTTTTAAATCTAGATAATCTGATTGTCATAACCCAAAAACTAACCCGATAAATACACTTGACGAGTTGTCGGCTTTAACAAATCAATAAAATGAAGGCAAAAGAAAGGGAAACATGTTTTATAGTTAAAGTGAAAAGATCCAATACAATAATGCATTAACATATAATACGTACGTGAATCCATTTTTTCACTAATCGATCCATGAAATCACATCCAAACATCCCGAAATCGTCAATACATATCCAATCAATCATTGGTTTACCGAAAAAAAAAACAGTTTTGGATGGTTAATCGATCAATTTTTCACTTTTTTCACGAAGACGTTTTTGAGCGTTTTAGGTTTTTGACTGAGCGTTTAAGTTTTTGTGAGCGTTTTAAGCCTTTGAGCGTGTCGTGTACCTACCGTACGTTAAGGCATTAGCGTACAATATCTGCACCCTATAGTTAAATATGGTTTTTTGGGATATTCTCCGTATATAAATCTATACTATATAATAAATAAAGGTTCTTAATGACACATGACATCACATAAGATAGTTTCTTACAAAATTTTCCCACCTCTCTCTCTTATTAAATACATGTCCCTTTTTGTTAATAGTTTTATATTTAACTTTTTTTCCTTCTTAATCAATTATTTTCTCTTTTTAATACTTATTTTTTAATTTAAAATTTAATACAAACATAGATATATTATTTAATTTTATATAAATATGTTGTATTAGTTATTAATATTAAGCGTTTATAAGTAACAAATTTTCACGTTGATTTAGATAAAATAATTAATTTCAAATAATTTTTTTAACTTTTTGTTTGTTTTGCAATGAAAATTAATAAAAGCTAAAGTCAATCAAGATAGATGGTTTGATTTGTTTTTGAGACAATCTGTTTTAACGCATGGTAAGTGATGTGTTTCATTATCTAAAGTTGAAATAAAAAACAAAACGAAACTACTAATTTTGATATTTAGGTTAAAATTACAAATATTGTATACAAAAACAATATTTAGAGATTTATGAATGTTCAACAACTTTTTATTTCCGTATTGTGTAATATGTAATTTATTCTACCATATATTATATCTTTATATTATTTGAACATATTTACATTGTGTTATTATCTAAACAAATTTATTTAATCTAACTCATGTTCTACACGGATCTTAATGCCATATGCCATTACACATGAGTGATCTTTACAAAATTTTTCCATTTCACTCATGTTAAAAATATATTTCTTTTTCTTATTAATAGTTTTATATTTTATTCTTTTTTTTCTTTTCAATATATTATTATTGACTGAACTGCGATTTTTGTCCCCATGGTTTGTCGAAATCTGCGGTTTTAGTCTAATAGTTTTCCCTCATCTCTCTCATATTAACTATGTTGATCATTACAAAAGTTCCCCTCATCTATCTCATATTAACTACATTTCTCTTTTTAATATTTCATTTTCAATTTTTAATAATTCCATCATATTTAAAAGAATTAATATCATCATAAATATGTTAATTTGTTTAATAAAAAATGTATTGCATTAGTTATTAATATTATATTTTTATAAGTAACCAATATGAAACGGGTGGGTTTCTTTAACCGATTAAAGTATCAAGCATTGTTCATGTCAAAACAGTTTAAGATTAGAATGAGTTTTGATTCACGAGTTGGCTTAAAAAAGTTGTCATTTACAACTAAGTTTTGATATAGAAAATAACAAAGAAATAATTTATGATTTATGATTTTTCTAACTTTTTATTTCTAAATTGTGTAATTACTGTATAATATATCTTTATATATGTGATGCATTTTTTTATATTTCACATTATATTATTATTTAAAAAAACTAATTATTCTAACCCGTGTGCTACACGGGTAACTAACCTAGTGGTGAAATAAATAAATATTCATTTCACACTTTGAAAAACAAAAACCAAAAAAATGAATATTAGCCGTCCAAAAACCAAAACACATGACAGATAATTAAACCAAATGCCGGCCGAATATTAAAAAAACAGTTGTGCAAGGAATTCAAATCTGGTCGAAAACGAAACCTTGATTTGTACTTATCGACCAAGGTGGGAATCCGTGAGGTTGGGAAAATGAAGGTTTTAACATGCGAATACTGTTTTGGACATTTTCGTTGCATTAAAATATCATAGATTATTATTATTATTATTATTATTATTATTATTATTATTATTATTATTATTATTATTATTTATGAGAACACACAAGTTGAAGTTAGTTTATTTATTGGCTGCCTTTTAACCTAAACCTGCTTGGAGCATGTGATGATGATTTGCATGTGAAATAAAGAGGTTGACTTTTACATATGTTTTAATGATATATGGTGTGCTGGTAAGGTGTCTCTCCTCTATCATGTATGTGGTTTATAGAGTATATAGGAGTACGTTAGTCTGTTATTTAAAAATAAACTTCATATTTCATATTTATGTTCACGCTTTAACACTCCATATAAAATACATATTTATATACATGTATATATACGAGTATACGAGTCTTCAGAAGTTTTACAAGTGTTGGGTTGACATTTTTGACATTTGAGAAGTTGAGGTACTGATGTGTCAAGCCTATAAAGTTCAAGTCAAAGTACTAATTTGTCATTTATGAAAAGATGGCACTATTAATCGAATCCGGATACGGACGACCATGGCTTATCGGATGCGAATAGTATGAGTATCTCATATGGTTTGTATTGCAAACGTAAGTATGTCATTTTTGACACCGAGCTTGATAGATCTAACCCTCTTTTCTCGCCTCCAATTGTGTATGTACTACATTCATCCCAATTCAGTTGCAACCCCCAAACACACACTAATAGTAGGCATAGGCGATAATATCTTGACAACTAGTTGGTGCATCTAGTGAAAACACAATTATAAACTGGCTAACTGATAAGGTGGTTAAAAGTATACGATCAAGTTGATTGTTTATTCTATTAATTTATTTAAAATATGTTTTGATGTAGTCACCATAAAATGCTGACGTATTCTTTTAAGCATGTCTCTAACGTAATCGTTAGAAACCTGAAGACTCAAGGCTCAGTTAAGACTACTTACATGGTATCAACAGATCGCTAACCGTATGAGGTTCCACCATTTTTTGGGCGGCTTTTCCATGTAATGCATTATTTGCATACCATTTTATTTCGGTGATTGAAGATATTCAGATTCTAAGAGAGGGAAAAACGGTTTGGAGGTCATGACTCATGCACCGAATTAATAATAGTCTATAATAGTTATAAAATAAATTATCGTTATAATAGTTGAAGGTAGTTGAAGCGAAGATGTTCTTAGTTCTTACCATCTGCTTATTATTAATATTCATCCCTAAGACCAACTTGATCCATTCTTTGAATTCAACACAAAGAAAAACAAACATGATTGATGAATTTCAATGTTTAATAATAATGAATATTAAAATATACTTTGGATTTAAAAGTCAACTACAGTATTAAATTATTTAATTGGAAAAGAATTCAACAGAAAGGGAACATGACCGGCTTTAGCATATTATTAATAAGGGAAAATTCTCTAAATATGTTGACCAAACTTTTCTAAAAATAATCATGACCTTTTAAGAAATTTCTAAAATGATTAACGATAGCTGTCGGATCCGACGTAAACCATTTCTAATTCGACAGATTAGATTGGCCACTAAAATAGTAAAATCTCATCACGTGCCATGATGTATGGTTTCCCGACTTCTGTCGCCCGACGTAATTTTTTTTCACATTCATCTTCTACATCTCAAACCCTATGCCTTGTTCTTGAGTTTTTTAACCAAAGGAAGAAAAAGAAAGGAGAGGGAAGGATAAAAAGGGGAAGGGAAGGGAAGTGAATGATTTTTTTTTAATTAGGTGTGTTCTTGAATTGGAAGGAAATTAAAGAAAATGAAAGGATACCTATGTTAAAAAATAGTTACCTTAGTAATCATCCCATTTTTGGGAGTATAACTTATTGGGAAAATACATTAATTTGATCCCTCCTAACTCCTCCTACTTCTTTCCTTTCCATTGTAAAAAAAATCTCAAGAACACCCATTTTTTTAACTTTGCTTTGTTTTCCTTTCTCTCTTTTAAAAAAACTCAAGAACAGGGCGTAAAACCTCCATAACCAACCCCCATCTCCGTGTTTTTTATTTTTCTATGTAATCAAGCAAATCTATAACGTAAATCGCTTAGTTTTTCAAGAAGAACACAATCATAGTGTTTATTTTATACGAATTACATTTGTTTATGAGAAATCAGCGCAAGAAAGCGATGAACCCATGATTTCAATTTAGAGAAATTCGATGGAAGATTAATCCATCGGATCCGACGGTAAAAAGAATTAAACTGTCGGACCCGACTGTTTTTTCTTTTACATCTGCTCCTTCACGAATGCATCAAAAAAACTTTAAATCGGTCGGGTCCACCAGAAAATGGAACACGTGGTGACTTCTGATAGGACACATTAATCTGTCGAATCAGAAATGGTTTACGTCAGATCCGACGGTTTGCGTGGTCATTTGAAAATTTTTTGAACACCATAGTTATTTTCTAGAAAAGTTTCGTCAACAATGGTTATTTAGGGAATTTTCCATTATTATTATTATTATTATTATTATTATTATATTATGTAGTTTGTTTTCATGTACGTTATATATTATAAGTTTTTGGAAAATTGGATTTAAATAATCTCACCTTTAATGTATTGACCAATAATAATCTCACATTCGGTATTTCCCGCTGGCAGTCCCACCTTATCAAGGTTTTTTGTTTTATGATCCCCCGTTAAAAATAATTAACGGAGTTAAGTTTTTGCTGATGTGGCTGGTGACTTGGCATTTTAAATATCCTACATGGCATTTATTTAGTTTTTTCCCCCTCTATCTGATTAATTACATGGCTTTCAGTTTCCCATTAACTTCTTCTTCACTCCATCAATGGAACACGATCATTCCAAGTTCCTCCTCGATTACTATTAATCTAGTTCCACCGTCAAACCGCCGCATCAAGCGTCGTAGACGACCACGTCACCACCGCCGGATTCTCATCCTCAGACTGTGACGAAAGCATCGTCTCATCACCACCACAACCACCATCGCCGGAGGATGAAATTAGGGTTCCGGTGAAGGCCAACAAATTAATATTATTCTCACACATCGCTGGAGGATGAAATTAGGGTTCCGGTGAATCAAAGCACCTAGAGATCTCCTTATTACTATCAGTAATGATTTTACCGAGGCGAAAAGACGGAATGGCAGCGAGAATGGAAACAACAGCGACAGTGACGTCAGGATCTGGAAACTCGAGGTCGTTGTGGATGCCGGTGCAGACGGTTTCCCAGAGATCGGTGGTGAGGCGAGTGGATCGGATGATGTTAGGCGAGTGGATAGTATTGATTAAGTATTTACAGTTTTTAAAAATAAGAGAAATGGTTTTAATGCCAAGTCACTCGCCATGTAGGATTATGACACTGCCAAGTCACCAGCCACATCAGCAAAAACTTAACCCCGTTAATTATTTTTAACGGGGTATCATAAAACAAAAAACCTTGAAAAAGTGGGACTACCAGCGGGAAATACCGGAGGTGGGATTATTATTGGCCAATACATTAAAGGTGAGATTATTTAAATCCAATTTTCATATGTTTTTTGTAAGTTATTAATAATTGTATGGAAGAATTTGTTATAATTTGCAGCTATCCAACTTTGACGAGAAGATAAGATGGTTTAAGTGTAAATCAGGAGGTCAAAAGTTCAATCCATAACGAAGGGTCAAATACATATTCGATACTAACATATTAACTTATATTGGTGCTGATTTATATCTTTACTGAAACATACTTTTTAGTTATATTTGTTAGCAGAATTTAACTAGATGAATGTTCATGATTATTTTTGATTTTGTCCTTCATCTTATAAACGAATGGTCGTGTTTAGTTGGAAGTTTGATTTGTGAATTTAAAATTCTAGAAGATTTGAAGTTCCCTATGATTTTAAATCATATAACACATTAAGTTAACTGAAAAAAGAATAGAATAAACTTAAATCCGATATTTTGCTTGGTGCGTGAATAGTTCAAAAGATTGTAATGTATGGGTTAGCATGAGTATTTGATTTTCCAACCAGTTTAGATGACGAGTAATTAAAAAAATCTTACTAAACTTTTAAAATTTCATATATACCTCAAATCACCTGTTTCCTAACTCCCAAATTTGAAGGGTATCGTGCAATGGTGTTATATGCACATATATAATCAAAGGTTCTCTATTGGAATTGATTGGCTTTGGTGTTGTCTTAGTTAGGTTTGTTTTGGTACAGAAACGATAAGTTATAAGAAGTCATTTTGACGTCACAAGCACATATACTGTGACTGGTTCGAACTGGCCATGATATGCCTTGACATGTGTCAGTTAAGTTCTGTAGCGTAATACAAATCAACAGTAAATTATAATAAGTCATTTTGGTGTTCAAAACACGTATATAGTTTCTGGTTCGCTATTGGGCCATTATGACCCTTGACACGTGTTAGTTAGGCCTGTTTTGATCATATGAAGTAATTATAACAAGTCGTTTTGTTAAACAAACTTCATGTAAATAAATTACATTAAATTTCTCAAACATACAACATTTTTTTATTACATTTCAGACATTACAAATTATAACCGCATGCTAGTAGCGATCTTCTATGGATTAATGTAGACCACCATTGCTTAATTAGTGTGAGGTAAATAACGGTATAACACTATACTTTATTAATTAACAATTAACAATAGTGAAACCGCATATAAGACTCGGATTTCAAGACCACATCAACAATTTATCTTCGATTTCCAAGATGAACTATCCTGTATAAATGACGATACCACAAACAACGAGGCAATATAATTGTACCGATACCCATCGATGCCAACATTTTAACAACCATCAAACAAACAAACAGTTGAGTTTGATTGATTTTGTGTTGCGCTTGAGGGGAAATATGATCACAGTTCTATAGTTCTAGATGATTATAACGACGAAATATCTGTCAGGAATGGCCCCATCCCGATAATTGCTTGGAAAACCTTGTAATCTTATAAAAAAAGTTTCAAACCTCAATACCGACGGTTTTTGTAGTTATCCTTATTTTGTCCATATATATATAATTGAGTGAAGGTAACTAACAAGTTACGGGATTTTCCTTGTAATCTATAACCAAACAAAAAAAAGGGGAAAATAAATAAATCATGCATAATTAAATAATAATTATAATAGTAGTAATAATAATAATTATATTTAGATGTGCTTTGTTTGACCAAAGATGGTGCGCTTCATTTTAGATGGTAAAAATACTTTAAAGTAAAACACACCATCTAACTAGGACACCACACTATATAAATAGAAAACTATACAATTTTTATAAACTATTAATTTCAACAACTAGATTCTAAATTCAAGTACCTAATTCTATTACTGTATTATGTTTTTCACAAAACTATTATTTTTTACATTAACCTTACCCAGGTAATCAATTAAGAACTCATGATTTCGTTAAGAATTCTAAAACTTCTCTTAACCAATCAGATTTATTTGATAATTTTATTTATTCTTTGAACAATAACCCTCTTATATATATATATATATATATATATATATATAGGGGAGAGTTATCCTAAAAATAAATAGTTTCCTAGGAAGCCTAGGAATAAATCATAGCCATTGGATCATGTTAATCAATGGTTGAGATTTAAAATTACCAATAACCGACATAGTTTCCTATAATTACTCTTTCATCTTTATAACCGACATAGTTTCCTAGAATTGTTCTTTCATCATCATTTGTGATGCCAAATGCCAAAATTTTGTTGGTTCTTACCATTTCTAGGAAACTCCTTATTCTTATTTGAACCCTTATATATATATATATATATATATATATATATATATATATATATATATATATATGATCAGGATCATGAGAGAAGTTCTTTGAAATTACGAACCATGAGAATCATTTTGGACCACAAAAAACCCAAAAATAAAAAACATCATAAAATAAAAAAAAACACAAAAATGAAAAAAGTAAAAAAACCAAAGTTCTTATTTTAACATCCCGGTTTCATTAAAAAAAACTCGGTTTTGCCAAATTATATACACATATGTATAATACATCCATATATGTACATTTACATGATTTTTTTATACACATGTGTATAGTTTAAGATAAATGATACTGTACATATGTGTATATTACGTAACTAAAGATTAAATAAAATTATACATATGTGTATAACAGGACGGTTTTTTTTTGTATTTATTTTTTATTTTTTTAATAAAACCGGAATGAAATATAAGAATGTTGGTTTTTTTACTTTTTTAAAATTTTTATTATTTTTTGTTTTATGATATTTTTAAAATATTTTTTTCAAGGTGTTTTTAGTGGTCCAAAATGGTTTTCAAAGTTCTCAATTTGCAAAGGGTTCTCTTAGGATCCTTACCCTATATATATATATATATATATATATATATAAGGGTTAAAATAAAAATAGATAGTTTCTTAAGAATGGTAATAAGAGCATAAAATTTGAAGTTAGGAAACTGTGTAGTCTAAATCCTAGATCCTAGTAAACTATTTGTTTTTTTGGAAACTAGCAATCTCAACCACTAGATCATAAATTCAATGACATAGATCTATTCTTACACTTCCTAGAAAACTATCTATTTTTATTTTAACCTACCCCTATAAATACACACACGCATACACTAAATGGGTGCCCGTGCGATGCAGTGGTAACAGAGACCGTTGATAATGGTTTGGTTTTAATTTTTAACTGTTTAATTTCAATTTACGTGATCCAAAACCGCTACTAATTGTTTTCTTAAAAACCATCAAGATCGGATCGCAAACACCGTTACGTAAATGTTGATTTTTTTAATTAAAAAAACTAAGACAATAGCATACTCAAATTAAAGACATTAAAATTCTCGTTTTTATTGTGTCGTTTTTTTTAAAAAAATATCAGCGTATGAAGAAATTATGATCGTTTAAAAGTCGTGGGCGAAAGTTGAGTTGAATGTGAAATTGAAAATAAGATATGGTTAAAAGTTAAAGGACTAAAGTTGTAATTATTACTTAAATTTACAAAAGTTAATTAAAGTTGGGGGGACAATATTATAGTCACTGTTAAATAATTGAAGTTTACTATTTTGCCCATTTTCAACATGCTACATAAGTTATACAATTTGTTAATTAAGTTGTAAATTACTTAAAATCTAAGTGTCTTAATTTACCTATTATATATATATGGCAGGGTTAACATAAAAAACAATAGTTTTGTGAGAAACATAAGAATAAATCTAAGCCCTTGGATCTAGGATCTAGTGGTTGAGATTGGTAGTTTTTAAAAATCGTATAGTTTCCTATTCACATGGTATAGTGTACTATTTAGGTGGTGTTTTTTATTTTAAAGCATTCTCACACTTTCACAAAAACAATTGTTTTTTATTTGAACCCATATATATATATATATATATATATATATATATATATATATATATATATGGGAGGGTTATCATAAAGACAAATAGTTTTCTAGGAAGACTAGAAATAAATCATAGCAATTGGATCATGCCAATCAATGGTTGAGATTTAAAATTACCAAAAGCCGTCATAGTTTCCTAGAATTACTCTTTGACCGTTATAACCGACATAGTTTCCTAGAATTATTCTTTTATCATTGGTTGTAATGGCACATGTCAAAAATTTATTGGTTCTTATCATTCCTAGAAAACTTCTTATTTTATTAAACCATTTTCTATACATATATATGTATATAAGGTAGTGTTAATGTAAAAAAAAACAATAGTTTTGTGAGAAACATAAAAAATGGATGCACACCATTGGATCTAGGATCTAGTGGTTGAGATTGGTAGTTTCTAAAAACTGTATAGTTTCCTATTTAGTGTCCTATTTAGATGGTGTATTTTATTTTAAAACTTTCTCACACTTCTCACAAAACAATTGTTTTTTATTTGAGCCATTATATATATATATATATATATATATATATATATATATTAGAAGAGTGCCTCCGCGATACAGCGGGAAACACATACTTTGATAATCATGTAACAAATTTATGGGTGTTTATTATTTCGTTTGAAATTGTGAGACCGTTCATCAGTTTGGTTTCATGGTTGAAACCGGAGGTGAGCGTACATAATGAAATGTTAATTATTTACTTATTTAATTAATATTAGATATGTTTATAATATATTAGATATAGTTAAAATATAGTTAAACAAAGTTTTATTTATACGAGTAAACACGTCTATTACAACTTTAATTTAACGAAATTTCCGGCATGATTTTTTTGTAATCTTTATTTTTGTTATGATTATGTCTTCTATTTATTATAATAGGTTTATCATTTATGTGACAAAGTTATGTTTGTTCATATTATGATTCTTCTACGTAATGTGTTAGTTGATGCTTAGTTTGAAGTGAAGGTATAGACAAATATATAATTCTTATTTTAAACCCAATTTATTATCGAAGTAGAAATTACATCAAACCTAATCGTTAGTAATGGTTCGACTTAGTTGGGATTTAATTTAAAACAGTTCAGTTTTGGTTTTCAACGACAAACTAAAAACGTGTAAAGTTGGCTCATGCATAATTTAAAACCATCAAAACTGAACCGGAAACACGTTTGCATAAAATATTTTTATTTAATTCGAAAACTATAACAATATTATACTCAAATTAAAGACAATAAAATGCTGTTTTTTATGCCATTTATTTTAAAAAATATTAATGTATGAAAAATTTATAACTGTTTATAATCATGGGCGTAGCTGGGTTAAAAGTAAAAATAAAAGAATATATAAGTAAAAGATTAAGAACTAATGTTGTAACTTTAAGGGATGAAAATTGTTATTATTTTGAATAAGTTTCAAATGCACGTGATATTTAGTGTGTTAATGACATTTTTATCCTTGTTATAGGTTGTACCTCATGTATAGAATGTTGTAATTTATTTAAAATACGCGTCTTAATTTGCCATTTAGTTATTTATTATATATAGTATAGATAAATTGTTTCAAATAAAAATAAGGAGTTTACTAAGAATGGTAAGAACCAATAGATTTTTGACATGTGACATTACAACCTATGGTGAAAGAACAATTCTAGAAAACTATGTCGGTTATAACGGTGAAAGAGTAATTTTAGAAAACTATGACGACTTTTGGTAATTTAACTCTCAATCATTGATTGATATGATTTTTTGACTATGACTTATTCATAGTCATTCTAGGAAACTACTTGTTTTCGAGATAACTCTCTCTCTCTCTCACATATATATATATATATATATATATATATATATGTTTAAGTTCAAGAGAGATTTGATATTAGTGCGAGAAATTAATATGAGCCACTAGTTTTATTTTAGGGTTTAAATATTTAAAAATAAATAAAAAGATGTAAATGCAACAATAAATGTACGTTCTCTCTCCAATTAAGACAACTAATATATCCATAATAAATCTCTTTCTAATTATATATCTAACTAATTTAACTATAATAATTAAAAGATAAAAACACTACTTTAGTTTTATTTTTTATTTACACATTCTTTTTTTATTCAACATAAATACGATTTTTTCATATAATACTATTTATTTATATTAAAAAAATAATTTCCACTCAATTTATTAGCATATATCAACGTGTTTTTTAACACTAAATATCAAAACATAATATATATTTTTTTCAATTGGTATGTCTATAAAAATTATTGTCATAAATAATAATAAAAAAATATCATACAAATGTGTCCATTAAATGTAAACAATAAATATACTACCTACACAAAGTTATATAACCTACACTTGTTTGAGCAATAAAAACATACAACATACAAAAAGCATACAACTTACATATATAATTCGACATCAACAATTATATAAAGTACACAAATATACTGTTAGTGCACGGTTTTGCGTCTCGAGTCTTTGTATTTATCTTTAACGTATTTGTCGTTTTGTTTAATGTAATAAACAATTATTTTATCTTGTATTTCGTTAAATGTAATGTCTAGTTCGCTAAGGATGTTTAGCGAACTAGATCTAAGTTATATCCCTCCTGATTCGTTAAGGATGTTTAACGAATCAGGGGGTGATTCGTTAAGTTATTTTCCTTTTAATGTATGTAACGAATTGGACGTTAGTTCGTTAGGGGATGTTAACGAATTGTTTTTGTTTGGATCTGGAATTGACCGAGAACAGGGGATCGGTTTTAGGTCAGTTTGGTTATAGTTATTGGTGAATTGTATTATGAGACTGATACGATTAGACTCGTGATCGTTTTATGAGTAATTTGATGGTTTAAGTGTGCAATTTAGTTGAATAGTGGTTGAGTATTACTGATTTGGTTCTGGGTTTGTGTTCATACGATTTCCAGATTTCTGGAAATCACGTTTGAAGATTTGAAGATCTTCAAACGAATTTGAAGATTCATCAATATCTGACCAATTCTTTATACACTGTTCATCAATTCGTTGGTTGATTCATTAAATTTTAAGCTCATTCGTTATGGAATTTGATTGATTCGTTAATCAATTCGTTACAAGTTCTGATTCGTGTCTACTGATTCGTGCGACACGTGTCATACCTCGGAAACTGCTTTATAACAACCTGTGCCACGTGGCGTTCAGTGTCAGAGTTTGTTACAACCTGATTTGTTATTAGTTGATTCGTTAATCAACAGTAGCTGGTTCGTTATCTAATTTGCTAAGTCTCTCTTAGTGATTCGTTACAGAAAACTTTCTAATTCGCTAAACAATTTGTTTAACCATCGTTAGTTTGTCTGATTTGTTGACCTTCTGATTCGTTGACCATCTGATTCGTTGACCATCTGATTCGTTTAGCTTATTCGTTGATTGACTGATTCGTTGACCGTCTAATTCGTTAATAATCGGATTCGTTTAAACTATTTCTGATTCGTTACTTGATCATACTTTATTTCGTTAAATTGTGATTCACTAATTACTGTTCACAGTTCGTTACCATTACTGTTTCCCATTCGTTAATATAAATTTTCAACTCTAGTCCTTAGAGTTTAAAATTTTTCAAACATGGCGAGTATGTATGCATTAGCTTCTCAAAACATGTTGATGCAACAAATGTTACAACTGGACACCGAGATCAGTTCACATTCGAAATGTCCAAGGTTGATGAAATTTAGCGATTTTGCTAAATGGTAACCTCGTTTCCGTGCTCATCTAGGGTCAGTTCACCCTGATTGTTCGTACTGTTTGGATGAGGTATATACTGTTCCAATGATTGGGGATGAGATTATTGGTTTTACACCTAAGACTATCTCACAATACTCGGTTGAAGAAAAGAAAGATTTGGAAATTGTGACAAAGGCTTATTCAACTCTTACTATGGCTTTACCTGAAAACATATTTCACCAAGTAGAGAGTATAAAGATTTGTGCTTCTTTATTTCAATATATCCGTATGAGAAGTATGGGAAACATCGCTGAAAGCAAAAAGGTTATGCTCAAGTTTCAATTCAGAAACTTTAATCTGCTTAAGGGTGAAACTGTTGAAGAAATGATAACAAGGTTTAATCATTTGATAGCTGAAATGGATAAGATGATATTGGAAACTTCAGAGATTGATAAAATTGATACCATTAAAAGTGCACTACCGAGTTCCTACTCTACTTTCTTGATGGTTCTAAAAGAAAATAATTATTTCAACAATGAAGATTTGACAGCATCGGAATTTATGCAAAAGATCGAGGCACGATAATACGATCTTAAATGTCAAAAATCTTCAAAGGATAGTCAAGATCCTGCTTTGTATGGTGGAAGTATGCCATTGAGTTCAATCATTTCTCCTATCACAACATTTCTCACACAGAATGCAAGTGAGAATGCAGCAACAGTGTATAGTGATCCACGAGCATGTTTCTACACAGCTGGAAATACTGGATCTTCTGGTGTTTCTGGTTCATTTGGAGGATCTGGAAATTCATCACCCACAAATCAATTCTCGTCTCAAACAAATGTAAACATAAAGGAGGCTGAACAAAATTTTGCATTTTTGTCTGCCTTTATGTCTTCATACGAGAATTTGGTTAGTAGCAAGATTGCAACAAGTGATTTAACAGATGAAGACTATGATCAAATTGATCCCGATGATCTAGGACTTATGGACTTAAAGTGGAACATGGCTATGATAGTCAGGAAAGTGAAGAAGTTTATGCAGAGAACGGGTAAAGATCTTCCTTCATTGAACAAGAAATTGGAGTTTGATGAGTTAAAGGTCAAGTGCTACAATTGTTAAGAGTTTGGGCATTTTGCAAAGGAATGTGATAAGCCAAAGAAAGAGTACACTGGTCCTAGAAAGCAAGATCAGAATTCATCTGGTAAAAGTGGGAGTGATGCGGGAAAATCTTCTGGTACAGACCATCGTCTTCTGGAAGTCAGGCACTGTTATCTAACCTGGATGGAGATGATTGGTCTCAAAAATTGCTGTGTAACAATAATCAAGCAAATCTGGCAATGTTTGGATTTACCGACAATTTTTAGGATGCTAGTGGAAGCGAGCTATCTTCTGATGCTGATACTGAGTCTGATTCTGATGATTCAAGTGTAAAGCTTCCAATCACTTTTGCATGTATGGCTAAAATCAGTGACTCAACCTCTTCGGCTTGCATGGCTAAACAAAATGAGGTTAGTACTTCTAATTCTAAACTCTCTGTTAATGTTTCATGTGCTGATTGTGAAATCAACAAGCCTAAGATAGATTCCTTAAAACTTCAACATGATAATTTGTTAAAAGAGATAGTTTCTTTAAAGGACACTTATAGGCAATCCTTAACTTCTCAAATGAATTCAAGAGAGAAAATTGAGGCTTTAACTATAAGCAATCATGATCTTAAGGCTGAGTTATCGGTTAAAATGACGATCAATGATCAAAAGTTTCAAGAAATCTTGAAACATAGAACCAAAATAACCGAGCTTGAAAATGAGGTTTTGGAGTTAAAGAACAAATTGGGAAAATTCAGAAACTCTTCATTTTTACTAAATGAGATAATCGAAGTTTCAAGTAAGCAAAAAGATTCAAAGAAAGGAATAGGTTTTGTTGAAATTCCTCCACCTTTTCACAATGATTACAAACCAAATCCTTTTGCTAGAAAGGAAGAGGATGTGATTGTCAAAGAATCTGTGATTTCTGAAAAGGCAAACCTAGTAAAACCTGAAATTGTTAAAGCCCAATCTACAATTCAAAAACCTCATGTTCAAAGCAACAAAGTCCTTGTTGAAAATGTAGACGAAGTCATCATTGAAGATGTGTTTGAACCTAAAATTATACACAAGAACAAGAACAATCCAAGTTCCAATCACATACTGTGTGAACCTCATGAATTTGAGGAGGCTGTGTATGGTTCACACACAACTCAGGTGAAACAAAATACTCCTGTTAAGGTTAAACCGGTTAAGGTGAAGAAACCAGAAAAACCTAAAGTTTCCGATGAGGATTTGATGCGCTTTATCAATCCAACTGTTTCAAAACCAACAGCTGGTCGTGTGTTTAAGTTGAAAGGAATTCACACGATGTTTACTGAGAAAGACATTCCAATTAGTATCATTAAATCGGAACTGATTGAAAGTGTTTTTCACAATGAAACTTCTACGATTCAAGAACTTGAAAGTCGGTATGCTCAAGCTAAAACATCAATGACATCTGATCCGTTGATTAAAGCAAAACAAGTTTTAAAACAAGCTAAGAAATTTCAATTTGTAAAATCATTGGGTACGGATACTTTGCAAAGTTTTTCTAATAGTTCTAATTTGGATTTTTATCTAAAGAAGAAATCAATGTCATCTGATGAGTTAGCTAAAATTTTTACCAAAATTGTGAGTTATCAACCCTCTTTGTCATATGTTACTGCTAAACCTCAAAGCGATCGTGTGGACATGCGAAGTTGCTTTCTTTGCGGTCAACAAGGTCACATTGTGAGAAATTGTGGATAACAGAAATTTCAAAATCTTCATCCTTTTGTGAAGGAACAATCAAAAGCAGTATCTCTGATAAAAGAGATTCTGAAACGTACGGTATCGTATGATGATGAAACTCACATAATGTTCTCAAACGTGAATCCTTGAAAGGTTATTCATGTAAATGAGACACATGGTCAAGTAAAACCAAAGTTTATTCCAACTGCACCGTTATGCAAGAATGAAAATACAAATGTGGTTCAAGCAGCTTACCTAAGACGAAAGTCTAAGAAGCCGGTAACTTATTCACAAGTGGCTGAACAACAGTTGAATTCTGCTAAGTTTAAAATTTCTCAAGAAAACCAAAAGGTGCCCAAGACTGAGGTCTGGGCTGCATTTTTGAACTAATCATTTTCTTTTGTGTGTAAGGTACATCCAAGACCATTTCTGGTGAAAAATGGATTATGGATAGTGGATGTTCTCGTCATATTACTGGAAATCTCAACCTCTGATCAAATTTAAGAAATATTCAAGGGGGTTATGTGGCTTTTGCTGGGAATTCTGGGGGTATGATTACACATGAAGGTGATGTTTTGAATGGGCATATTACTTTTGAGAAAGTTAACTACTATGACAAGGTAGACCATAATTTAATGAGTGTGTCACAAATCTGTAACAAGCAATACACTACAGTCTTTACTGATAAAGAATGTCTGATTTTGAAACCGGGTTATGTGATTCCCAAGGATATGGTTGTCATGCGATCACCACGATCAAATGATATTTATATCTTAAATATGAGTTCTAAAGTATCAACGTCTATCGAAACATGTTTTGTCTTCAAAGCAACCGAGAAAGACTATTCTATGGCATCGTAGAATGGGTCCATACATGTTCAGAAGATGAATTATTTTATGGCTAATGACTTAGTTGAGGGTTTCTCGTTGAAGAATTTTAAGTTATCTGATCACTGCATTGCATGCAAGAAAGGCAAGCAGAAGAAGAAATCACATCCCTCTAAGTTATTGAATTCCATTGATACTCCTCTTGAACGACTTCATATGGATTTGTTTGGTCCTGTGAGTCGTGCCAGTATTTATGGGGATTGGTACTGTCTTGTTGTCACCGATGATTATTCAAGATACTTATGGGTGTTATTTATGAGTTCGAAAGATCAAACGGCCGTTTTGGTACAAAACCTTATCACTAAGATCGAATCACTATACAAACACAAGGTGAGAAGAATTCAAATTTTAATGGTACTGAATTCAAGAACACTGTATTGGATTTCTTTTGTCTTCAAAAAGGGATTCATTGAGAATATAGTGCACCTTATGTACCTCAACAAAATGGTGTTGCTGAACGAAAGAATAGAACTTTGATTGAAGCTGCAAGAACTATGCTAGCTGATTCTAAGCTTCCCGTCCAATTCTGGAATGAGGCGGTGAATACAACTTGCTATACGCTTAATCGAGTTCTTACTGTTAAGAAACTCAAGAAAACAAGCTATGAGCTTTTAAACAATCGAAAGCCTAACTTAAAGTACCTAGAACCTTTTAGGTGTCCTTGCAAGATTAGAGTCGATTCGAATCTTCCTGGCATTGCTGCTTATAAGAATATCAAGGTCTATCAAATGGATGTTAAAAGTGCTTTTCTCAATGGTGAACTTCACGAGGAAGTGTTTTTTTTACAGCCTCCTGGTTTTGAAGATCCTGATTATCTGGACTGAGTTTACCGATTAAACAAGGCCCTGTATGGTCTACATCAAGCCCCGAGAGCTTGGTATGGCAAGCTCGCCGACCATCTGACTGATAACGGCTTCAAACGAGGGAATGTCGACTGCACTTTATTCCATAAAACTGTTGGTGACGATCTTCTCCTAGTTCAGATTTATGTCGACGACATTATTTTTGGGTCTACAAACGACACGTTGTGTAAGGAGTTCGAGAAGTCCATGCAAACAAAGTTCGAAATGAGCTCGATGGGAGAGATGAATTTCTTTCTAGGGTTGCATGTTCACCAGTCTGCAAACAGAATTTTTATTCACCAGACCAAGTATGTGAACGATGTGTTGAGCCGATTCAAGATATCTGCCGGAAAAATCCCTTCTACTCCTCTCCCCGTGGGTCACAATTTATCACCAGATGAATTGGAGGATACCGTTGATCTTACCCTTTATCGTTCCATGATCGGTTCTTTAATGTATCTAATGGCTTCTCGCCCTAACATTATGTTTGCTGTTTGTCTTTGTGCTAGGTTTCAAGCAAGTCCTCGAGTGACTCACCTAGCTGCGGTTAAGCGAATACTTCAGTATCTAAGGGGAAATCCATACATCGGGTTGTGGTACTCCAAGGATGATACTTTCGATCTTACTGCCTTCTCAGACTCGGACTATAGAGGTTGCAAGATCAACTTCAAATCAACGACTGCAGGATGTCAATTTTTAGGAAACCGGCTTGTTTCCTGGCAGTGTAAGAAGCAGACAACGGTCTCCACTTCAACCGCCGAAGCTGAGTATGTTGCAGCCTCGAGTTGCTGTTCCCAGATTTTGTGGATACAACAACATCTTCGCGACTACGGTTTGAAGTTTCTTACTACTCCTATTTTGATTGATAATTATGCTGCAATTTCTATCACAAAGAATCCCTTACAACATTCAAAAACAAAACATATCGAAATTCGATATCATTTTATACGGGATTGCTTTGAGAAGAAGTTGATTGACCTTGAGAAAGTACATACTGACTTTCAGAAAGCCGATCTATTACCAAAGCCTTTGACAAAACGCGTTTTCAATTTTTGCTTGGTTTAAATGGATTGAAGACCCTCGCTGATATTCTTAAACAAGGGTGACTATCTTTCTTTTCTGTCAATTTTTCTTTTAAAATTTATTTTGGTTTTAGGGGGTGAAATACTAGAAAATACAAAAATATTGTGCTTTTTGTTTGTATAGTTAAAACCCAAAAACATTAAAAATTTAGAAAAATCAAAAATATTGTGATTTCTTTTCTTTAATGTTTTCCTTTAAAATATTTTGAAAAACCAAAAACATTTTAAAATCCGAAAATCCAAAAAGATTGTGATTTCAGGTTAGTATAGAAAAATCCGTAAATTCAAAAAGATTGTGATTTCAGTTTGTACAAAAAAATTCGAAAATCCAAAAAGATTGTGAAGTTAATTTTGTTTATAAGAAAAAGACAAAAAGATTGTGTTTTTTTTATGTATGTTTAGAGAAAAACCAAACATATTTTTGCATGCGTTCGCTGAAACTTATGTCAATTATCTACATTTGAAGGACATGTACTTGTATATGTTTGGTCCTGATATTTACTTGTAAATGATCGGGTTAGCCATTCACCTGATAATGGAAAATAGTTGGGGCGTTCGTTATGCGTTTTTAGATTATTTTCTCGCTAAAAATTATGTCAGTTATTTAAGTTTGTGAAGCATGCTTGCATGTTTTGGTCCTATTATTCACTTGTGAATGAATATGATAGCCATTTATTTATAAACTTAATGTAACTGTGGCGATTAAATTTATCTTTGTTTTTTTTTCTGCTCTTCAAAATTTTGAGTTTTTCAAAATAGTACATTGACTATTCTGACTCCAAATCCAGCAAGAAGTAAGCTTAAAAGGCTGTGTGCTTAACTGCATTTATGCATTGGTAGGTCTTAAAACAAACAAGTAGAGTAAAGTATGTGATATAAACATAAAAAAACGCCAAATTGAAATAGGTGTTAGTCTCTAGAAAAGTCTCGGTGAGGATGGCAGAAATGTAATAACCTGTCATACTCAAGCCTTATACTTGTTTGATCACCCAAAAATAAAATAAAGCAAATAACAAGCTTTGAGGTTCTTAACACTGTGAGTCTTTATGCGGCTTAATCATCTAGGTATTCATATGCATGAATATTTCACTCGCTTTTAGAGCAAACCCAAAGTCATTAAACTTGATCACTGCTGTACTTCGTACTAATCTAAATTATTGACTTGATCAAAATCCACTGTTAGTCATACATTGTTCCTCCCCTGCGCGCGTCTTAATACCATTAAGAAACGGACCCCAGGGGATACAATGTATGTAAGCCGACAGATGGACTCGTGCATATTCACTCATAGTAACAGAAAATCAATGCATTGCTCATGAACTTCTATAAAAAATCAAATTTTGATCAACATTATAATAATTTAAGTCAAGTTGGGGTGATATGACAAAAAATCAAATTAAGCTTGAACCGAGATTAGAAGCTGATAGTTTCTGATATTCTGTGCTTTAATTGAACCTTTAATAATATCACAAAAACACTTGAAAGTTTGTTATTAGATTTAAGTGGACAACAATACCAATGACCGACTTAACACCAGTCATAATATTGCTAAAATAAAACTGTGATGGAAGGGCAATTTGGTCAATATGATTCTCTACTCAAACTCAACAAAAATCCAGAAAAAAAAATATGTACTGTTTTTGAAAAATCATACAAAAACACAAAAAATATTTTTTTTGTTTTAAATTCTCGGATAATTTTCTAGTAAATATTTAGTTTTTATGTCAAAAATTTCAAAACACAAAAAGACTTTATATTTTTTGTTTCGGATTATTTTCATGTAAATACATTCTTTATATATTACAAAAATACCAAAAATATTTTTTCATTTCGTTCTACATGTTATTTAATATTTTTAAGTTATGTTTTCGAAAACATGCAACGTTTTTAAATTATCCGATTATCAAGATAAAGGTTCTCGATAATTCATTTAATTTATTATTAATTTAACTGATTTAATTATTTGATTTATTTATTTTATTTAAAGTTAAAAATTAAATAATGGTTAATTCGTTAATTATGGATAACGAATTAAGGTGTTTTAACGAACTACACTCCAGTTCGTTCATCTAATTCGCTTCCGCACTCTGTAACGAAACACATCTAGTTCGTTATACATATTTAACGATTCCAGATACGAATCAAGTCTAATTCGCTATACCACGTGTTCAGCTTGACTAACGAATTAGCTGATTCGTTAGTTCAAATTTCAAACGAATTAGTCTAATTCGTGCTTTGGGAAGCGTGTAAGGACAGTGTATATAGGACGGCGTGTATACGAACCGTCCTATACTCTTCATCTTCTTCCTTTACACATAACGTTATTCTGCCAAAAAATTTTCATAATTTTTCGACCATCGAAATTTGAACTTTTGAGTATACCAGTGTGTTGATAAGGTATAGATGATCACTTCTTTGTGATTTTCGTCAAAAATGACACAACTTTGATATGCTAATTATGTGATTTTGATATCAGGGTTTTTACAATTTTTGAAACCCTGCATATTTGGATTCATACTTTGTTTATGTATTTTATTTTGATATCATTGTGATCGGAATGTAATTCCAAGACCCTTGGTGGTCTTTAACCAGACTTTGATTATCGATTGCCGGGTCAATTGATTGATTGTTATTTCGGGTGTTTATACTCTGTTCACATCCTTAATAACCTAACTTATTTTATGCTTTTGCACTTCAAATCAACATCATTTGCTTCGTATTGTGTTTCCGAGATCGTTACGCATGTCGATTCGGTTATTCAACGATGATTATGGGATAATCGATACTGGATTTATACTGTTGACTTTCAGTGTTCTTGATTAATTTTGACTTTGATCTATAGAGTCAAAGATTAAGTCAAATATTGACCATTCGTTACACTTAGCGAATTGGAACTCAGCAATGTCCAATTCGTTAAGCATTTCATACGAATCAGAATAGCGAATAATATACATAACGAATTAACTCTGGATTCGTTAACTTATAAACAAATTAGTGGTTATTTCTAACGAATTAGTTTCTAATTCGTCATTTTAATTTAGTATTTCGCTAATTCTGATTCGTCATTCATTTACTTGATAGCGAATCAGTTGATTCAAGAACAAATCAGACTGTGTGTTAACGAATGACATTTAAAAAAAATTAATAATAATAAAAAAAATTAATTAATTATTTTAGATAATGTAATTAAATAAAATATTCCAAGGGTCTAACCGCGTCGATACATTGATTATACACACGTGATAAAACTATAATTCCATATAGTTTACATATGTATGCTTAAAGTATATAAAGATTTGTAAACTTACATATTACTGATATTCAAAATTATTTATTCAAATTTATGGCTGATAACATGGAACAAGATCCGCCTGTTGATGCACCACAACAAGTTCAGGATGCACAACAAGTTCAGGATGCACAACAAGTTCAAGATGCTGATCAACCAGCTGAGGAAGTTCCTTTACTACCATATGACCCTCGGCATAATGTGTGGCTTTCGTTGATACAGACTTTCCTGATGAGGATGTCTTTGGTGGTATGCTGGCGTTTGTACGCCGATCTCGTATCCATTACGCTGTTACTGCTAATCCGGATATTAGATTCAACATCGTTCGTCAATTCTGGAACACTGCTTAGTATGTAAAAGTTGAGGATCATATTGCTGCTGTGGTTAATAACAAACTAGTGGTCGTCTCAGCTGAAACAGTTCGAAGAGTGCTACAGTTTGATGATACCATTGATGATCCTAGCGAATATGATAAAGAATTGATCAAGGGACTGTTTAGACGATTGTTTTATGCTAGCAGTTTTACTGCGTCTATGTATAACAAAGCATACTTGTGTCCCCAATACAAGTATTTACTTCATGTTCTTATTCACTGCCTTGGTGGACGTAAGGCTAGGTTTGACGAATGTCGCGTTGCGTTACAATCGGCATTTGTTGCACTTGTTCTGAACAAACGTTACAATTTTTCTGAAATGATCTTTGATCATATGAAAGAAAATTGTATTCCTGGAAAACGTCGGGTGAAATTCTTGATGTATCCGCGTTTCGTCCAATTGTTTGTCAACGATGCTATCAGGGATTTGGTGGTTGATCCGAATGATGTGAACGATAAGTTTATTCTGGACAACATGAATGCAGACACCATGAGAAGAATGAAACTGTACCGTCAATCTCCTCCTCCTAGATTCAAGAGATTGATTGGTCATCTAGTTAATCCTGATTATGTATGTCCTCCCGAGGATCGCTGGATCCATGATGACTCAGATTTCGAGCGTGAGGGAGGAGTAGGTGGGAACGATGATGGTGATGATGGAGGTGATGATGGTGATGGTGGTAATGTTGATACAGCTCTTCGAGAACAACAAGCTGCAGTTGAAGCTGCGTTAGCTGCTACTATTGCAGCTCAACGAGAACGTAAATGAAAAGGGAAAGAGCTGGCAACTGAAAGTTCTTCGAAGCGGAGAGTGTTAGCTGGGGCTGGCATCTTGTTTGGTGTTCAACTGTCTCGTCCTGCAACTCCTCAACGCCCGGTAGTGCCGCTTACTACTAGCACTCCGACGCTTACTTTGACAACGACGATGGTTGCTCACGACAGGCTTGGTATGATTCCACAAACGGCTTTAGCTGAGATACCAATGCCTTCTGCTACACCTTCTACTGTTCCTTCAACACCGTCCATGGCCCCCCTCCACCTAGTGATATCTCATTTATGAGAATTACAAGGCCTCAGGGACCAATCCAACCAGTTCATCCATCTTTGTATGCTATGACACCGAATTGTCAGACAGATATGCTTTTGAATCTTCTTCATTTGTATGAAAATCAGATGTCTGCTGACCGTATGAATCAAGAAAGTTTGATGGAGAGACAGAAGAAGCTGATCAGTTATGTTTCTTTCTGTCAAAAGGAAACAAGAGCCCTTCGTGAGATTGTTGAGTCTTAGGGGGTGAAAATCAAAGAACAAGAGGGGCTTATTCTGCAACTGACATGCAAAGATGATGCGCTGAAAAAGCTCAAGAATGACGATAAGGATCCAGATGAATCTGATGCTGGTGGTGAGACTAAACAGACTCAAGACCCAGATTCTGGTACGGGTACGAGTTCTGTTGATGATTCTAGCAAACAGATCATTGTTTATCATGACCATTCGGCTGCCAAACCGATTGAGATGATCGAGGCCGATACGCTTATCTTTGTGGATGAGAAGGGGATGGTCATGAGTATGGTGAATAGAGAAGAGATTGAAGTAGGGCAGTTTGTTGATAGATCACTGACACGAGAGCAGATTGCGATCGTGCTTGGTCTGAATAAAGACGCGACCGTGTTAGAAGCTGAGCCTGATGTTGAGGTAATTAATGATGATGAGATCTTAAATGATCCTGTTGTTGAGATAAGTACGAATTTTATTTATGAGAATGAAGAGGTCGAGGTGGAGGATGTGACTGCTGAGGATTACCCTGATTTGTTTCAACATACAAATGTTGATCAGGGTGCTCCAGTATTTAATGAAGAAATGGTTAAAGAAGTAGAAGACCATCTTGAGAAAACGTCCAAGGGGAAGAACGTCGTTGAGACAAGTGTTGATCCTAGGGTTGATCCATCCTTGGCTGACATTCATAGCTGGTTTGCTCATCAAGACAACATGGTTGGTAAGATTATCAATACTCACAGGTACGTTGATAAAGAATCGCTAGAAGCCATCGCACGCGCCAAAGCCAATCAAAAGACTATTTTCAAGGCCGTGTTGAAAGTTCAAGGTGATATCATTTCTTGGCTTTATGATTCTGAATTGAAAGTATGCATTGTTAAATGGGAGAAGGGCGTCCAGTACTACGAAAGGATGTCTGATCTTCTCTCATTACCGAGATGGGACGTACTTACTCTGGCGTATCATCTATTTATTAATCGAGGTGGGGATAAGCATGCAAGTTGGTTTCATCAACATCTGCTGTTTGAGGTGGACCACGGTTTCAAATTCTTTAAACCACAAATTCCCATCCGTAAGCGTCTCAATGAGATTGACCCAAGGACAGGTTGGAAAGAAGTTGGTTCTTAAGGTTAAACCGCCGAAAACAATGAAGCGTGTGCCAGTGAAAATGATGAACCAAAACATATGGTTATCTTTCAACCGCTGGTACTACGATAATCGTACTGGCGAGGCCGTCATTGTTCTTGGTACAGGTTTAAATATTGAGCTGATCAAGATCATCGACCCAATGTGGCTCGTTAACTTAACCGAGACCGACAACGATGTGCTGCACAAGAACAAGATTCTGATTGAGCGCAATGAAGACTATGATCTGGCTATGCAATTCCAACACGTTGTGCGTGTATGTTATGAGAACGGAATTCATAGTTGCAGAGACTGGCAGTCCAAGCGTTTCAAGTAATTTAAAGACAAAGAACTCAAGACGAAGAGGTGTCTGTTAGTGCACGGTTTTGCATCTCGAGTATTTGTATTTATCTTTAACGTATTTGTCATTTTGTTTAATGTAATAAACAATTATTTTATCTTGTATTTCGTTAAATATAATGTCTAGTTCGCTAAGGATGTTTAGCGAACTAGATCTAAGTTATATCCCTCCTGATTCGTTAAGGATGTTTAACGAATCAGGGGGTGATTCGTTAAGTTATTTTCCTTTTAATGTATGTATCGAATTGGACGTTAGTTCGTTAGGGGATTTTAACGAACTAAGTACATCGTCTATTTATAGTGAACACTGCTCACAGATTAAGATAAGTTTTTGAGAGTTAATTAACGAACCTTTGCCCGAATCTCTCTCAATCTTCATATTAACATTATACACATACATACAACTAATACACACACACACACACACACACACACACATATATATATAACGTATTAACTATAGATAAATGGCAATTACGAGCTAGATCCATATTAGAAGTTAATTATATACAACTTAGATATGATATCTGTGTTAGTAACGGTTAAATGAGGTTTAAACATATACACATATCCTACACATGCGTAGGTTATATGTTTTTCGTATGTAGGTTATATGTTTTCTTATTCTTAGAACAAGTGTAAGTTATGCGTTTTTGTGTAGGTTGTATATTTTATTGACATTTAATGCAAACATGTGTAAGATAGTATTTTGTATTATTCATCATAATTTAACTACGTGTTGATAGATATTGATATGTTGAGTCTGAAGAAATTGGTTTTGAATAAAAAGAAATTAATGTATGAATAAATTGTATCTGTGTAAGATAAAATTTTCGTGTGTAGGTTATATGTTTTTCGTGTGTAGGTTATATGTCTTCGTGTGCGTGTGTATTTTATTGATGATGAATTTTGTGTGTAGGTTATATGTTTTTCGTGTGTAGGTTATATGTTGTCTTATTCTTAGAACAAATGTAGATTATACGTTTTTGTGTAGGTTGTATGTTTTTTGTTGATATCTAATGCAAACACATGTAAAATAGTTTTTTTGGTATTATTCATTATAATGTAAGTATGTGTTGATAGAAATAAATATATTTAGTTAGAAGAAATTAGTTTTGGATATAAAGAAATTTTAATGTATAAATAATTGTGTAGGATAAAAATTTAAGACACAAAAAATAAGTTATAAAAATAAATGAGTTCGTAATATTTTCCAATTAAAATAATTTAATTAGTTATATTAATTAAGTAGATAAGTATTATGGTTTATTAGTTATATTAATTGAAGAAAGAGAATGATTAATACTTTTTTTTATTTAGCTTTAAGCATTTAAAACTTAAAACAAAACTAGTGGCTCATGTTCATTTCTAGCACTTCTTGCAGTAATATCATTTCTCTCTTGAACCATCCTATATATATATATATATTTATATAGGAGATGGTTCAGCGAGAAATGAAGTTATATCGAGAAGTGATTTTGTATCACTGATTTGTTCAAATCAATGGTTTAAATTTATAGTGACAATTGTGTAATAAAGTGGAAAATTTTATGAAAGGTTTTAGTGATGAAGGACATAATGGTCACAATTTTTGTTATGTAACTTACTATGCTTAATTAACACTATAAACTTAATTAGGTTACTTAATGAATCTTATAGTTTCCAAAATTTAATTATATATTTTTCAATTACTTAAAACAACAATTAAAAATCACACTTTGTATAAAAAAATATATATAAACCTTATGTTGGACTAACTGTGTAGGTGGAGTGTAGGACTGTGTAGGTAAAATTTTCATCTTTTTACAAAGACTGTTAACTTAGTTATGCAACAACCAATCCGTGTAGGGAAAATTTTAACCGTGTATGTAAATGTATTAAACAATGTCTTTGTTATATAAAGAAGACAAAATGGCAAAACACGTCCTTTATGTTTGAACGTTTTTTCAATAGACGTCCTTTAGCAAAAGACATGGCATAAAACGTATTTTATGTTTCAAATTTCTTTCACGTTACATCCTTTCGTACTAACCCAGTTAAATTTTTTCATTAAATGTGGTCATGTGCTTTGCACATGAGGACAATGCCGTCATTTTACCCCTTTAAGGACTGTTTGTGTAATTAAACTAAAGTTTTAGCCTTTTGAAAAAATACTTTTATTTTTTAATAAAACAAAAAATATACAATAACCCCCCTTCTCTCTCTCTCACACACACACCCACCCACCCACCTTTTCCATCCACTGCCACCATTTCCTCCCATCATCTTCATCACCACCAAAACCAGTTTCCGCCAGAGAACACACCATTCATCTTCACCATAGATCACGCCGCCGGAGAACACCGCGGTTCATGGATTAAAGCGTCTTTGAATTCCTTGCCGGAGAACACGCCGCTGGAAAACACGTCTTCGGTCGCCGATTGATCAAATCGAGGTAAGCTAATCATACCATTCTCGTCTTTGAATACCGAATAGAAGCCATAAAGTTTTAATCACAATTCTTTGTTAACGAACACATATTTTTTATTTGAATGGTTTCTAGGGTTTATAAGTTGGGGGCATTTTATTAGTTTTAACCAATTCAGAAGTGGTAGCAGCAAACTAAAAGGACGGTCAGGCGGTGGGGTTAGATATCAGTGGTGGTGTTCCATGTGTTGGGATATGGTGTTCCAGATGGTGGCAACGGCTACAGTGGTGCGTGGTGGCGCTGTTCGACAACAGGTGACCGAAGATGGTTGTGTAGTTGGTGATGGTGGCGGCGGTTGTTGTGGTTCTGTATGAAGATGGGGTTGGTGATGATGGTGGATTATTGTAAGAGAGAGAAAGAGAGAAGAGAGAGAGAAAGAGAGGAGAGAGAGAGAGAGAGAGAAATACGGGGAGGGAGTATATGTTTTTTAAATATATATATTTTTTAGTTTTAATTATTAATATACATGTGAATTTACTACACTGCCCTCATGTGCAAAGCAAATGATCGTATTTAACGAAAAAATTTAACTGGGTAGTGCGAAAGGATGTAACGTGAACGGAATTTGAAACATAAAATACGTTTTCTGCCATGTCTTTTGCTAAAGGACGTCTATTGAAAAAACGTTCAAATATAAAGGACGTCTTTGGCCATTTTGTCTATAAAGAAATCATATTTGACTAAAATGTAGTTTAATATTATATTGCTCTGTGTAGGACAATATGATTAAGTGTAGGTTATTATTATAGTCCGTGTAGGTTATTATGATTAATGTGTAGGTTATTATTACGATCTATTAATAGAAATTACATGTAGGTTATTGTTATGATCAGTTAATATGAATAATAATTTATTTATCAAATAATTAGTGATTTGATGATATCTAAAAAAAATTGTTTGTTTATATGAAATCAGGGTGTTGACAATAAACACATACATGATGAACTTAAAAAATTTAAATACAATGATTTTAATTGTAATGAAAGAATCGATGAGTTTTATTACATTTTAAATACATAAACTTTCAAAAAAATATAGTTACGATCTAATAAAGGTGAAATGGGATTCACTGAATCCAAAATAAATTTAATGTTTTTTATTCATAAACAAGTAAAGAAATAAAATAGTAATTTAGTGAAATAGGAACTTTCAAAAAATTATTAATAGACCAAAATAACAAAATCGTAATGAATACTATTATACTCATGCATTTAATTAATTGAGAAAAAGAAAAGAAAAACTGGTTAGTCGATCAGACTTTTCGCAATAAGATGACTTCTGTCTTCTCGCATGAACTTAAGCATATATATATATATATATACTATCTGGGTGCCCGTGTAATGCAACAGGGCGCACACACAACTTTACATTGAACGCATGGTCTATGTCGGTACATACGTCATCTGATGACAGTGCGCACGTAGCCTAAAATTGGACGCGTAACTCGTGCAAAGCCAGTTGCGTGTAATCGAAGATTGAACACGCGTAACCAGACGAGAATGCACGTTATCGACATTAAAACATGCTTAACCAACACCACGCATGTAACTCATGGCGATTAACGGTGTAGGGTGCTGGGTTGATCGTTTACCAAGATTGGGTTATGTGCGTTACGTTGTGCTGGACTTCATTGGCCCCAGTACATGTAAACAACGGTAGCTGTGTAACTTGTAACAAAAATAACAAGGAAAATCTGAAATATATAGTAATTTGGAATAAATCATTTTTTTAAACCAGCCCGTTTTGGCCCAAACCCATTCTAATTCGACAACGTTCTGACATGGCCCCTTAAGACTCGAACCCGAACCAAATTAACCATTTTTTGTATCGACTCATTCCGACCCTAATGTATTTTTATAAATGACCCAAGCTCGCCTGACTCGACCTATTACCCGGTTCTAAATGGTAAGCGCGTAACATGCTAACTTTTTAAAATTAAAAAAAACTATAACAATATCATAATCAAATTAAGGAGAATAAAATGCTCGTTTTTATGATGTTTTTTTAAGAATATTAACGTGTGAAAAAATTATGACCGTTAAAAAAGTCGTGGGGTAGTTAGTTTTGAATTAGGGGCCATACGTAACTATTATTAAACTTTACAAAAAGGTAGTGAAGTTGAGGAACTAAAATTTTAAATATATTTTAAAAGAATGAAAGTTACGTAACATATTTGTGAGTAAAGACCTTACTACCCCTAATTTCTAAATTTTTGATGCATTATATGTTGTACATAAAGCAATGGGTTTGGTACCTCTTAAAATTTAAGAGGTCCCTAACTCATGCTTTATATATAGTATATATATATATATATGTATGTATGTGTATATATATATATATTGTCCATTCCAATGTAATGTAGTGGCAGGAAACTTGAGTTTCTCAATGGAGACGTATGTTCAATTCCCACTTACAACACTATTGGGAGGGCATGAGTGACTCAATGAAGGAAAACCGCGATCTTGTGATCTTCTGTTCTATCCTAAGGGCGTCTGAGTTTTACTACCAGTTGGCTTTCGGGTTGGTGTGTTTTCCCCAGAACTAAAGATAAATTGGAGGCGCTTAAGGGCTCCGTAAAGTTACGTTGGGTCAGCTGGCAGTGGTCTTTAACCATTGAATCACCCCACACAAAATACCTAAACAATTCTCTGTTTATTGTAAGTTTTAAAGAAAAATTAATATATTTTGTCTGTCTAAAAAAATATATTAAATGCGCTGATCACCATGTGAAATTAACCAGTTCATAAACCTCAATAGTCAAAGAGGATGGCAGAGTTTGTCATGGGGCAATGTGGCATGCTCTTAACTCTTTTAAGTATCTTACTTTTGGTCATTATTTTTCTTATAAATTAGATCCACCGATCTTTTCCCGTTTCCTTTCTGCCATTTCCACCAGCATTTTTATTCTTTAACATTATTCGGTGTCAAATATTTTTTATCTTCTGTAACCACGCGTAGACTTCGTCCTTTTTGGCCCAATATATTTCCTAGACTGCACAAGTTTGACAATTGTCACAATTTCGAAGCTTTCCTGTTGGCTCCATATTCATTTTTCAACCTTCATATATATAAACTATTAGGTGTCCATTTTATATTTTGCACTCACTCTTTTGTTGTTTTCTCCTTGTAGTTTCTCTAATATTATCACTATAAAACTTCCTCTTTCTGGTCATATATTTGTACCATTCAAGTTTGTTTATTAAACATACAAACCCCTCGTGCACTAGAGATTTTGTGTGAAAATGATTGAGTGCAACCAGAACCCACCTCTATTCCAAGACTATGCTCAACTTTTGAACCACTCTCTTGACCAGGTTGACGTTAAACAACGGCTCGTGAACCATGAGCAGGGGTTGGAAGAATGCGAGCTTCCACTTGTGGACCTTTGCGGGTTGTGGAGTGAGAATGAGGAACAGCGTGTTTCTTGCGCTTTGGAGATATGTAAAGCTTCGTCCGAATGGGGGTTCTTTCAGATTGTGAACCATGGAATAAACCTTGAGCTTCTTAGGAAGATGAGGAAGGAGCAAGTGAAGCTGTTTAAGGCGCCATTTGAACGAAAAACATCTTCTGGTCTTCTTGATAACTCGTATAGGTGGGGAAACCAGACCGCAACATGTCCGAAACAGTTATCATGGGGTGAAGCTTTCCATGTTCCTCTTTCTAAGATATCCGATGATACATGCTATGGAGAATTCAATTCTTTGAGGTAACATGACCTTTTCATTTCACTTTTTGTTAAAAGGCTATTAAACTTTTACCACACTATTCCCTCTTAGAGTCAGAACCCATATATAACCTTATTTATGTTGTGTCATCTTTTGATCTTGTCATGCCTAAAGGTATATATATATCTCTCAATCTCTTCTTTGATTACGGCTTAAGCTTACTCTTCCCATGTATAAACATGATGCATGTTCAAACACTTGCGCTACTAGGAAATAAGTCATTTTCCTACGACAGATTTCATAGGAAATTTGTTGAAAAAGAATTTTCTAACGATTTTCATGAATATGTGTGGGAAAAACATATGCTGGAAAATCATTTTAATGGTTTTCTTAGTTTTTGTTACACACATGATGTATATGTTTTAATTTAATCAAAGAAATATGGTTTAAAGTTAAGCATAAGATATTAGCAGAAAGACTGTTTTAGAGAATAATTTAATAAAATAGACATTGCTAAAAGGTAAACATAGTTGATAGAAAAGGTTCTAATTAATTGCCACTACCACTTTTAGTTTTTTATGATATAAAGTAGAGTTTAAAGCACTAAATTACAACACTATTCCAGAATTAGATAATCATATTGTCCTTTATTAACTAAAACGGGTAAAAAATATTCTCTGTCGGTTTTAATGATTTTTTATTTTTATTATAAGATGTTTTATATAAGTTAAGGACAACTTTTGGTTTGTATCACGCCATTGTCTATCTTATTCGCATAATTAGATAATTATTGCACAAATATTATAAAAAAAGCTGTTTAAAGCAGATTATAACTAAGGAGAATCAGAAGTAGGGAATTTTAACAAAAAAAATCAAAAATATTATAAGCGACTAAGAATTATGGAATAAAAGAATATATTATTCTCCTTCATACAAAATTATGTGTAACTAATTAATAATATTCTGTGTTATATTTACTAGGGAAGTAATGCAGGAATACGCGGGTGCGATGCAAGAACTTGCAAAGTCAATAGCGAGAGTGCTTGTGGCGAATATGGGCTTGCAATGGGGAGCGTGGGAAGATAACTGCAACGCAAGCACATGTTTCATGAGGCTGAATCGATATCCTCCATGTCCCATCTCTCCAGAGGTTTTTGGACTTGTGCCCCACACGGATAGCGATTTCCTCACAATTTTGCACCAGGATGAACATGTTGGAGGGCTTCAACTCATGAAAGATTCCAAATGGGTGGCTGTTAAACCTAATCCTGATGCCCTTGTTGTCAATATTGGTGACCTTTTTCAGGTATATTTCTTTTACCTTTTGCATTTGGTGAACACCTATTTTTGGCCCTTAAATGCAACAACAAGAAGTTTTATTCCCATATATAATCGCATCTTTTACTTTTTATACTAATGGGCATGATATAAAGATGTTATAGTTTCGAATGTGTTTGTTCCCTACCCCTCATATTCTAAAGTTATATGGGGATAGGGAATCAAATCTTAATGCATTGCTAGTAGATACAACTTTCAGCATCTTAATTTGCTTAATGCAATATATTCTCAAGTTCGTACTAAAGTCAATAGACGGAGGAAATAAATCGCAAAAGAAAAAACGCTAAAAGTTTCGAATCATTAGATAATCACTAGACAAATATTTGATTTCTTTACCGTTCATACAGATGTGTCAAATAAAGCAAAAAAGATGCATACTTATAAATCTATTAATTTTAGACACGACATTTTTTTTGTACAACTCACTTTACATAATATTATTTTAGAACAATGCTGTTTTTCCCTATTAGTGACATACACTTGTTAGAATCAAACTATCAAACCAGACCTACAAAATTCTTGTTAGTTACATCCTCCTTGCCTCACACTTAATTAACCTAACTAGCTTTGCCAACTGAGATTAACATATTGAGTTAAAAGCTTGGGAATTAATTAGTAGATTGTCCACCTTTTTAACTAATAGGCTTTAACGACTTTTTCTTAATATTTAAATACTGTGTTTGTTCCCTTGACTATAATTTCATTTTTTGTGTATAATACAAATGCTACGTATCATATATATGGTCCAAAATGAAACTTTTAGTTGTAGATTCTCTTAGCATGAACTAAGGTTAACCGGTAGGTATGATAATTAATCTTCGTGAGAGAAGACGTACAGTTCAAAATAGAACTTTTAGAGAATATGTGATTTTTATATTCGACCAAAAGCATAGTTGTTCATCAGTCATTAATCATTAGTAAAGTTTAATTCATGATCATAGAATACACATCCTATTTTTCTATTGAATACAAGTCATATAATTCATATATTCGATGAACCATATGATATAAATTTGTAAAATATACGAAATTTGCAGGCGTGGAGCAACGACGTTTACAAGAGCGTGGAGCACAAAGTAATGGTAAATCAGGAAGTGGAGAGACACTCTATAGCTTACTTCTTGTGCCCTTCTTACGAGTCGGTTATTGGTTGTTATGATGAAGAAGATTCAGTTTACCGAAGATTTACATTCGGAGAGTATAGAAGCCAAATTCAACAAGATGTTAAAGCCTTTGGCCATAAGGTTGGCCTTCCAAGATTTCTTGTTTCTACATAATACATATGGATGTTGGTCGTTGAAAGAACTTGTTGCTCCAAAGTAGAGTGCTTTCACAAGTTGTGTAGTGATCAAATCATGTTATGATGAAAACTCTACCGGCCTAGTATTTCACACTATTAGAAGAAAGAAGGGCGGGGGTGGGGGGGCTGAGGGGGTATGTATTTATTTTTTTTTGGCTTATAATAGATATCTTTGTGTTATCTAATATATAAGGGAATATATAAACTTTGAGCTTACTATTATTCTTTCCTAGACCAATATTTGTTTGTGATGAAATTAAGTTATTTCCAAAATTAATAGAAGGATTAGATAACTTATCTTTGTCTTCGGGCATGTAATTTGAACACCCGGAAGCAACGATCCACTCGTCAAGATTGTTGGTTCGTTCTTTGACTCCAGTACTTGGCCATGTTCTCTTCTACATTCCATTCTTCTTCCACCTCGGCTAACGTTCCCTTCGCCTTCTGTAACACCTTTCAGATGATTGAGTAGTTCTTCCTCTACCGTGGTCTTGAGAATAAACATCTTCTTTATCGGCCCAAACCCTCCACTTATGGATTACACCATTAGTGTCGATTCTTGGTACTTGGTCTTGCCCCGAAGATAAAACATCAAACATGAAGACCCTGTGTGATTGCTGGTGTTGTTCAACTTATTGACACCATGGACGAGTTTAGTAGCAGTACTGGTATAGAAGGCAAAAATTAGGTAAAATATTAGTACCGTACTGAACTGTACCATATCGGTATCGTACCGATCCCGAAATCTCAAAAGTTTGGTACCGAGTCGGGACCGATGGTACCCAATTAGGTACAAGTATGGTACCAATTCGGTACTGGTACATGATACCATTTGCTCATCGTATTTGACACCGTCTATAACTTGGAAATCGCCCATGATGATTGTTTGGTTTTCCTTCGATCGATTCTTTGATTTAAACGATCTAAAACAGCTGGCCCTAGTTTCCTTCAAACTTCTTTCGGTTCATAACCTGACAAACAAATCACAACTTGTTTGGGATTGAAACACCGGGAGCACAAAAAACCGAGAACACGTTCAAGTTTTGATTAAATCGACTCTTTTCGTTTATTAGTGACATAATACATAAAAACAAAAGTATTAGACGTGTTTATATAGACCCAACTTAAGAAACACAATTAAACCTATGACTAATTAGAAACTAAATCAAATGCTAAAAATAAAACACATCTTCAAAGTTGGAATATTTTCCGAACTGCGCCTACAAGATTAAACCGTATCACCCATATTGTCCGACTATTAATTGGTATTGCTATTTTCACCAATTGCAACTGAATTTTTGATGTTAATTAGTTATTTATCCTCTTTATGCGACCATTTCATGACCAAAATGATGCAGTAACATATTTGCGACTTTTTTCGCGACCAAAATGATGTTGGCAGCAGTGTTTGTTGCTGTTTTTTTAATTCTTGTGATTTTGGTCTTAAATTGACCATTAAATGTCTATTTTCATAGTAGTGAGTACTTGTCTCTAGTAACTAGTAGGAGTCTCTTGTGTAACACCCAAAAACCTCACCCAACATAAAAAAGGAGTTGAAAGTTGAAACTTAATTGTAGCTAGGTATCTCTGGCACCTGGTAATAATAATCTCCAGTTCACTCGACTCAAGTAAGGTATATTAATTATAGAGATAAACCATCATTTATTCAAAGTAGCACGGAGAGTTAGAGCAATTACATGGGAGCATAAGGAATTTATCAATCACTATCCATGTGAACCGAGTACACTTTTGGTATGTCCGATCTGATCGAGTATGAAACTTTATAATATGCTCCGTTTTCATATCTCGGATCACCTTTTGTCTACAAAATTTGTGACCTAAGTAACTTACACGTTCGAAAATGAAATTTACATATGTAGATGACGGGGCAGCATACAGAGCGCATGCCAATAGAAAGAGAAAACTACACACATATATCAAAATCCAAAAATATTGTTTATAGAAGATAAGCAAACGTACTTGTTGCCTGTTATCTTTCCTAGATCTACCGAAATCGAGGTCACAATTCTGGTTCTGGACACTTACCTACCACTAGCAATTGGTAATATAGTTTGTTTGCTCATGCTATCAAAAGTAGATGAGCTTGTGTTGGCCCCATTTGTGTATTCATACTCTTCATTTGGTTCTCTAAGCAAATACTCCGCTTCTTCTTCGTTTGAAGTACCTTGGACCCATAGATGCTTATGTATCACGGATGCCAATATCCTTTCCAGCTCTATTGCCACTTCCTTCATTGTAGGTCTCTCGTCTCCTCTAACCTTTAAGCACCTTTCCGCAAGTCGTGAAACTTGGACGATCTCGCTAGGAACTTCGTTTAGTTGCAAGTGTTCATCAAGGATCTGGAAGAGTCTCCCCTCTTTCAAAGAAGATAGAAAGTACATAGCCAGGTTCCTCTCTTCCTCTGGCCTGGCGAAGCTAAGAGCCTTTCTTCCGGTAAACAGTTCTGTCAGTACTACCCCGAAACTATAAACATCACTCTTGTCAGTTAGTTGGCTTGTGTGCATGTACTCAGGATCCAAGTAACCTAATGTTCCTTGCACTATAGTGGCCAACTCAATTTGATCCATAGGTATAAGCCTAGATGCTCCAAAATCAGCAACTTTTGCTACATAATTATCATCCAAAAGTATATTCATTGGCTTGATGTCTCGATGGATGATTGGAACAGAGGCTGCAGAGTGTAAATATGAAAGTGCTTCAGCTGTCTCCGTTGCTATTCTGAGTCGGATGTCCCAAGTTATAGCTAATGACTTGCTTTCATTGTGGATGTGATCAGACAACGTGCCATTTGGAATGAACTCGTACACCAATAAAGGGACTTCTGTTTCCAGGCAGCACCCAATCAACTTCACCACATTTCTATGGTTAATTTGGGATAGGATAACAACTTCATTGATGAATTGTTCTATCTGGGATTCACTTTGTTCTGGTAATTTGGACTTCTTTATGGCAACTATTCTGTTATCAGATAGAACCCCTTTATAAACCGTACCATAGCCACCCTTTCCAATAATTCTGCTCTCGTCATAGTTGTTGGTTGCCTTCTTAAGCTCCTCAATAGTGAAGACTTTAGCTTGGTCATGAGAACCGCCATCCCCAGAAATTCGTTGCTGGAGCATAATTCCACCATTTTGCTTAAAGAATTTTTCTCTAAGAATAATAAGCCTATGCTTCTTGATTCCGAAGTATAACCAGGTGACAGATACAAGCAAAAATATGGCAGCAGCTGAGGTACCTGAAACAAGAAACATGTATCTTATAACATCATGATTTGAGCTCTAGTACCAGTTCCGTTTACAAAAGTGAAAAATGATTGTGACTTTACTTACATATAGCAATTATTGTAAGGAGCGACCGATTTGCCCTGCAACCTGATCCACCTATCTTGCCATCTCCCGAGTAACCTTTTCGACATTTACACTCATAGTATCCTTCTTTATCAATACATTTGTGTGTACAACCATTATTTTTATCTTCACACTCGTCAATATCTGTCGAATAGCAAAACCTCTCAATTAGGTGCAAAATATGGGGCAACAAGCTTAAAATATTACTAACAAATGAAGGAAACAAAATACTCAAATATGAAATCTGTACTTACTCTTGCAGCCAACTTTAGTATAAGGGTTGCCTTTATAGCCGTCTAAGCAACGACAACGATATCCAGGACCTGTATAGTTTTGATCACACGTGCTATTTGACTTGCATAAGAAATTATCTGCTTCCTTATTTACCGTGTCACACGTATCATTTCCAATCGCCCAATCTAGTACCATCCGCATCTTCTGATCACTTTGAAAATCAAGCAGATCATGGGAAGAAAAGTCGTACTTCCCCTCTTCAACGAGAAAAGCATAGCTACAAGGGTTGAATTCCAATATTTTTGTATGGTTATTTGAGCTACCTATTGACATAGCAAAAGTGCTCATTCCTTTTGGAACTGCAATTTCACAACACCCAACTCCGGAGCAAGATCCATTTGTGATATGTGTGGTGTCATCACATATAGAAGTGCATCCAGTAGTAATGATATCATTCCCCAGTGCTCCCGCAATAAAGGCTTGTGTGTCACACCCAATGGCAATAAATATGTTCTTGGTTTAGATCCGAAAATCCGTCAAGGACAAAGATGCTGTTAGTCTTTTGGCTCAACCGGAGCTGTTGTAGCAATCACTGGCTATAAACATCTGAATCTCCATCTCACCCTTGCTCGTGTTCATATTTGTAATGACTACATTGCTTGAGTTATCTTTGAAGAAAGGTATCGGTTCCCCAGCCGATGATTGGTCACAGGTTATTAGGAAATCTGGACTGTAGTAGCATCCCTCACGTGAACCAAATGGGTATGTAATGGACAAATTACCACATGAATATTCACAATCTAGCCTGTCTTGAGAGCTTGCTAGCCCCAAAGATGCTATAGCCACTACTGATAGCAGTAATATTAAATGCATAGCTGCTTTCTCTCTTTTTAGTGTTTAAATTACTTATCCTTATTATGGAGTTTGATCTTATAATAAGAACATTGCTACAAGACTTGGTCCTCTGTTCAAGGTAAACTTCTACGAACTTGATTGGCTCTAAAATTAAGCTGCAACTTGGCCAATTGATGTTTGAAGAGGTCTTTGGATTTTTGTCTTACTAGTATTAAAGAATCGATCTGTGGACTATGAGAATCTTTTATGCTACTATTAGTTTAATCATTTATTAAATTTATTACGACCAATATAAGCAGTAGTAAACTAAAAACGAAATTAATATTATATATCATATACTCATTATAATCCTTAAGAGTTTACATATTTTGGTGAGAAAGATCACGACATGGAATCACATTATCCGTTAACGTCCTAGATCGCACTTCTATTTTAGTATTCTTGTGCCAAGAACGCAAAGTCGATTGTAGATATATTTTGTCCACTTTAAACTTAACAAGTATTTTGATGTCAATGTGATACGTTTAAGGTATATATTAAGCATAATAACTATGTGGTCCCCGTTTAATCCAACATGTTACTGACTCCATCATACATTAGGCATAATTTGTGTTCATCAGATCATCCCGAATTACTTCGACCCCTAATGATTGATCAAAACCTTTTAAGCGTATTTGAACTTTTTGCAAACTTTTATAAACAATAAAGGTTGAACCATGGACTTACTTGACAAGTTCAGACTTACATTCCTTCATATAAAGTGTTTAGAACTTACTTGTTTGCCCCACGTTACGTGGTTTTAGTATGCCCCTTTTTGGTTGTTAACTATCAACATTTTTGTGTTTAATTCAGATTCTTTTAAGCACTTTGCAGTTTTTTTGCTTTATCATTTTGATTTTCAATATTTGTATTTAAAGAAAGAATAATTTTATAGTGATCAATCACTAACAAGCTCGTGTATGAGTTAATAATAACATTTTTGCCTTCATCGATATGACTTATCGTGGAATCATGTAACCGCTTCATAAATGTAAACCACTAGCATAGGAGGATAATTTAGTTTATATCATCACCCTAACACTTATTTGTCAAGCCTATCTACACATCGAGTGATGATCTTATTGGCTTTTGATCTATTATTTTCATGATCTTGGATCATTGAAGACAATTTCTTATCATTTTCCAAAGGTCGGATCCATTTATCAAAATTTTATAATTTTATGTATCCGACTCCTTCTAAGCAGGAGCGCCTCTAAACGGGAAAACATTTTAAATCATTTTCTAATTTTCATGAAATAAAATATTTGAAGTAAAATATAAAATATTTTTAGCAAGCCAAGTGGCTTAAATTTTGTTTTTCTTATGGAATATCTTTTTGGTGAGTTGACTATAACTCAATTTTCTTCCTCTAAAATTGTGATATAATTTAAAAAATATTTACAATTGTAGGTTCTAATAGCGGATCAAACAACCAAGTTCTTGAATCAATCTCACTTACTAGTTAGCGGAATTCACTAGTAAGCAATCGGGATCTCAAATCTTGTTTGTGTTTGGTTATTACCCGAAATGGTAAGAAAGAAGGAGTAGGGAGAGAGTTGGTGAGATGTAGAAAAGATTATTTTTCAAAAATGTTAGTTATGCATGAGCATGCTCTTACTATTTATAATAGAGAGCATGCCATGCTATTTTCATTGACTTGGGCCCAAATGGGATTTATATACATGGCCTTAGGCCCAAATATACAATAAACAAAATCGACAAGCTAATAAAATACATCGTGAGTATAGCAAACAAATACACGGGACTAAATAACAAAACAAGGTCCTACAGTTATTAAAGAAAAGATGCTCCTCCTAAGGCTGTAAGGCATCGTCACCCATGTCTTCCCAAAATCTGTGTGATGGTGCTCTCCATTTTGCCACTTTAATGCGCATGCTTACTATTAGGGTATGTTTGGTTGAAAGGAATGGAATGAAGGGGGAATGGAATGGGAGAAGGAATGGAATGGACAAAGGAATGAAATGGATCATTACCATTCCTTTGTCTTGTTTGGTTAACATATGAGAATGAAATGAATAATTACTTAATTTTGTTTGGTATCCGAAAAAAAATTTAGGAATGAAATAGAAATAATAAAAACATTCATATCCCAAAATATATACTTTAAAAAAAACCCTGGTGGTGGTAGCTCTGGAGATGAAAATGGTGGTGGCGGGTGGCGACGGTGGTGGTGGCGGTCATGCGGCGGGGGTGGTGGTTGTGGTGGTGGTGGTTAAGCGATGGTAGCATTAGTAGTGATGGCGGTGATAGGGTGGTGATGACGGTGGTGGTGGCCAGGCAGTGATAGTGGTGGTGGCGGTTATGGTCGGGTGGCGACGGTGACAATGGTTGCCGTGGTTATGGCGACGATGGCGGCGGTGGTAGCTTTGGTGGTAAGGTGGTGGTGGTGGAGGTGGTAATGGCGACAGTGGTGGTCAGGTGGTGGTGGTGGTGGTGGAGGTGGTGGTGGTGACGGTGGCGGTGGTGGTCAGATGATGGTGGTGGCTATGGTAGTGGTGGTGGTGGCGGTGGTTGTTGTTAGATGATGGTGTTGTTAAGAAAGTAGGTTGAATGAGGAATGAAATGAATAAAAAGAAGGGGGGTGGGAAGGAATGGTTTTGATGGAATGAGATTCCATGTGTAATGGATGATTCCATTCCATTGTGCAACCAAACACCTCTTATTTCATTCCCTCATTCCCTCGTAATGAATCATTTCATTCCGCCTGTCATTACTGCATAACAAACGCTACCTTAAGCTTTTCTAGACCAATAAATTTTTGTAATGAAATCAAGTTAAATATTTCCAAAATCAATAGAAGGGTTAGATAAATTATCTTTGTCTTTGGTCATGTGATTTGACACCCGGAAGCGACTGATCACTCATCAAGATTGTTGGCCATGTTTTCTTCTTCCACCTCGGTTAACATTCCTTTCACCTTTGTTTTTAGATCTACAATTCTAGCCATGTGTCTCCGGTCTCCACAATAATAGCACTTATGGGGAAAACATTAATTCTTGTATTTCCCCTTGTTTCCATCCAATGGTTCTTCTTTCTCGGGAGCCTTTGATTTGTTTCGGTTTGATAGAAAATTTAATCTAATTTTTTGATTTGGTGGTTTACTGAAACGGGCTTCCGCTTAACCTTCTCGAAAAATAAGGCCTCGTCTTCTTTCTTGACCTAGACGTCTGTCATCTGTTATACCATGGCTTCTTGTTTGACAAGCGAGTTCTGAAACTCAACAAGAGGCGGTTGAGTAGGCCAACTTTGCACCACCGTGACAAGTTCATATTTCAATTTCAAACCATGGATGATGAAAAGTTTCATCCCTGCTTCCCCAACTTGAGATTGGACATCAAGTTTGTCGATTTCTCAGCAAAGGTTCGACACCTTAGGAAATCGATAGCTCCCCTCGAGAAAAGAAAATTAACTCGCTCACCAACATCCGAATTCGTGCATCGTTTCTACTTGAAATAAAACGACGAACGTATCCCAAGCTTGTTTCATGTACTTTACGCCTTACAGATGATTGAGTAGTTCTTCCTCCATCGTGGTCTTAAGAATAAACATCTTCTACTTACCGGCCCGAACCCTCCACTTATGGATCACACCATTAATGTCGATTCTTGGTACTTGGGTCTTGCCTGAACGATAAACATCAAACACGAATACCATGTGTGATTGTTGGTGTTGTTCAACTTCTTGACACTAGGGATGAGCCCAGTGCCAGTTACGATACACTAAAAATGGGTACCTGAAGAAAAAAATTTGATAAAATACTAGTAGCGTCGGTACCAGGTACCATTTGCTCATCCTACTTGACACCGCCTATAACTTGGAAATCGCCCATGATGATCATTTGGTTTTCCTTCAATCAATTATTTGTGTTACAATCTAAAACAGTTGGCCCTAGCTTCCTTCAACTTCTATCGGTTCATAACCTGACAAACAGACCGCGACTTTCTTGGGATTTAAACATCGGGAGCACACAAAACCGAGAACAAGTTCTTGTTTTGATCAAATCGACTCTTTTGGTTTATTGTTGGCTTAATATATAAAAAAATATATATAAGAAGGGTTTATATAGACCCAACTTAGGAAACACAAAATTAAACCTATGACTAATTAATTAGAAACTTAATCAAATGTTAAAAATAAAACAAGTCTTCAAAGTTGGTCTCTGGCTCTAAGCCATTATTTTCCTTTTAGTCCTTGTGATATTAATTTTCCAAATTGTGCCCACAAGATTAAACTGAAATACATGGTGTGCATGGTGTGGTTTGGTGCGGTTTTAACTACAACTGAACCGAAAACCAAAATTTCAGCTTTATGATTTTTTAAAACCGTTTGGTGTCGGTTTTTCGTTTCGGTTCGGTTTTGGATACGGTCTTTTCGGTTTTGCTAATCAAGCCAAAACTTTTTTGGGAAAAAAAACTAGAACCAAGGTATTGAAATTGGACATGATATTTTTTTCCTTAAACTAATAATTAATACAGAATATTGAATATTTGGACGTCAAATATTAAAAGCTAATATAAGATACATTTAAATCAAAATTCAAAATCAAAACTAAAAATACCAGTATTATTAGTTATTAACTATATGTAGAAAGATGCTATTAACCATATGAAACTAAACAAATAGTTATCGGTAGATTTTGTTTTAATGGTTACGGTTAAGGGTTAAGATATTATGGTTATTTCGATATTTTTATTAGTTTAGATCGGGTTTTTCGGTTCTTAACAAAATACAAAACCGAACAAAAACCAATATTTCGATTTTGCTAAAGTTCAAAACCGAATCGCCGGTTTCTAATTCGGTTTGGTTTTTCGGTTCGGTGTTTCTGGTTTGTACGATTTCGATTCGGTTTTTTTGGTTTTGTGCACACCCCTACCGAAATATCTGTATTGTCCGACTATTATTTGGTAAAGCTATTTTCACAAATTGCAGCTCAAATTTTTATTTAGTTATTCATTTATCCTTACAAGCGACCATTTTGTGACCAAAATGACGTGCTAACATATTTGCGACTTTTTTCGTGACCGAAAATTGTGTCGTTTGCTGTTTTTGTCGCTAATTTTGTTATTGTTGTGATTTCGTTCTAAAAATTGACCATTAAATGTATATTTTCATAGTAGTGAGTAATTTTCTCCAATAACTAATAGGAGTCTCCTGTGTAACATCCAAAAACCTCAACATAAAAAAGGAGTTGAAACTTAAATTTAGCTAGGTATCTCTGACACATGTAATTACAATCTCTATCACTCAACTCAAATAAGGTATATTAATTATAGATATAAACCATCATTTATTCAAAGTAGCACAAAGAATTAAGCAATTACATGGGAGCATCAGAAAATTATCAATCATTATCCAAGTGAAGTGAACTGAGCACACTTTTGCTATGTTCTGACTGAGTATGAAACATTATAATATGCTCGGTTTGCATATCCCGGATCACATTTTAGCTACCAAATGTGTGACCTAAGTAACTAACCAGTTCGAAAATGGAATTTAGAAATTTATTAACATATGCAGATGACGTTGGGCATACAGTGACCAGTTTACATGTCATTAGAAAGAGAAAATTACACATCAAAATCTAAAACGTTCATAAAATATAAGAAAAACTTGTTGCTTATTATCTTTCCTTGATCTACCAAGGCAAAAGGTACAATTCTGTACCCTTACTTACCACTAGCAATTGGTAATATAGTTTGCTTGCACATGCTATCAAAAGTAGAAGAACTTGTGTTCGCCCCATATTGGTGTATTCATACTTACCATGGATGCTTATTTGTCACGGATGCCTATATCCCTTCCAGCTCTATTGATACTTCCTTCATTGTAGGCCTTTTGTCTCCTCTAACCTTTAAGCACCTTTTCGCAAGTCGTGAAACTTGGATGATCTCGCTAAGAACTTCGTTTAGTTGCAAGTGTTCATCAAGGATCTGGAAGAGTCTCCCCTCTTTCAAAGAAGATAGAAAGTACATAGCCAGGTTCATCTCTTCCTCTCTAGTGAAGTTAAGAGCCTTCCTTCTAGTAAACAGCTCTATTAGTAATACCCAGAAACTATAAAAATCGCTCTTGTTAGTTAGCTGGCTTGATTGCAAATATTCAAGATCCAAGTAACTAATGTCCTTTGCATAATAGTTGCTTAAAGATTTAATCTTGATTTGTTAAGTGATTAAGGTTCGGGGTTTGTTTTGTTAAGTTTTATATTAATATTTGTTTAGTATGGTAAGAATATTATGGATTATAATAGAATAAGTTTGTCTTGTTTTCCAAGTTAGCTTTGTCTTGGATAACAAGTTTAGTAGGTCTATAAATAGTGTCTAGATTAGTAGTTTTATTTGAGAGAGTTAAGAGAGAGTCAAGAAATGTCTCTTCTCCTTGTATGTTCATGAAGTTATGTTCGTTTGTTAAGTTTGTTTGATTATATGAAAAGAGTCGCTGGTTGTCACCCCAATATGTCGTGTGCGTTTGTTTGATTCGACTGTTTGATCCGCCTGGGCTAACAACTAGAATCACGTAAAGGTTCGTGTTATTAATGACCGAAGGATTTGTTCGGTTGAGAGGTTATTTCAATAAGATTGTTGTAACCCGGTAGCAAGAATTGTTCGATTGGGGAAACAAGTTACACAATCGATTACATCACATATTGAAGTTGAAGGGGTAGGTTTCTTTTTTATTTGTTGACCAATTAAGGGAGTGAGGATATATTTTTTTTGAGATATCTAAATTCACAAAGTGTCCAGAAATTTTATTTTTGGTTTTAGCCGCCAAAGATACACCACATTTGTTCTTTTGCAATTTTGTGTGAATTAATAAACACAATTTCTTGTCTTATATGATACACAAAGTCAAATCATAGCCATGATATTTTTCCGTGTTTATCGATCAACAAAATAGGAAGACCGAAATATTATTACTTCATTTTTTCCCTTTCTCGATTAGAAAGAAAACGAAGAACAACTCAATCATCGAGCCATGTCTGGTGATAAAGTAGGGAGCTCAGGAACAATGAAAGAATCGATTGGTGGTTTTGCTTTGCAAGCACCGAAGTTAACTTTGACCAACTACGATCATGGTTGGTTATGGCTAAACTTGTTTTGGGTGCGAATGGTTTGCATGATGCGATTGATAAGGAAAAGGGGAGTAAAATTGAATAAAGAATGAAGTTTATAGCCTTAGGTGTTATCTTCCAAATCCTACCTGAAGACGTGATGCTTGAGATGACCAAGTATCCCGAACCGAAAGATGTTTGGGAAGCGCTAAGAGTTCGTTATCTTTGTGCAGAAAGAACTCAATAAGTTCGTGTTCAAATGAAAATAACTGAGTTAGATGGATTGAATAGGGGGAGACAGAAAGTATTGATGACTATGAATCAAAGTTGGGTAGTTGGGTGGAGTACAGTCAAAGTACAAGATCTTGGGAACGGTACGTGAAGAACAGGTTTTAGGTTTTGGTAAGGAAATTCTTGAACTCTGTGCCAGATAAATATTTACCTATTGTTTCTTCAATGGAGCTACTCGCAGACATCGAGACCATGGTGTTTGAAGATGTGGTTAGACGTTTAAAGGCATATGCAGAAAGAAACAAGTTCAAGAATGTGAATGGAAGTTCATCCAAAAAATAGCTCTTGTTCACCCAAAACGAAAAAAAGTTGAAAACTACTGAGGATGTAGTAGAGGCCGTGGAAGATACAATGGAGGAGGAAGAGGGAATTCAAGATCTAATGGTGACGTAAGAAGGATGAACGGGGTGAATACCAGAAAAAGAATCCGAAGAATGGGAAGATAGAAGGAAGTATGTAACATGTTACAACTGTGATAAGATTGTGCACTACTCGAAGAATGTAAAGAAATGATGAAGTGAATTTGACAAAGAAAGAAGATGATGTAGATCCTTCTTTGTTCATGACAGTTTGTTCAATAAAGAAAAGAAGTTCGAATGAAGAAAGGGTTATCCCTAATGTATTTGAAAAGGATGAAAAGAATGAAGGTACATGGCACTTAGATAATGGTGCAAGTCATAATATGTCAGAAAATAAAGAGTTTTTTTACTACCTTGGATGAACGCGTTTCGGATCAAGTGAAGTTTGGTGATGGATCTGAGATCGAAATCAAAGGTAAAGGTAATGTGATTGTGGTAAGCAAGACTAGTGAAAAGAAAACGTTTTGTGATGTTTTCTATAACCCTAAGTTGAAGACCAATCTTCTTAGCTTGGGAAAGTTGGATGCAGAAGGTTGTAAGATTGAAATAGCGAATGGGAAAGGCTATATGATTAGAAAGGAAGACTGTTGATGAAGGTTTAGAGAAATCTAAATAGAACGTACAACATTAAGCTTCAGGTATGTTGTAACCATAATAGCTTTGAAGTTGAAAAGAAAAAAAGTCATGATGTGAAACCTTATGAAATTGAGGGAAATTCGGTTTGGAACGATCCCAAATGATTTGTTTGGAGTTCGTGAAAGTATTGGTAAAAAACGAATTGATGAGAAGAATCGAGCTGAGAAAGAAAATGGCAACATGGCTTCAAAGTTAACCACTGAAGGACAAATACTAAGTTTGAAGAATCGGTGAAGCAAGTATGTTATAGCCAGTTGAAAAGAAGGAATAAAAGTAAGAAGAGAAATAATTCAAGATTAAGGGGGTGAATGAAGATTTAATCTTGATTTGTTAAGTGATTAAGGCTCGAGGTTTGTTTTGTTAAGTTTTATATTAATATTTGTTTAGTATGGTAAGAATATTATGGATTATTCTAGAATATGTTTGTCTTGTTTTCCAAGTTAGGTTTGTCTTGGATAACAGGTTTATTAGGTTTATAAATATGGTCTAGATTATTAGGTTTATGTGAGAGATTTAAGAGATAGCCAAGAGAGGTCTCTTCTCCTTGTATGTTCGTGAAGTTATGTTCATTTGTTAAGTCCGTTTGATTATATGAAAAGAGTCGCGGGTTGTCATCTCAATATCCAGTGTTCTTTTGTTTGATCCGTCTGGGCCAACATGGCCAACTCAACTTGATCCATATGTATAAGCCTAGATGCTCCAAAATCAGCAAGTTTGCTACATAATTATCATCCAAAAGTATATTCATTGGCTTGATATCTCGATGGATGATAGAAACAGAGGCCGCAGAGTGTTAATATGAAAGTGCTTCAGCTGTCTCAGTTGCTATACTAAGCCGGATGTCCCAAGTAACAGCTAACGACTTGCTTTCATTGTGGATGTGATCTGCAATATACGAAACTCGAAAACCTAAAATTTTAAATATCTAAATAATATTTTGGATATTTATGAATTGATAGTAAGTAAAACCCAACAAATAAAATGTCGACTAATTGAATGTGAAAAATAATAAAATTATACCTGTCGAATTGTTATGTCGATTATTAGAAGCGTTAGTAACTCGTAAAATCAATAGAGCGTTAATAAAGAACAGTCGAACATTTTTAGTTATAACCAACATCAAATTGTATAACAACAACACCACCACCACCACCACCACCACCACCAACAACAACAACAATGTTTAGTTTAAATGATTTAAGACGTATGGAATTCAAATTAAACTTTAAAGTTGATTTGTAAAGTAATGAATATTTTTGGGTTAAAATCTCAAATAAATTTAGGAATGCATCTGCAATGTTAATGCTTCGAAATCTCTGGCTTAAATCACGATCAATCAAAATCTAATTTAAATCGCGTTGAAGTAACCCATGCCATACTTCTAGGAAAAGCTTGAACGGCCTTCAACAAAAGGGTACTTGTACCCGAAACCGACACAAGTGGGCAGGTAGAGAATACATATGTAACATTCGTTAATTTTCAAATATGATAACCCGACCCGTTTAATTTTTTGGATTTGATTTATATTTTTTTTTATAATGGTATTGATTATTCTCAAGTTTTGTTTCATGTATTTTATGCATTTATTACATTTAAATTAAGTCCATGGGTAAAAAGTGTCATGTTTCAAAGTTTCAGCAAAAATGTGTGCGTCGCGATGGTTAGTCTTCCCTGTCCGTCGCGGTGTGTGATGTGTAGTCTGTTGCATGTTTTATTTTTAATTCTAGTCAAGTCAATAACTTCTATTCATGATCAATTCAATCAAAATATGTTTCATGTGAGCATCTTATGATGATAATAATCATCCTTGAACATTAATATTCCGTTTCATCTCGTTTTGATGATCAAATTAATGTTTTGACCAAGTTCAACTCAATTCATTGTGTTAGTTAATCCAATTCAAGGTGCTTTGTGAGTGTTTAACTAGCTTGACCAAATTTAAATTATTTTAAAACTTTCTTGATCTTGTTCTCCTATAAATAGTCACTCATTCTTTTGCTTTCACTTGCCATTCTCCATTATCCAAGTTCATTATGAAGAATTGTTTTTATTCTCAAGTTTAATTTTGAAAGTCAAACCGTGAAGAACTCAACTTTTATTTTTCTTTTTTTTGTCATCTAATCCGGGGCCGCTCGTCGAATCGAACTCGTCCGGTTCAGCTTGCTTAAACTTATAGTTCGCTTTTACTCGCTTAACTTAACAAGTGAGTTTTTCATAACCACTTTTTAACGCTTTATAATATTTTTGGGGTGTAGCACGTCTTATCTCGTTGGTTATGCATTTGTTTACAAATCGATTCACACTATATCGTTCGTGTTGTTATTATTCATACGTTTTGTTTATGATGTATACGTGTATTATGTGCAATGTGTTTACTTCTTTATGATGAGTCGAAATCACAATCACAAACGCAAAGTGGGAGGGTCCGACGGGACGTACCTGCGCCATCCAATGTTTCGGATTTGGTCGTATCGTAAGGTGGTTCTCATTTCCCCTATTACAACGGCTTCAACCAAAGGAACCGGAGGACGATATTATATGTTTTCATTTACTTTATGTTGAATTATATCGCATGACGGTTGTTGAATCACACTTTAACATATGCGTATATATATACATATATATTTATATATACGCATATATATTTATATATACGCATATATATATATATATATATATATATATATATATATATATATTTATATACGCAAAACTTATGAAAGCTCATCAACATATTTTGTTGACAAAAGTATATTATTTTAAATGTGCTGTAGATTGATACGATGAATTGCAAAGACAGGAAAACTATATCGACCTTAGGATTTATTTAAATAAATAATAATTGTTTCCTTTCGAGGTAATGTTATTTATCTCATTATTGAACTATTTGTATTGGTGTGCGTGCAATATGTATAGAAAACGGTGTTCATTTTTACAAAAGTTTGGTCACACAATATTGAATTTTAAATTTATGAAAATGATTATTATCTTAACTAAACCACACACACATATAGGCAACTGTATCTATCGTACATGTAGTAAAGTATATGTATGACCCAAATATCGATCCACGAACACACTTATAAATTTTTACTACTAAATCATTGTATTTATTTTAACCGGAAGTGAACATTATTTGAGTTTTGGTTTTGATTTTAGTAGATAAGTTTAAAGAAACATAAATTAAAAGACAATATTTTTGGGTTTATATATTTTTTAGATAGAAAGAATATCAAATATAAAAGTGTATCATCTTGGTTCAAAACTTCTCTTAACTTGGTTTAATAATTGATTAGTAAACATGTGATATGAGCTTACTATAGTGATTAATATGAGAATAACATCATTAGTCATGTTATTCCATGATAATTAAAGAAAGAGATAACTCACGATTCCTTTTACTAAAACATTATTTTATGTAAGCTAGTGGTTTTTGATAAAGAAAAGTTAACTCACTTTAAAGATAAGACAATCTCTTAAATTACTAAGTGAATTTTCCTTGATATTCTAGTAAAAATAACACTTATATTATACATAAAATACCAATTAAGATTAGTTGAGTCGTAAATGATTAACCTTGAATTACCAAATATTAACCCACACAACTCTTGAACAATTATAAAACTCATGTAATAATCACTCAAGAGTTTCTTAAAATAGGTTATGTTGCACACTCACTTAACGAACAATTAACCGATCTTAGTGTATGAACACCAACAATCCGTTTTCACAAAATTGTTGATAATTCCCATTTTGAAATGGTTAATCACTACTAATATTCCATTTGGTCCATGTTAATTAAGATTCAAGTTTTTTCCAAACCAAGCCCTTACAAGAATGTCGATTTCTCAACTTATTATCAAGCTTGGAATCTTGGCGGCTCTTTAAAAGGTTTCTTAAGTTATTCCCTAAACCCTCACAAGAGTGGTATTTCTTCGAATTAGCTTCAAACTCGGTATTTGGGGTTCATTTTAAGGATTCTTAATTTATCAACCAAGTCCTCACAAGAATAGCGATTTCTCGACTTATCATAAAGTTCAGGGTCTTGGAGTCTTTTCTAAGGTTCCCCAAGGCTTCACAAGACTAGCAATTTCTCGGCTTATCGACAAGCATAACATTTGGGGTATCTTTTAACAGTATTTTAACATTCCTCATCAAGTAATAATTGCAACATAACCATTAGTTATTAAAAATCAATCACATGTTTTACTATCATTATTAACCTTCAATTAAGATTCATTATAAACCAAGATGATACAGTGGAAGTTTAGCCACTAATAAGCATAATTGTAATTATCAAAGTAATAGATACAAACATGATCAATTGAAACAATCTAACCAATTTGGATGACCAATCTTTGATGCTAATGACTTCTCCCAAAAGCTTAATCTCCTTAATCTTCAAGTGTAGGATGGATGGGATTAACTCCCTTATTAATGGTGGTGAAAAGAGGTTGTTGGAGAGTACTGAATGCTTCTTCAAGAGGTGTTCAAGTCCATTTAAGAATAAAAACATTCAATTTATAGGTTGTCTAGGTCCTCTAGGCACGACCACGTTAAGCAGGGCACGAATGTGCCATCTTCTTTTGTCCTGCTGCATCGATTGCTCTTGTCAAATCGTACAACTGAAGGTAAGCACGACCGTGTTAAGTACCACAACAGTCCAAATTTGACCCGTTTATTCTTTTTATCTTGTAGTTCAAGGCATGGTCGTGTCTTGGGAAGGCATGGATGTTTTTTTGCTAAAGAATATTCTATTTTGTCTTTTCTTCTTGCTCTTGATAACAAGGGGTGTGTCTTGGGTAACATGGCCATGTCTTGACTTGTCACACCCCGACCAAAGGCGGCAGAACATGCCGGGTGCAACGATTGCCCATAAGCACATTACACTATTTAAAGCGACATTATTAAACAAACTCATTTCATTTCACAACATCGAAATCGTCACATAACAATATTCATAAGACAAATATAACAAAGTATATCAAATCAAATATTGTTCATTTTTGCTAAATATCCTAAAGGTCTCGATGTCTTTTTCCTTCAACTCCACAATCAACCTAGATGCAAACCTATAACATTTCATAAAATAAAGTTTATCAACACAAAGGTTGGTGAGTAATTCATAAGTTTGAGCATCTACTACTATAATAAAATAATACTACTTTGTGCCACTTGTCATTCTCTCAGCCATACTCACATTTTTTAAACCCGTTTTGTTATTTGGATCCCATGTGGGTCAACCCAACCTAAAATAGCCTTATTCTTATGTATATATAAAGCAAGTGTGTTAATGTTTATTTATTTATTATTATTTTTTCTTTTTATATTTTAACGTCAAGTTTATCCTTAAGTAATAAAATGAAATAATTTAGTTATAGAAAAAGAGCATGCCAAATGGGATTGAAGTGGTCGGAACATTGCTTTATTATGATTTTTTAGTATTTTCAATAAAATAAAAGTCAATTAAAATACTTTATTCCTTAAAAATTTTCATTATATAAATTGACACATTCTCATAATTTTGCTTATCGACATACTAACCATTTAAATTTATTCTGTTGGTTTATTTTGGAAAGCTAGAATCATGAAGTTCTTTTCTTAGCTATCATATATATATATATATATATATATATATATATATATATATATATATAACTAGCTTTTATTTCTGTAATACGGGGTTGTTTTATATTATTCGTTTCTAATTTTAATATATTTTTTTGGATTTTAACTTTAGTTATTGTAAGGAAGTTATTAATATACTTAGGATTTGATGATTAAAGGGGTTCACAAATAAATGAGATTTTATAACCTAGTTTAGAGGCTATATGGGTTTGGTAAGACCCATGACCTGCTTTTTTTTACTATAAAACTGTTTTAATTATAAATGATATCTTATAAAAAACCAGATACTAATTTTTAGTATATCCCTATTTTATAGGATTTTCATATAAAATATTTGATGATATCAATTTTTAATATAATGAGATGTTCTAACCCGTTTAAAAGGCTATATGAGTTTGGTGAGACCCATACTCGTGAATTCAGTTTAAATGCATGAGAAACCTTCTTTTACAAATAAGCAATCTGATGGCTTGAGAGAATTTAAGAAGGTTTCGTTTATATATATTTAAGATTAAGATTTAATACATAATCTTGTTTTATTATTTATGGTTGGCTTGTACTTGAAAGACCTCGTGTTTTCACACGGACATCTATACGTCGCTTTGTCAAGATTTACAAGCATGCATTGACTAAAATTTTTGATTATTAGGTATATTGACAAACACAACCGCAAACATAGTGTACAAGGAAATTTTTTCTTATAAGTAAATATTTGCGTAATGTTTCTTTAGTAATTCCAATAATTTTAATATAAATTGTAATTTTATTAACAATATATAATAATTGTGTTGTCGATTGTATTTTGATTATAGTTTAAATTTTATAATTTTCATCAATTTCACGTGTAATACACGAGGCTCAAACTAGTATAAGTATATAATAAGAAAAAGCCAGAAAACTTGTATACAAAACAAAAAATAAGAGCAATAACTTGGATAAATAGATAAAATCGCTAATAGATTTACGTTAGCGACACCTTGCTATAAGGGGATGCCAAATAGTCTAGGATTTTATAGTTATCGTTAATTGCATTACGTTAATGACACCTTGCTATAAGGGGATGCCAAATAGTCTAGGATTTATAGACCAACCAACAAAAAGCGATAAACACATATATTCATAGAACACCAAATCGAGCAATTATTTAAGTAAGGTATATAAATAACATTTGTGGTTGAAGACCCAAGTATAAAACATTTAGTTTAGATAAGATGAAATGTCACCCCAAAAAAAGATGGAAAACGGGGTATGAAAGTACTCACATTCAAGTAATAAACTTGAAAGATGATAATTTTGAGATTTGCCGGTACGACGAGTTTAACGTATGAAGCCTAAATGAAAGAAAGTCTTGGATTTAGAAAGGTTGTCTTAAAGATCTTTAAATAAAATAATTGTTGCAAAAAGTAAACAATTAAAGTTCAAGGTTTAAAATGTAACTATTTAAGAATTTATAATAATAGCCCTTTAAAATGTAAGTTTGCTCGAAACCGGGTAAAGTATCTAACCTTAATATTTACTTAACCTATGTTAAGTAATAAGGTGAGAAAAATGCATGGATGCAAGTTCCTTTGGGATAAAGATACTAAAACGCGTCTTTAACGAGTGTTCGGGTTGTTGGTTCGGGTCTTGATAATTGGTCAAACCCAAAGTCACTTTCCAAAATAATGAGTGTTATGAGACAACTTAATAAAACTTATTAAGACTTAACAAGTATGTGTTTTAGGACTAACAACACACATTAAGCGAGTGTTCGGTTTTGTCTGTCCAAACTATGTTATGAGATCAAGTTGGATCCAACATTTCCAAGTACTTAAAAAAATAATTAAAATCAGTTTGTAAACTATTTTTAAAGAAATATACAAGTCTTGATAGCTAAAAACACACTTGTGTGTCTTAAGCGAGTAAAAATCGGATTGGCTCGGTTTCCATCTCACAATACATTCCTTGATGGTCTCCACATGCCCAAATAACCAAGAACTTGTATAATAATGTACAAATGAAAATAATTAAGTTTTACAACCAAAAAGTTAACAACAAAGTTTTTAAACAAAAGTTTGGTTTACAGTCTAGAGCTATTTACGGATAAACCGAAGCATAGACTCTTAGAACTCATTACCATGGAACTTGCAAATATAACAAATAACCTAAAATGAGCAGAAGTTATGCAAGATAAATATGTGCAAACAAGTTATATAATTATTATATATATGTTGTACCACAAACTTAAGTAACAAAACAAAAATTAAAGAATGGTTCTTGTTATTAAGAATCCTTGAAGAGATGGGGATATAATCTTTGTTTGGGAGAGAAAAGAAGTGAATGAGCAACCTTAAAATAAGTGAAATACACTTGTAATTTTAGGCTAAGAGTGAAGAGAAATGCCTGAGAGGGTGACAGGCTCCACCAATAGAATCTCATGCAAAAATGTCCATTGGTTGTTCTTGAATTAAAGTAAAACCATTAATTAAAATAAAATAATTAAAATACTTAAAAGAAATCTGGAAATTATAGTTAATAAAAATATTTATGGGATTAATTTTTTGGCAACTTTGGTCCTTGAAGTTCGTTTTAGGTCGTTTTGAGCATGGAATAAGCGTTTTGAACACCGTTAAGGGCCTTAAAAGAAAATGACAAAGTTTGGAACAAAATTATAACTTAAAACACACTATTTTATTAATATCAAAGGATCCGGAAAGAAAAATGGGTCGGGTTTACAATACAATTACGAATATAAATCGAACCGAAAATGACAAATGTCACATGACTTCTTGATTTTTGTCTTTACTTTGCATGCTATAGGAATGACCATGCTTTGATTCACCATGAGGTGTGTTGAGTCAGTTTTCACCATTTATCTCCGTTTTTCTTTGTATTTCAGCTTGTTTTATTTCTTAGGACTATATTTACCTATAGGTAGAAATTATAAACATTAGTGGTTATTTATTCTAATATATTTGCCGAAATTTCGCTTATTTGGAGATATTTTAGTGCTGAAAAGATGTATAATTTCTTATACATCATGAGTACTTGTGAAAATTATGGAATAAAATAGATATATTGTCACTATTAATACTGTTGCAAGCTTTTGAGTGGCATGTACATTGTACCCGGACGTATTCCGCTTAAAGTTGGGGTGTTACAACCTAGGGGCATGAGATAACTCTCTATAAGAAACTCGGAAAGTTAGCCTCGTAAATTCGAGAGAATGCTTGCCTCTTCACAAAGGGGGTCGTAGTGACCATACCCGAGCGACTATTTACCAAAACAGGTCTACGCAAAGTCGTAAGACCATGTACGGGGGTTGATGCTTGCCAGTGCCGGAAGGTCATGGAAGTTGGTGACTTGATGAATGGGTAGCGAAATTCCTCATCGGGTAAGTTTAGACCCGCACGAAAGGGGTAACGATCTGGGATTGTCTCGGAGAGAGGCTTGGTGAAATAGACATGTCCGTGAAGATACAGACTACCTGCACCTGGACAGAAAAACCTTATGAAGCTTCACTGTTCCCTAGGATTGGATTTGGGCCTAATGGTTTTTCACTTGGAGAACTAATTGGATTGTTACAAGCGGGACGAATGGGGCATGCTTTGGAAGAAGCGATCTGTTACCAAGTCGATTTAGGTTTTTCATGTTGTCAAAGAGCTGAGCTGAACAATGAAAATAGATGGCGAGTGCCCAATCGAATTGATCGGGTCATGCAGGAACAAAGTTCAAGTCTATTGGTCTGTTAGGATGCCTCAGATACATACATCACTACACTTCCACTTGACACCTATCATAATGATAAATGGCTCGTCTTGCAGTTACCTTCTCTTTCTCTTGAATTCTTAAAACTTCTGTTGCTCAATCACCGCAGGGCATAGAACTTGTTGTCTCGGCTGTGCTATCGGAGGCTCTGGGAAGTCGGAATATGAGAGCACTCATCTTGGGGTGGGCTTATTACTTATATGCTTTTAGCAATTATCCGCTCAGCACTTGGCTACCCAACGTTTACCGTAGGCACGATAACCAGTACACCAGAGGTAGTCTCAATACTCTAACGTCCACACCGGATATGGACTGAACTGTCTCACGACGTTCTGAACCCAGCTCACGAACTGCTTTAATCGGCGAACAGCCCAACCCTTGGAACATACTACATCCCAGGTGGCGAAAAGCCGACATCGAGGTGCCAAACCTTCCCGTCGATGTGAACTCTTGGGAAGATCAGCCTGTTATCCCTAGAATAAATTTTATCCGTTAAGCGACGACCCTTCCACTAAGAACCGTCGGATCACTAAGGCGAACTTTCGTCCTGCTCGACGGGTGGGTCTTGTAGTCAAGATTCCTTCTACCTTTGCACTTGAGGACCAATCTTTTTTTTCCCTAGGAATACTTTGCACGCCTCCGTTACCTTTTGGGAGGCCTACGCCCCATAGAAACTATCTACTTGAGACTGTCCCTTAGCCGTATGAATCCAAAAAGAGGGAGGTAAGTTTAAGTTAAACTTGGAGATGGAAGTATTCTTTCGTTTCTCGATAGTGAAGTAAGACCAAGCTCGTGAGCTTATAGGAACTTTTGCTTGAATTGTCTTATTTGGTCTACGTACCGAAATTGAGAGCATTCGAGATCTGATTATCCTCTCAGACCAACTACGACCAACTACTGATCATCGCCTTGGTAAGCTATTCCCCCACCAACTAGCTAATCAGACGCGAACCCCTCCTAGGGTGGATTCATCCTTTTTCTCCTTAGCCTACGGTGTATTAGTAGTTGTTTATAGTTGTTGTTGGACAGGCTCTTATATGTTACTCATCCGTCCGCCACTTGAAACACCACTTCCCGTCCGACTTGCATGTGTTAAGCATGCTGCTAGCTTTCATCCTGAGCCAAAATTAAACTCTCCTTGAGATTCATAGTTGCATTACTTATAACTTCCTTGCTCGTAGACAAAAGGGATTCATAATTCTCTTTCATTCCTAGGCCTAACTTGTATCCATACGCTTCATATTCACCCGAAATTCACTCCCAGAAATATAGCCATCCCTGCCCCCTCATGTAAATCCCCACGATTCTCTTATCATTCTCATTCAATCACGGAGGGGTAGCAAATTAAAATGAAAAATTCATATTGGGTTTAGGGATAATCAGGCTTGAACTGATGAATTTCACTTGTAATGATTTATCATTCAATGAATGACTAAAAGATGGTATACTTAATCCAATTATGATGTTTCTTACTTTGAAGTTGTACATAAGCAAAACATTAAACATCGCTTTCTATTTCTACCCATCTCGGAGATTCATCCTATGTTCCTATATATTAATCGTGTTAACTTATCTTAGTAAATAACAAAATCGTGGATAGGAAACTCCATTAGCGACCTACCCCAATTTATTGCAGAAATTTTCGGGAGAAGGATTTCCAATTCCTTAGCCTATGAGTAGCCGACTCATTCTTCAACAAGCACACGGTTAGAGCCCTAGGCTCCTCCCACTGCTTGGGAGCTTACGGTTTCATGTTCTACTTCACACTTCCCTCAATGTTTCGTTGTCGGTCATCGAGGAGTATTTAGCCTTGAAAGGTGGTCCTTGCTGATTCACACGGGATTCCACGTACCCCATGCTACTCGGGTCAGAGCGTAAGCTAGTGAAGCTTTCGGTTACTAACCAACTAAAAATTTAGATTTATTATTTGAGCCAGAATTATATGTATCCGCGAGACTCATTTGGAAAAACGATTGGCATAAGCGTATCCAAGAATAAACAATTAACGTTAAAAAATATAATGAATGTAATAAACTAATATATGCTTATTAAATTGATACAAAACTACATTAAGAAATAAAGCAAATCATTACAAAAATATAAAATAACAAAACGAGTAAAAACAAATTATAGATAAAAATTGGTAAATAGTTTTATATATATAAAAAAATTGGTAAAATTGGTAATAGTTTAACTAGTTTTATATATTTTACATCTTGTGTAAATATCATTTATGTAAAAAAACTGCAAGGATTCGAAATTGGTAGACTATCTTAAATATATATAAACGAAACCTCCCTATTTTCTCTCAAGCCACCAAATTGCTTTATTTGTAAATGGTGGTTTCTCACGCACTTGACCCGAATTCACGGGTATGGGTCTCACCAAACCCAGATAGCCATTAAACGAGTTATAACATCTTATTATTTTAAAAATTAATCTCACCCAATATTTGATAATTAAATTCTATAAATTAGGGATATACTAAAAATTAATATCCAATTACGTTTAAAAAAAGATATTATTTATAATCATGAAACAATTTTATAGTAAATAAAGTAAAAAAAATAAGCGGTTCACGAGTCTCATCAACCCCGGATAGCTTTTAAACGAGTTAAAACATCTCATTTATTTGTGAAACTCTTTCATCATCAAACCTCAAGTATATTATTAATTTCTTTATAATAAATAAAAGTAAAATACAAAAAAAATATATAAATATTGGAAACGTAAAATGTAAACAAACACCGTTATTAAACCCTAATTTAATTTCTCAAGATGTATTTAGTTACATTAGCGATTCTTTTTTCTTTTTAGTTTAACTTAAATGAAAAGTTTCACAAAATAATATTCAAATTATATCAAATGAACATAAAATGAATAAATGTAAAAATTAAGTTGATAATTCATTTAACGTTTCATTAAAAAATGAACATAATCCATTATAAATTAATCAAAATAGGTTCAAATATATATATTATTACTTTCTTACAATAAATAAACTAAAATCCAAAAAAAATACCTTCACAATATCATAAACGAAAAATTTAAACAACCCCGGGATAAAAACTAGTAGTTTTATATTTTTAACTAATTTAATGAAATGAAAATGAAAACCATTATAAATCAAAAAAAACATCTGTAAATTTTTTAGATTATTTGAACAAGTCTCATTTATTTCCCGTTTATACCTTATTAAAATAGGTATACTCGAAATAAACACTATATCGTGATGTACTTGTTCTAATCATATTTAAAAAATTCTATAAATGTTTAAATATTATCCCCCGTCCCATTAAAAGTGTCCACATTTTCTTTTTTATTTGTCTCATTACAAATGTTCACTTTCAAAGTTTATTGACTATTTTTCAAGTTTTCACTTAAACACACACAATTAGAATTAATAAACAATATTGATTGACCCAAGTTTTAAGGGCATTATTGTCATTCGGTAAACAAAAAGATTAATCATTCAATCTATCTTGAGCTTTGTGTTTTTCAAACTAAAACACTTCTAATGAAATGAAGGGAGTATAAAACTTTATAATGTTATTTATCATCATTTTCTGTTTAATTGACTTGATCCATTTTTGCCCCCTAACAAAAGTGTTTGGATCCGTCGTGCTGTTTGTTCTGTCAAAACTGCTACAGACTTGGCTTGGAAACTACAACTTGACCATTTGGTGGGTTGGGTGGGTTTGTTGTTGAAGTGGTCTTTAAAAAAAATAACAATTTTCAATCTTATTAAAGAACTGTGGATAAAGGTAGGTGAACTAAGTTTTTCAAAGCATGCTCGCTCAACAGATTGAAAAGTCATCCAGGAGTAAAGAATCCCAGTGGCCTGCTGATCTGACTATATATATCTTAAACCAATTAAACGACTCACTAGAAAGGTTCAAATTCATCTGTCAATTCCAAAATTCTCATTAAACCAATTAAACAACAAACTAGCTAGAAAAATTTAAACTTATTTCACATCTTAATACTTAATTACACTTTTATGCAACCAAAGTTTATTTGGCAAAAGTAAGGACGAGCTTGTGAAAATTTAAACTTATTCACATCTTAATAGTTAAAAACTTTAAAAAACCACGTCGTTTCTGATTTTGACCATAAGACGGAACACGTAAATGTCACATGTTACGTGACACACACATGTACATATATATAATAGAGATTCCAATGAGAATCAGGAGACCACTCTTATGTTTTTTCTCTAATATCAAACGTAATTGAAATTGTTACAATACTATAAAAACTCTATACGATGGCCAAAACACCAATAAACTTGTCACAAAAGGCATGAGGAAATAAGTTGGTTGCATATTAGGTATTTAATGAGTTACGTACGTATATGTATTATTGTAGATGTTTACAATTTAGGACATATGCAAGTTCTTTAGTTTTGAAGCAGAAGTTATCCCAAAGACGATTTATGTCAACTCTGGCTTTCCGAATAACCCATTGAATATGACTTGTAGATTGTTCTATATGAGTAACTGAAAGTTTTTTTTAACGAATTAATACTTGACATGGACCAATAATTTTAGAAAGGGAAAATTCTCAAAATAAACGTTTATGAATACGTTTTTCAGGTAGGTTTTTGGTGTCATTTCCAACAAATTCCCAAAAATAGGTATTATAAACCACTCGTGACGAATAGTTTATGATTACACACGAGTAGTTTGTATAACCAATTAAAACTTGTCATGTGTCTATAAGCTAACCGTAACGACCAGTTTCACTAATAATCTACTCGTAACGATTAAACAAGTTTAAAGCCTCGTAATTAACGCCCACGAGTAAATAAGAATTCCTTTAGTCGCGACAAATAGATTCTAAAACTTTACGAGTCACGAGTAGTTTATCAAACAAACCACCAAGATGCATTTGATTACCAAATGCATCGAATTGGTTAGTTTTACAAAATACTAACCGGAATGGTTAGTTTGATAGGACTAGCTAGTTGTTACCAGGCCGGCTCATGGGGTGTGCGAGCCGGACCTTCGGCCGAGGCACCTAATTTTCAGGGGCAAACCTTTTTTACGTATATATATATTTATCGGTAAAAGATCCTGAGTCAAACAACACCGTCAATTGGTCCATTTATTTTTTAATTTCTGTGTTTAAAACTCGCGTTCACAGCGCGACGCCGGAATATTAGGATATAGTCAGAGACGGGAAAGCATCTGCAACAGCCAGCAGGAATGTGTTTCAAACTAAGTTTTCGCATATGAGAAAAATGATCCCTCACTTATTTTAATATTAACTTAAACATAAACAATTTTAACCTTTAAGTTTTACTATTAGTATTACTAAACCCTCTACTTGATTTATAATGGAATTATAAAATAGAAATATGATCGGTCTTTACATATGAATCCACGCTAAAATGCATGATGTTTGGAACCGGTTGACGCATAATTATTGTGTCTTTATAAATTGAGAGATAATGTTGATTCATATATAGTTTTTTACTAGCATTACTAGTTTAAATACGTGATAAAGTGTCATATTCTGTTATCTGCGATGACAGAATATCTAGTTTCCATCACTAACGCATCCATATACATAGTATCCAAAAGTTTTTTTTCTAAACCTACTAATCCAAAAAAGAAATCGAGGTAGGCCAGTGGGCTTATATATTTCATCACTAGAAATTAGCTAGTTTAAATTCTCGGATACGGAATACCTAGTTTCCATCACTAAAAATTAGCTTATATATTTCATTATTCGTTAAGGCCTATGGGCCTTTTTATTTCAGATCGACTGAGGTATTTAAATTCTTGGAGACGGCCCTGGTCGTTACGAGTAGATCTTGGTCAATGGCTAGTTTACATTTACCATACGAGTATTTTATTAGTAATTAACTCATCTCGATTAGTATACCTGGTAATCATTACGCATACGAGTAGTTTATATGTAGTTAACCCGTTGTGACAAGTTTACATTCCCGATACGAGTATTTTATTAGTAATTAGCTTGTCCAGATAAGTTTACCTTATTTACATTACCCATGCGAGTAGTTTATATGTAGTTAACTCGTCGTGACTAGTTTACCTTTGTTTACATTCCTATACGAGTAGTTAATTAGTAAATAATTCGTCTTGGCTAGTTTAAAGTAACAATCTACTCGTCTCATTACTTTATATTTTAAACTAGTCGTTACAATTTTGTTTTGAAGTTGTTGGATTTGTAAAAGCCATGTTTTTGTTTTAACCTACACATCAATGGAGGAGGAAATTTATAATATTGTAGTTTGTTATGGCGGAAAGTGGGAAGAAACTACGGGAGCTACCGAGTATGTTCCGTTTGATAGTGGACGACAAGGTGTATCTCTATCTTGAGGTCGGTTATTGTGAATTTATAGATTTTGTTACTAGTCGTTTTAAAATAGGTTATGTTAAACGATTATCTTATAAGTTCTGTAATTACTCATATCCGGTGGATATACACGACGACTATGACATGACGCTTTTTCTAAAACGTGCTAAAGGAAGACCAAATGAATTTGTTTATGTCTACGTTGTTGATGATGACAATGGAGACTTTACAAAACAAAGTTTGAAATCGAATGAGTTACTTACAAACGAAAAATGAATCGGGAAATTGGTGGGGTTTGTTCCGGACTTGAATATACCTTTGTCATCAAATGAATATGAATATTTTGGTTGAGACAATGTCAATGAATGAAGAAGATAGTGAGCCTTTTGTCTAACGAATCCCTTTTAGGTACGGATATATTCATGGAATATGAAGAACCGCCTCTTCCGGTAGTTACTAAAGATGGTTGTTCAAAAGGCGAGAAAAAAAGTTTGTGTTCGTCTTCGCATCCTATTATAGGCAAAGTGTTTAAAAACGAAGAAGCGTTACAAATCGAACTAGGTATGATGGCTTTAAACAAAGTATTTGAGTTTAAAACCCACGAATCTAATGAACGACAATTGGTGGTAGGTTGCAAGTCGGATGGTTGTGTAAATCAGGTAAACTTATGAGGACGAGTTAGTTACTAATTAACTACTCGTATAGGAATGTAAACAAGGTAAACTAGTCACGACGAGTTAACTACATATAAACTACTCGTATGTGCAATGTAAATAAGGTAAACTTATAAGGACGAGCTATATACTAATAAAATACTCGTATCAGGAATGTAAACTAGTTACGACGATTTAACTACATATAAACTGCTCGTATGCGTAATGTAAATCAGGTAAATTTATCAGGACGAACTAATTACTAATAAAATACTCGTATCGGGAATGTAAATTACTAGTCATGACGATTTAACTACATATAAACTACTCGTATGCGTAATGTTTACCGGGTAAACTTATCTAGACGAGTTAATTACTAATAAAATACTCGTATCGGGAATGTAAACTTGTCGTGACTCGTAAAGTTTTAGAATCCACTCGTCGTGACTTAATGATTTCTTAATTACTCGTGGGCGTTGATTACGAGGCTTTAAACTTATTTAATCGTTACAAGTAGATGATTAGTGAAACTGGTCGTTATGGTTAGCTTATAGACACGTGACAAGTTTTAATTGGTTATACAAACTACTCGTGTGTAATCATAAACTATTCGTCACGACTAGTTTATAATACCTATTTTAGGAATTTGTTGGAAATGACACCTAAAACCAGAAAAATGTATTCATAAACGTTTACTTTGGGAATTTTCCCTTTTAGAAAAGATAGGTTGTTTTACTCATATAAATTAATATCAAGTGTTTATTAAAAAGGTCTATACAGGTTGTACTTTCTATAAATTATATCAAGTATTTGTGTCATTTTACTTCTTTTAAAATATAAAAGTTGTTAGACACAATTAAAAGACAAAAGAAAATTTAGACATTTTGATTTAAATCCTTCTTTCCAATTTCCAAATAACCCTAGTCTTAGAAAAAGAAACTTAAGATTACTTTTCTTCTTTTCTATCAAAAACTAAAAAAATATAAAAATCAAAGACCTCTTCAACTATGATCAACTAGTGGGCAAATTGCAGATTAAGGAGCCCGTAACAGAATCTTTCAACAATTAGTCAACTCTTCATGGTATGCTTATATAAGATCCCTAATCACCCTTCCTCAATCATATACATAAACTACAAACACATAATCACAGAGAAAGCAAACTATGCATTTAAAAATACTACTAGTTGCAATCATTGCAGCTTTCGGGGCAGCAAGTGCTCAAGACTGGCCAAATTGTAGAAGTTCGTGTGGCGATGTGAATATTACTTTCCCATTTGGTTCAGGTAAGGGATGCTACCAGAGTCCTGAATTCCTCGTCACTTGTGACGAATCATCCGGGGAAGACATACCATACTTTGGCAAAAAAACAAGCGATCTTGTTATTACAAGTATTTCGATAAACATGAGTGAAGTGGAGATCATGATGTTTGTAGGCAGAGATTGCTATAATAGTACTGGTCCAATCAGAAGAAACCGACCATTTTTTACTTTGGGGCGCTTAAAGGAGTTCCGGGTCTCCACCAAGAACAAATTTGTAGCCATCGGGTGTGACACGCGTGCTTTTGTTAGTGGAAGAAGATGGAATGAGTCTAAAGATATTGGTACCGGGTGCATTTCTTGGTGTGGTAGAAACAACCTTATTAAAAACGGTTCTTGCTCGGGAGTTGGGTGTTGTGAAGCAGCAGTGCCGGAAGAATTGAGTTCTTTTAATATGACACTTCGTAGCTATATTAACCATTCGAATATATGGGATTTCAACCCATGCAGCTATGGCTTTTTGGTTGCAGAAGGGAAGTTTAAATTTTCTACAACTTACCTGGATAATTTTGAAAGTAAAAGGATGCCGATGTTACTCGATTGGGCAATTGGAAACGTGACTTGTGACGAAGCAAAGGGCATGGATGAATTCTTATGCATGGGAAACAGTGAATGTGATAAAAACTATACAGGTCATGGATATCGTTGTAGTTGCCATGCAGGTTATGAAGGCAACCCTTATGTTGAAGGTGATTGCAAGAGTAAGTTTGACTTTTGCCCGAATATTTGATGCTTCGATTTAATTTATACATTCACACAAGTAAAATGATTGACCATTTGTTATTTTACAGATATTAACGAGTGTTTGCTAGAAATTCATGAATGCAAACCTAATACTCAGTGCAAAGATACACCTGGAAATTATACGTGTAAATGTCCAGATGGTTACTCTGGAGATGGTAGGAAGAATGGACCAGGTTGCACTGCTGATGAATCCACCATTATAAAGATGGTTGCAGGTAAATAATGTCGCCATAGTTTTTCGGTTTATATCTTAGGCTACCTTGAGATATCTATTCATCGCGTGTTCATGCTAAGTTAGCTTTTTTTGTTGCAGGTATCTCAACTTCTGCTATATTTCTTCTTATATTTGTTGCCTGGTTGTACTTGCTACTCAAGAAGAGAAAGTTCATCCTGCTAAGAGAAAAATTCTTTAAACAAAATGGTGGAATAATGTTACAACAACGAATTTCTGGCGATGGGGGTTCTCATGATCAAGCAAAAGTCTTCACTGTAGAGGAGCTAAAGAGGGCAACCAATAACTATGATGAGAGCAGAATTATCGGTAAGGGTGGCTATGGCACTGTTTATAAAGGAATTCTTGCTGATAGAAGAATAGTTGCCATAAAGAAGTCAAAATTACCAGATCAAACACAGGCTCAGATAGAGCAATTTATCAATGAAGTGGTTATCCTCTCCCAAATAAATCATAGGAATGTGGTAAAGTTGATTGGGTGTTGTCTGGAAACAGAAATCCCATTATTGGTTTATGAATTCATTCCAAATGGCACCCTCTCTGATCATATCCACAACAAAGGCAAGTCGTCGGCTATTACATGGGATATCCGACTCAGAATAGCAACGGAGACAGCTGAGGCACTTTCATACTTACACTCTGCAGCATCCGTTCCAATCATCCATCGGGATGTCAAGCCAATGAATATACTTTTGGATGACAATTATGTAGCAAAAGTGGCTGATTTCGGGGCATCTAAGCTAATTCCTGTTGATCAGACTGAGTTGGCCACTATAGTGCAAGGAACACTAGGCTACTTAGATCCAGAGTATTTGCAAACAAATCAACTCACAGATAAGAGCGATGTGTATAGTTTTGGGGTGGTACTAGTGGAACTTTTAACCGGTAAAAAGGTTCTTAGTTTTGATAGGCCAGAGGAAGAGAGGAACTTAGCTATTTATTTTTTATATTCCTTAAAAGAGGGGAGACTCTTCCAGGTTCTTGATGAACGCTTGCAGCTAAATGATGTTCCTAGCGAGATAATCCAAGTTTCGAGATTGGCAGAAAGATGCTTACGCGTTAAAGCCGAAGAAAGGCCTACCATGAAAGAAGTAGCAATCGAGCTCCAAGGAATATTGGCATCAATGGTACAAAAGCACCCATGGGTGAAAAGTAGTTCAAATGAAGATGAAGGTGAGTATTTGCTCAAAGAACCAATCATCGACTATGAATGTACAAATGATGGCATTATAAGCAATTCAAGCTCAAGCACCTACGATAGCATAAGCAAGCATACTATGTTACCCATTGCTAGTGGCAGGTAAAGGTAGATACTTGTATCGACTAAGCCGGAACAGGCTCGATCTTTTTTACTGGGACATGTTGTCGCACTAGAGATAAGTTTAATTGTTGCATTCTATTGTTAAGTTTGTTAGGCATTAATATAGTTTGCAGATATTGATCCTAGATTTCATTATTTAGTATTCACTCAAAGAAATTATCAACAATACGTCTTATTTCACTTTTTTCAGTCAGTTATCTTAGGGAATTGGGAGGTATTCAACTCCATGAAGTTGTCTCGTCTCAGCAAACTTGACTCGAGCTAAAGGCTTCGTTAGGATGTCCGCCTTTTGTTCTTCACAACTCACATTTTCAACCATCACATGTTCACAATCAACACACTCGCATATAAAGTAGTAACGAGTGTGGATATGTTTACTCCTACAATGAAACACCAGGTTTTTCATGAGTGCCAATGCTGAACTGTTATCAACCATAATCAGAACCGACTTCTCATGACCCACGAAAATTATTATTTGATTATGAAAGGTTCACAAATAAATGAGATGTTATAACCCATTTAAGGAGTACCCGAGTTTGGTGATACCCATACCCGTGAATTCGGGTCAAACGCATGAAAAGTCTCAAATCACAAATCAAACAATCTGGTGGCTTGAGAGGTGTGAGTAGCAACTAGCGAGTGTGGCAATTTCATATATACCCTACAAATGTAGAAACTAGTATATATTCCCACATAAAACTAAAAATAACATTTAGGTCCTGGCAAAGTAGTTCAAATATCATATGTACCAATTCATTAAAAATAATTTAATAAAAGATTGTTTTACCTTTATTTTCTAAAACTTTTAATTACACTTATTATGTAAAAAAGTCATATAGATCCTAAGTGAAAATTGGGTCCCTTTAAATTAAAAATAGTCCTCAAATACTAATTTCTAATTCGCCTTCTCTTCTCTTGGTCTCCTTCTTCCCCAACTATCGAAACCCGCTACCACCACAACTCACACTTTTTCACCAGGTGCCTTCAATTGCAAATGAGTTCGTGGCTGTAACATATGATTACAGGGAAGATTACAGCTGTGCCGGTGGTGTGAGTGGGAACAACAGATGGACTACCCTGGTTAGGCGCACGTTAGCATTTATTACTTAAACTGAACTGTGACGCCAAGCCTTTCTTTTATACTATAGCATCTACAACTTCATGGATGTTGTAGATGTTCTTCCAATAGATCTACGTTTATTTTGGCATTCGGTGGTTTAATTTCTACAAATTTAGGACCAGCCCCCAGCAAGTTCCCCAAAACCAATTGCTAGTTCACAAATTAATGGTCTGGATGCCTTTGTAAGGAAAGAGAAGAAACCATTAATTAGGTAATTAATCAAATAATGAGGAGAAAAAAGACAAAGGACCTTTAGCTTAGAGGTACCAAGGTGTTGGATAAGGCTTGAATTTTCCAAACGTGTAATTTAGAAGTTAGAAAGTGTATGAATTGTTGTTCTAAGATAATAATAAAAAATAATGAGAAGAAAAGTCACGTATAGATATCTTCTTATCCGAACAAATCAAATACAAAGTTATCTTAGGGAAAGTGATCCATAAGAACCATTATAGATCCAATCAGTGACGGATCTAGACATTTAACTCAGTGGGGGGAAAATATAACCAAGAAAAATACACGACATTTTAACAAAATGTATATGACAATTATCCTCTAAGTGATTTCATTAATCCAATACTTTCTTCGTATCTCATCTCTTTGATTTGGGTGGTAAACCAAAATTCTGTTCATATCGACGGGATCCCAAAGAAAATTATCTAAATCAACTAAACTAGGTCCGGAGATTGGTTTTAAAAAAACTTTCCATAGCAAGTGAGCAACAAAAAAATAAAATTAATAATATGAATTAGAACTTCTAAGTTCTAACAGTAAAGAGTAGCATACGAAACATTACCAAAAACAAAAAAAATAAAGCATCAATATATAATAATATATAAGATAAAGAAATCAAGAAGGTTTACGAGCTGAGATAATACGTACGATTTGATTTCCTTTTTTTCATTTATGTAAAAATGTATATGCGAACCTAATATATATGGAGTGTAGAAGTGGACTTGGTTTCATTTTATTAGGTTGGGATAGGACTTTATAAAAAAGTTGAATGTGAGGGGCTAATAAAGAAACATAAGAGGGTTTAGAATTTTTTTCAACTAAAATTAGCACTATAAAATGTGATATTATATAAAACCTATAAAAATCGAGTGGGTGAACACCCCCCACTAACCTTAACATCCGTCCGCCAATGGATCCAATAATGTTTTTCGGTTTTGGAGTCTGGTCTGGTAGCTGACCAAGGGAAGGCACTGGTTATTCTTCTGATCATTGCTTTGTTTTTGGCTTGTGTTTGTCGCTATCAAAGAGTGCCGCTCAATTTGATTTTTTAATGTATTATGCAAGTGTTTATTTGTTTATATGGCTAAATAGTTAGTTATTTGGCTTAGATTTTAAATTGGTTGATGAGTGTATAATAATTAGTCAAGCAATGGGTATTGGTACAACTAACTAATAAATAATAAGTTTTTCAAACGCTGGTAATAAATAATAAGTTATTTAGATTATAATACTATTATATTTGTTAATCAAATAATTTTATATTTGTAAAATAAACAAATCTTAAGTAAATGGTTCTTGTGTCGGCTATCAACGGTTTTAGGGATCAATGCAAATTAAATTTCATGGGAGAATGTCAAAATTTCATATGACACTTTGGATTAAACCGCTTAAAGAAAATATTAATGATTACCGACAACCCTCCACCCCCCCCCTCCCCCGGATTGGGACAACTAGGTTCGCCCCCTAGTGGCAAGGCGATGTTCTTTATCCAACAAGTGATCTGAAGATCTACAACCCCGGCGAGGGTAGTGCCGGTCGAACTGTTGGCCGGGGCACACAATTTTTAGGGCCAAAATTTTTTATATCTATCTTTTTTATATATACATTTAAAAATATAAAACTTGTAAAATATGATTTGATCTTTACCATCTTATATTTATTGGGCTCAAAATTCTTTTTTATTTATCATCAATTTAATCAATTTAAATTATTGGGTCCAAACTAAAACTAAAAATATAAATAAACTCCCAATGCAAAATAAAAGAAATAGCCATTGACTGAAACTCCTTTTTTGCATCCTTCATTCTTTGTGAATGTTGAACAAAACCTGAACAATAACCAACCCAGCCGACCACCACTGTTGGTTCATTATTGACCACCAGGCTCCTCTGCGGTTGACCAAGCCAGCCCCCAAGGACCAAGCTATTTTTTATCCAATGTTAGAAGAGTGTAGTTAGTTATCAAGGTATTTAATTTTAATAATATATTTTTCTATGTTTATTGTTATAACATTAACCATCATTTAAAAAAATTAGCTTATATATTTCGTTACTTGTTAAGGCTATAGGGCTTTTTATTTCGACTCAGCCGAGATATCTAAATCCTCGGAGACGGCCCTGTCAGGCTGATGTTTAAGGTGGCAATGACGAATGCACAACAATATAAACAAACAACCACATGGGGTTTGTAGTGCATATTCAAGTACTCTTAAATTCATCTTTATATCGTAGTACTTTTCCCTTGCATGTCGTTCTTTGCAAAATTTGGGGCCACTACTACCAATTTCGTTCTGGTTACTTCGTCACATTTATTACTTTTTGGCAACTTATTTATCAAGCACAATTAACCATTAAATACTTGTTGTGTAATGGTTCTCCTGAGCTCACACTTGGCTCAATGGTTCACTTTTCTTTACAAATCGGGTACTACCTGTCATATTTCCTTTTCATACGCAGCTAACAAGATTAATAGCATGTATATAACATCTATATTTGTCAAGATTATATAGTTATCAATTAGGATCGTCATTAGCCGTACATTATTGTGTTTCCATATTACAGGGTCAACATTTTATTATAAGTTAAGGAGTAATGAATCAATGGAAATCATTCAGACAATTACACAATCTTATATGGTATCAGGTGTATAATCCTCTCCCACCACCACCTTTCGCAGGCCCTACTCTTTCTCCATCGGATCTCCTCCTCCTCCACTTAACCTCCCCCCTTATTTCTCCCAATATGGAAACCAAACTACACCCTGCCATTACCATCAACAATATCAAAAACATGATCCCAATCACTCTTGAAATCAAGAACTCCAACTATACCACATGGACGACCCTCTTTGAAGTCCATTCTCGGGCTACCAGGTCTAAAATCACCTGGAACCACGCCCACCAGCCGCTTCTTCCCCAGCACATCTTCTGATGTAGATGCGGCCAAGGCCCTGGCTGCACCGCCGAGGCCGAGTCCCTGTGGTCTCGCATTGACGCCATAGTCCTAGATCTATGGCACCATATCCCCCTGCCCTCCTTGACATCATCATTGAATCCGGTCAGACCGCACATCAGGCATGGACGGTCGTAGCTAACCATTTTAATGACAATAAGAGTCTCGCCATGTACAACTTCAGCAACAATTCTCCAACATTCACCTTGAAGCTTTTCCTTCGATGGTTGCCTATTGTCAACAGGTCAAACACCTCGCCGATCAACTTCAGAATGTTGGGCCCTTGTCGACAATCAACGTCTTGTCACCCAACTGTTGAGTGGGTTAACCGATCAATACGAGAGCATATCGACTGTCTTACAACATCGGGACCCGTTACCTGGTTTTGCCCCGGCTCCATGGAGGAAAACAAGAAAAAGAACCACACCACTCGTGCCGCAGCCTCAACCGCAACAGCACTTGCAGCCACCACAACTTCCTCCACACCTGCCGACCACTCGACTCCTTCATCCACTCGTGGACTTGGTCGAGGTGGTCGCTCTCGTGGTCGTGGTCGGGTCTACAACAACTTGCGTAACAACCGCAACCTTAGGAACCCTCCATCGCACCATTATATTGTCTTCCCACAATCGTGGGCGGTGAACCAGTGGGGCACATTCTTCCCTCGAGCTTCCGCCAACTACAACAACCCGCCATGCCCCTACCCCTCGGTTCCTAAAACACCTCCCACGACCACGGGCATCCTTGGTCCACGACCCGACCAGGCCTACATTGCAAGTTTTACTCCCACCGACATCCAGCAAGCTCTCTACACCATGTCTCTCCAGCAACTAGATCTGACTGGTTATATGGACAATGGTGCAAGTGGTCACATGGCTACTCCACAAGGTAACATCTCCCCGTCTTCTTTTAATTCATGAACTAACAAGTCTATTTTCGTTGGCAATGGCATGCAAATACCCGTCATTGGACAAGGCAACCTCACCTTACCACCCCCATACCCACCTTTGAAATGAAATAATGTCCTATTTTCTTAAAAATAAGGCCACACTTTGTCAACCTTGTGTTTTTGGAAAAAGTGTTAAGTTTCCTTTTCATGATTCATGTAATGCAACTACTTTGCCTTTTGATATTATTCATAGTGCTTTGTGGACCTCCCCTGTACTAAGCACCGGCGATCATTGTTATTACATTTTGTTCCTTGATGATTTCACAAATTTCTTATGGACATATCCTCTTCCAAACAAATCTCATGTATTCTCCATCTTCATCCATTTCAATAACTATATAACTACCCAATTTGAACGGAAAATAAAACAATTCCAATGTGACAATGGCAGGGAGTATGCAAACACTTATTTCCAAACTTTTTGCAAAAACAATGGCATGCATTTCCGTTTTTCTTGTCCATACACCTCATCCCAAAACGGCAAGGCCAAACGAAAAATACGCACAATCAACAACATGGTTCGTACCTTGCTAGCTCAATCCTCTCTCCCGCCCACTTTTTGGCATCACGCCCTCCAAACCGCCACCTACCTTATGAACATCCTACCCAATAAACATCTTAACTTTCACTCCACACCAGTCACCTTTACAACTCCAACCCCATATATGAACATCTCCGAGTATTTGGTTGCCTTTGCTATCCTTTACTCCCCTCCAGCTCTATTCACAAACTCGCCAATCGCTCCAAACCTATGGCCTTCATCGGCTATCCACCAAACCACCGAGGCTATAAATGCCTCGACCTCACCACTCAATCCATCCTCATCTCCCGCCACGTTCAATTCGAGGATACCATTTTCCCCTATGCCACTACTCTTCCACCTAGCCCAAATGCCTATAACTTTCTTACACCACCTTTTCACCCTCTCATGTTGTCTCATGTTTTTCACCCAAATCCCCATCCATCAACCCAGTCCACACTCCCAACACCACAGCCCACACCCAACCTCCAGCCAAAGACCCCAAACCTTCGACGCCCCAAACACCACATCCAGCTCAAGACCCACCTACAGCCCACAGCCAACCTTCGCCCAAACCCAACCAACCAACACTCATACTACATCATCCCCACCGTCGGCTTCTGTTCAAGTCGATCACCAACCTACCTCACTCGAACATGCTAACCCACCACCACCACCCTCCCCTCCCAACACCCGTAGCATGCGCACCCGTGCCATGGACGGAATCCATAAATCAAAACAAATCTTTAACCTACACACCACCTTCCTCACCCTACCAAATTCATCCCAGCTTGCCTTGTCCTTACCGGATTGGTACAATGCCATGTACAACGAATTTAGTGCATTAATTAAAAATGAGACATGGGATTTAGTTCCTCGTCAGCATGATTTCACATCATTCATAGTATGTGGTTATTTAAACATAAGTTCAAGTCTGACGAATCTCTGGAATGGTACAAGGCACGTTTGGTTTGTGATGGCAGAAGTCAGCAGATTGGGATCGATTGTGGGGAAACTTTCAGTCCGGATGTTAAACCGGCTACTATTCAATTGATTCTCTTCTTAGCTCTCTCTGAATCTTGGTTGGTTCACCAATTGGATGTCACCAATGCCTTTCTCCATGGTAACTTGACAGAGACAATATACATGTACCAGCCCATGGGGTTTCGCAACCCCACTTATCCTGACCATGTACGTCGGCTGAAAAAGTCCCTTTACGGGCTCAAGCAGGCGCCACCGTGGGTACCAGTGATTTACTGATTTTGTGTTACTGCAGGGATTCATACAAAGTAAATCAGACACATCTTTATTCATTTATCATCACGGGACAACCACTGCGTATTTACTTCTTTATGTTGATGATATCATCCTGGTCACATCCTCTGATAACTTTACGTCAGCGTCTCATAACTACTCTTGCGAGTGAAATTGCAATGAAAGATTTAGGTCCCCTCACTTATTTTTTTTGTATCTTGGTCACTCGTAATGGTGACCGCAAGTTCCTGTCTCAACAAGCTTATGCCAGAGACATCATACATCGGGCTTCCATGGATTCTTGCAAGCACGTTGCCACCCCTGTTGACACCAACTCCAAATTGGGTCACACCTCTGCACCTCCGTTCAGTGACCCCACAGCCTATCGCAGTTTAGCGGGTGCCCTCCAATACCTTACTTTCACCCGCCCGGATATGTCTTATGCGGTTCAGCAGATTTGCATGCATATGCATTCTCCTACGGAAGCGCACCAGAACGCTCTCAAGCTTATAAATCGCTACCTTCAAGGCACTTTAGCTTATGTTTTGCATCTTAGCCTTGTTCCTAATTTATCTCTTCAGGCATACACAGATGCTGATTGGGCCGGATACCCAGACACTCGGCGCTCTACTTCTAGTTATTGTGTCTATCTTGGGGACAATCGTCTTTCTTGGTCTTCCAAACGTCAGCCCACAGTCTCTCGCTCCAGTGCTGAAGCTGAATATCGGGGAGTCACTAATGTCGTTGCAGAAATTTGTTGGCTCCGAAATATTCTACTAGAGTTCAACTGTCCTCTTTCTCGCGCCACCTTGATTTATTGCGACAATGTCAGCGTGACCTATTTATCTGGGAATCCGGTTCAACATCAACGGATAAAGCACATTGAGTTAGACATTCACTTTGTCCGTGAACAGGTAAAAAAGGTAAAAAGGGGGTGCACTCGAGTCTTACACGTACCGAGCCGTTATCAAGTTGCTGATGTCTTCACTAAAGGTCTCCCGCGCGTCCTCTTTGAAGACTTTCGATCCAGTCTAAACATTCAGCCATCGAACGTCTCGACTGCGGGGTGTAATAGCATGTATATAACATCTATATTTGTCAAGATTGTATAGCTATCAATTAGGATCGTCATTAGCTGTACATTATTAACCTTTACTTAACCAACCTATTTACATTATTAACCTTTACTTAACCAACCTATTTTACTGAAGCAACGGCAGGTCATGGAATCTTCTAGAGATTCCCAAAGTTTATTTTTCCTCTCCACGCACAGGCAGATCTTAGGCTTTCTGTGGGTTATTATAAATTAAGGAGGAATGAATCAATGAAAATCATTTAGACAATTACGCAATCTTATAAAGACGAGTCGCTCACTCAAAAAACCGCCGCTACTTATAGGGTATGTTGTTTATCTATAAACCATTTAGATCTTTGATTGTTTGGGCTGACGGTCTGGGTCGCATTCAGGTCGGAAAAAGCATACAAATGTGAAGTCGCCACTTACTCTTGCAGCCATGTGCAACATAAGGATTGCTTTCTTAACATTCCAGGCGACGACAACGATATCTCGGACCTCATAATCTTGATCACATTTGCGGTGTCCATTGTATAGGAAATAGTCCATGTTATGGATATGAAACTTGGATTCGAAAATAAAAGGAACGGATAGAACAACAATTATCTCGTAATACAGAAAACACCACACCAAACAATCATAGGGCACTGAACTAGAATCAAAATTAGACACAGACACCACTAATCTTGATCAAAGGTTCCAAAGAACACCATCTAATATGCCAAGATACAATACAGCAATGAAAAACTAACTTAACTCAAAATCCATTGAGATAAAATTAACCAAGAAAATTCATTCATAAACTCACGTTTTCTTTTCATTCATTCATGGATTTGATACAAATAGGAAGGAAAGATATAACTAATGACCCACTACCTACCCCCATGATCTCTAACATGGGTTACAGTAATAAAACACACACGTAAAAGAAAATCTAAAACTAACTAAACAAATTGAAATTAAATAAACGTGGGCGGTATATGAAAATAAGGAAAATAAAATGTCTGCTGAACTATCGATTTGACCCGGCGGGTAGTCGGATTCGGGTGCGGGTAAACACATGTGGTCCAGTTAACTCGTTTTATACATCTTACCTGATGTATATCACACTTCCTCACAAGTCAAGTCTCCAATTGCCCAATCAAGTAACATTGGCATCTTATTTACATTTCCAAAGTCAAGCAAGTTAGTTGTAGAAAAGTTAAGCGCATAGCTACAAGGGTCTAATTCCATTATATTCAAATGATTACTAAAACTACCCAAAATAGATATCAAAAGACTTAGATCCATTTGCGATAAGGCTGTTTAAATCTGTCAACATCAACTGTTGTAGCAATCAGCCAATCACTGCCTACAAACATCATATTCTCAACCCAAGTATTGCTTGTTAACATATTTAAACAAGATTGCTTGTACTATTCTAGAAGAAGGGTATTGGTTTCCCAGATGAAAGGGAATGTGATAGTCACACTAGCTACCACATGAACTTTCACAACCCAGCTCGTGTTGGAACTCGCTGGCCCCAAAGATGCAATGGCCACTACTGATAGCAGATAGCAGAAATAGTAATTGCATGGTTGCTTTCTGTATCTGTGTTTTTAAGAAAAACAAATCTTAATTATCGTGGCCGATGATGCAGATCTTATAACATTGTTAAAGACCAATCCTCTATTCGGGGAACACTACTGCGGACTTAATTGGCTCTGAAAGCTCCAACTTGGCCACATGATGATTGCAATTCTCTTTAAATTTTTGTCTCAATCTTAAAGAACCTGTGACGATGAACAGTCATTTTGATAACTTTTTTTATTTACTTTAACTTTTCTTATTATTTTAATACCTTAGTTTGTTACGTATTTTAATACCATAATTTGTTTGTCTTTTATAACTTTTAAGGTATTGTAAGCTAAAAAAATGTGATTTGCGATATCATTGTGGTGAAACTCATTAAATATATTTTGGTCAACCAGTGGGTCAATATCGGCAAGCAATCCGGACTGAAGACGAGAGCTTCGATGCACGTGTTTAGCTTCAACGAGAAAAAAACTTCTTGAATGTTGGGTCACTATGTTTACATATAAAAAGAAAACTTGTATTTCTTTTATGGTGTGTGTTTGAAGGTGTAATCAACCACCCAAGGAGAGCTCACCTTGGGTGGGATCGATTCGTTTAATATTATCAATCTTTTATTACCGATTACGGAGTCGTTCAATATTATCTTTATTTTATTTATTCGATCCTTTGTTTATACCGCACCAGTCTCGATCGATTATCAAGAAGAAAATCCTTTCAATGTTAGATACGGCGTTAGGTGATCAATGTTGAAAGGACAATCAAAAACACTTATAAAAAACCTTTACTCGCTAGGGCAAGTAAGGTGTCGAATCCACAGGGAATCAGTGGAAAGTGCAAGCGAAACTCAAATTTTATAATAAAGATAATTAAAGTGGACAGACGATGTTAAGCGGTTTAGATGAGTAGTTTGAAAACAATGATATAAAAATAACCAAACTCCAGGTTCAGGTTTCGATGCAAGTTAGGAAATTGATAAACTTCTTTCGACGGTTTCTTGTTAAAATATGTAAATCAAAAGACTTAACAATTGATTGTGTTGATTGTCATAACTGAATCTGAACAATGACACGACTTAATGAAAATCTAGTTGATGATCGGTTTTACTTGTTAGAAATACAAAATCAATAATATGGTTAATGATAAACGGGTCAATGACGAAAGAACTTAATCCTAATTGTTGATGACCACAAATCACAAAAGATTAAGTAATCAATTACTAAAAACCTTTAAGCATAAAAGCAAACACAAAGAATTGATCAACCAAATGATTAATCAAATCCAAATCCAAATCCAAAGTTAAAAGTATAGAATATCAAAACTTAGCATACAACTCAACCCTACACCTGGAGATGGTTATGAAGTCTTTAGCCTTGCATCTCGATCTTCATTCTCTTGATTATGATGTTGAGAAATGATTTCATGGATCAATCGTGTAATTAGAGTGTGTTATGGTGGTGTAAAATCGCCTCCAACAAGTCACAAAAATGGTGGTAAAAGAAGAAAATCGACCTTAGGGTTTTTATCCTTAAATATGGCATAAAAATAACCAAAAACCCATTTTCAGACCCGACCGTAAGCTACGGCCGGCCGCCGTAGCCTACAGTTGGGCTGCCGTAGCTTACGACTAGTAGGGCGTAGCCTACGGCTGAGCCGTAAGCTACGACTCTTACTTTCTGGCTACGCCTGGAAGGCGTAGCCTACGGCTGGCCTTGCTCCAAATTTTCGTTTTCTCGTTCTTTTTGATTCTCAATTTTTCGGTTATTTTCGTTTTCTCGTTCTTTTTTATTCTCAATCTTTCGGTTAAGCTCCTAATCACCTCTGTTCGCATAATCTTTATTATTCCATCCTTAAACACTCCAAATTAGCCCCAAATAAGCTTCGTTAAGCTCCGCACACCTATAACCACAAACGCACTCAAAGTACTTGTGTTCGCAATATTTAACTAATTAAAACACACGAAATTAAACACTTTACGCACATAATTTTACCCACACATCACATCCCCGCACTTTTCATTTGCTTACCCTCAAGAAAATTCTCATGCAACACATACACCTCGATCGATGGTTAATCAATTATCAGTATTATTACTAGTGAGGTATAAGGTCAGTTCCCAGACACTATCAAGGTTGATAACCCACCAAACAATTTAATGATACGTTTTAAAACTATGAAACTGCCCAAACGAGTGTACTTTGTTTCCGGTTAAGGCACATGTTCATACCCCTCATAATATAACATCTCTCCACTCGGTTTAATATCTGACCAACAAAAAATGTGCTAGTATCTCTCTGTCCTTAATACCAAGTATGAACACAATGTAATAAGCTTGGGAGCAAGTCATATCTCCACCAATTACCCACCGGTTGCATTGAGAATAGAACTAAGGGTTTTGCTGTGGCTTAGGCTGTGGGTAGTGGGGTGTGAGGGGTGAGCGCGGCCGCCTACGTGGCACGCGAACACCGCTACACCCCTCCGGTGAGCGAGGGCGCGGCCGGCCGGTGTGCCTGTGGTCGCGGGGCAAATATAGCCATTGGAGGGGAGTTTGATTGGTCAACGTTACCGTTGACATATATATACTTTTTAACCTATAAATACAAATCCACACTTTCTATAAAAACTCAAACCATACATTCTCTCTATCAAAACTTCTATTTATATATTTATAAATGACATCGTCGTCATCGTCTTCGTCTTCCTATTCTACCGAAGAAGACGAACTCATTTGTCAAGCGGTTCAAACGACGATAAGCTTTTTGAGAGATCAAAATCGCCCCCGAGCCCCATTTTTCCGCCAACCGCGTATTCGTGATCGAAAGACCGCTAACGAAACTTTGATACGTCACTATTTTAGTTCCAATTCCACATATTGTGAGTATAGTTTTAGAACCCGTTTTCGAATGACTAGACGATTATTCATGCGTCTAGCAAATGACTTGCCGGAGCACTTTGAGTATTTTCAACAAAGGGATGACGCTAGAGGTAAGCCCGGGTTCACGACTACTCAAAAAATTACCGCCGCTCTTCGACAACTAGCGTATGGTGTTGGATCGGACATGTTGGACGAGTATCTACAAATGGCTAAAAAGACCGGACGCGATGCGCTTAACCACTTTTGTAGATGTATATATTTTTTACATTTGTTTATATATTTTTCAAATATTTACATAACTTATATAACTTTAATAATTATATTTAGGGGTCATATCGCTATACAAGGGAGATACTTACGTAGACCAACAATGTATGATATCCAACGCATATACGAGGTGCACGGTGAAAAGCATGGTTTCCCCGGGATGCTCGGTAGCCTTGATTGTATGCATGTTGGTTACTGCTTGGCGAGGTCAATTCCATCGAGGTGATCACCACGGCCCTACTATCGTACTTGAGGAAGTCGTCATCACGTGTCTAATCCTACATAACATGATACTAGAAGACGAGGGTAAAGCTATTTGTCAAAACTACCAAGGTGATATTCCAAGACAAGAATCGACGATCACCAATGAACAACGACTCGCCAACATAAATATCATCAAGAGCCGTGAGTTACATGGCAACGTTCGACATAAGTTGGTCGAGCATTTGTGGGATAGAAGACCCGATGATCTTGTATTAGACTAGTATCAACGTAATGTTTTATATTATTATTAATGTAATGATTTATATTATTATTTAATGTATTATTTAAAATAATTAAATAAATAAAAAACTGGATCAAGCCCCTGCTCACCTGGACCACTACACCCTCTGGGCTTGGTTGAGGGGCTTGATCCTGTGCCACATCAACGCCTACGTGTCAGATTTTGCTTGGCTCACTTGGGGCTCAACCAAGCCCCATTACCCTTAGCCTTAGGTTAGGGTGTTGAAGTGAATTTATTTAGTGACTGATGGTGGATGAAACCCAATTTATTTAACAAACAAACACTCACTAATATTTACAAACGATACTGACTCAAACATTGACTCTTTTTGAGCTTTTCTTTGATTTTCCAATTTTTAATATTATTTTTTAACACTAATATCACATACGTAAACAACTGACATTACATAAACAAAGACTGACCTGAGACATACATACATTGTGTATTATGCTCAGAAAATAACTCAATTACAAATCTTATTATATAGGGTTTCATCCACAGGGTTAAAATAAAAGGTCAAGGCTAACATGACTTGTAATGTGGGTTAAAAAGAACAAAGAAAAATGGGATAGGCAAAAATTGGCTCCTAAGACCATGAGTAGTCATCAAGCCCCACCCCTGGCCGTTATGCGTCACGTGGCTCCCAGTCAGAGTTATGGTTTTTTAGAAAAAAAAACAAGTGTAGTCATAAAGCCCCCATAACTTTCCATAACTTTGTTTATTTGTTTTTTTTAATTCGCATGCGTGTTAACTTTGTTTATCAGCATTGTCTACAAATCGCCACCCAAAAACAATTAGCCAAAAAGCCTCCATAAAGCCGAGGGCGGTGTTCCCAGGCTTTATGACTCCATAAAGCCCCTCATAAAGCCCCCACTACGAATGGTCTAAGGGATACTGTTGGGTATGGAGTATTATTATTATTATTATTTATTTTTTTTAAAGGCCAATATAATGTGGGTATTCTAAAGTCCTATTTCTCCATACAGGTGATGCTATTAAGATCTCGAAATGCATGATACAACCTAGTTCTAGATATCATGGGCATACTGGTTACTCTCTATAATGGCACTCATATGACATGTGTATATACTATATATTATATGTGTATTATATATAAGGCAAATCTCACACACGTACCGGAGGAATTAGGCCGCCGACATGAAACTTGTGTACTTGTCCCCATGACTCGTTATCCCATCTAAACGGTCCATTTTGATTTGCTATTTTTGAAAAACATTTGCACGGGAAGAGTTTCGAGAAGCTTAAAAACTGACCATGACCAAAGACCTCTACTTGGCATTAATACTAACAATTAACAAGTTACAATTCCGGCTTTTGCGCACAATCAAGCTACTCTAAGGCTAAAAATTCTAATTTTTCCATCCCCACACTTGAGATTAACATTGCCCTCAATGTAACTCATATTTTTAAAAACTAGATGCAAAACACGGGATATTCATACCAATCGCAATTTAAGGGACAAACAACTACCCATATCCGGATTCAAATAAAGTTGCACACCACAAAATAAAACACACAAAGTTCTAAACATAAACACAGACACGACACCAACCACACGACCCAAAAGTTCAACACGCCACCCAACCGCCCATAAACACAAATATTAAACAGTCAACAGAAAATAAAAGATAGGGAGAGGCGCATGGACCTGATTAACAGATCAGAGAGTGCTCAATAATAAGGTGGTTGCGGGTCACAAAGATAGATCTCATGGTATCTATGACACCAGAAAAGTTAAACGCGTCCGTCGAACTACCCGCACCAGCATCACGAGCTGCATCCGCATGAGGATCCACCCACCTCGAATGATGAATATGAGGTGGTGGATAGTGTGTACTCCCGTCAAACTGCCCCAAAGTTGTGTAGTCAATCATTGGTGGATTATCCACCACTGGCTCACCCCGATGCCACGCCTTATGTGCTCGACTATGGCGATCATCCTCATATCTATCATTGATTTCTCGCTGCCAATTATAAGCATCAGTTTGATTCCACGACTCCATCCGGTCATACAATCTTTGATTCTCTCTCCGTTGCATCTCCGCATTCTTATTCTTCTGATCAAACATGTACTGAAATTCACTACCCCAACTACGACAGACAGGTGGCCTCGACTCCTGAAGCCAATCAACCATCCCTGCATCATCCTGAACCATCTCGTGTGGAAGCTAAGTTGGGACTTGTTGTGGCTGCCCCGATGAACTTCCACCCTGATCACTTCCCATTGCACTTCGTGGTACCTATGACCCCGACTACCCGGTAGATACACGTAAGGTTCCTTAATCACATTCTCTCCAGTGCCCTTATCTGCATTTGTGTAACAAAATGTTGGATATAAGCATATCCCCCTGCTCATGGTAAATCGACTCTCTTTCTGCAACTGTTCTTTATCAAAAGGGCTAAGATTCTTTTCAACTGTGGGTGTATCTGCTAGAATAGCTCATTTTGCCTGCATTAAAGCTGTAATCAAACGACAGTGTGGTACAATCAACTTTGCCTTCGATTCTCTTGCTATCCAAATGTTCATCATAACAAGATGCCGGTAAGAAATTTTAGGTATACCTGTCATCAATGCATATAACACCGAGATTTCCCATTTTCTAACTTGAGTTTTGTTACCTCGCCTCGGCATGACATTATGGATCACCAAACTCAACAACAACCTCACTTGCATCTAAATTATTTCGCAACATCGTATGGGCCAATCTCGGTTTAAAAAGCTCGAGTTTCATTCTCTCATACAGAGGATGCTTATCCGGGTTCAAATAAAATTCATCCTCAAAGGGATACACATACTATCCTGATGGTTTCAAATCGAACACTGCTATCTTGCGCAAGGTCTCCAACGATATAACCACCACTTTGTTATTTTCCTTTCCAATCAACATCATCGACTTGTTCGGATTACTTCCCCAATCAAATCTCAATGATGCAACCCACTCTTGAATAGTATCCATGTAAATTTCCTTATCTTCGCCATCATTACACTTGAAAGCCGCTTCCCAACATAAGTTCTCAAACATGGTCACAATACCAAACGACCACAACCGGGTCTTCGAAACATGTTTCTCACAAATAAACTCATCTCTCTTGTTTTTCAGTTTGGCTATCTCATCATTATATAACTCCGCTTGCCAATACGAATCAATTCCCGATAGCAGGGCCCGGCCCAAAGTGGCTTAAGGGGAGGCGCCATTCCTTCATCTTCATATGGTACTTGCATTGGATCCTCCTCATCCTCATAATCACATAAAATCAATCTTCTCTTGGGCAAACGCGGTGGGTCGGCCGACGATGAGGCAGCCTTCCCTTTGTTCCTTGACGGGTTTTTCCTTGTGTCACCGGTCCTTTCTATCCTACACAATCACAACCAATCCACAATGCAAGTCAAACGACATATTCCAAAATAATAACCCCCCAAACGTCCCCACACTTGTTGTTGGTTATGGGTGTATGACTTGTTGATTTAATGCTTATAAACACTACTTCAAGCTCTAACTTGTAAAGGTTTGATCTATGAAATTAACCCAACATGCTTTCATTAATTTTAGAAACGGCAATCACACTATCATCAACTTCCATCATGTAAAATTTCAACAAGTCAACATAACCAAATCATTATAACTTACAATCCCCTGTCTATCATCAACTTCCATCTTGTAAATTGACACCCACATACCAATCCTCTAACACATATAACTTACAAGTATCGAGGAATTATCACCATAACAATCCCTAACCTCAATCAACATTCATAATGTAAAAATTGAACTTCATCACAAACCTTAGAATTCTTCAATCAAAAATAAGTGAAATACATACCTTTTTAGTGACGAAAGTAGATGTACTAAGCTTCAATTACAAGAAAAAACACTTAAACTTGAAAATCCCCAAATTTGGTTCTAAGGGTTCTTCACACTCAACACGAATCCGGCAGAAATCGGGATAGAATTGACGAAAACCGACACCACACGTGAGTTCCTCTCGAAAATTTAAGGAGTTTAGAGTCCGGAATCAAGTGATTTGGTTAAGAATTGAGGGAGTTAGGGTTGTGGGTTTTGGGTTTCTTTGGTTTATGGAGACGGAGAAGACAAGAATAAGAAGAGAGGAAGAAGAAGAAGTAGGTTAAAGATGTGGTAGAGGTTTAATCTCATAAAAAAGTATTATTATTATTATTATTATTATTATTATTATTATTATTATTATTATTTATTTTTTTACTTTTTTTCCGGAAAACTTCGGAACCCGACCGTAGGCTACGGTCGGGGCACCGTAGCTTACAGTCTTGTTATCATGCCGGCACCATAAAGCAGAACCTTCAGTCCGTAGCCTACGGATAGGCCGTAAGCTACGGCTGGCTGGAAGTAGGCTACGAAAGCTACAGTAATGAATATTTTTTTAAAGATTAAAGAATAAGCAAAACAAAAACCGCTCGGGTTACCTTCCGAGAAGCACTGAATTTAGAGTCTACAGCCCGACGTTACCTGGGCCTTATCACTCGACTGAATATGATGGTGTAGTAGCTATAAAGCTCACCACCGACTCATGTATGCTCTTGTTTAAGTTCTCATCTTCCGAATATGGTTTCAACCGATGCCCATTCACTACATGCCTTAGATGATCGTCAAAATCTTCAATTTCGAACTCGCCAAACTGACCGACACGCTTTACCATATATGGTCCCATCCATTTACTCTTTAACTTACCTGGGAACAGTTTTGCTCTCGAGTTGTATAACCAGACCCGCTGCCCTTCTTCAAAAGTCTTCCTCTTAATCTTAGCATCATGCACTTGCTTCATTCTGTCTTTATATGCTGGTGCGCATTCATACGCTTCATCCCGCAGCTCCTCCAACTCACATATATTCAGCTTTCTCTCCTTACCTGCACACTCATAATCTAAGTTAACATATTTCACAGCCCATAAAGCATGATGGATAAGTTCCACAGGTAAATGACATCTTTTACCTTAAACCAACCGATAGGGGGTGGTACCAATAGGTGTTTTAAAAGCAGTACGGTAAGCCCATAAAGCATCATTTAATTTTGTTGAACAATATTTCTATCAGGTCTTACCGTCTTTTGTAAAATGTCTTTAATTTTCCTATTGGATACCTCGATGTGGCCACTCGTTTGAGGATGATATAGTGTGGCTATTCAGTGGTTTACTCCATACCGTTTAAGTAATTTGCCAAAATTAAAGTTATTAAGATGAGAACCCCCGTCACTTATAATAATGCGAGGGATGCAAAATCTCGAGAAAATATTTGATTGGACAAATTTACAAACAATGGCATGGTCATTTGTTTTGGTGGCGATTGCTTCAACCCATTTTGAAACATAATCAACCACAACCAAGATATAGTAATTCCCGTAGGAATTTGGGAACGGACCCATAAAATCAATCCCCAAACTTCAAAGATGTCCACAACAAGGATTGGTTGCATGGGCATCTCATTCCTCCTGGAAATGCTACCTAATTGTTGACATCTCACACAATTCTTAGCATATTCTGCTGCATCTTTAAATAAACTAGGCCAATAAAAACGACAAGCTAAAATTTTATGACCCATTTTTTCCCGCTGATATGTCCACCGCATGCGAGTATGCGTGTGACAACACAGTTCGAATCTCCTTATCTGAAATGCATCTCCGATAGACTTGATCAGCCCCAATTTTAAACAAGTCTGGGTCTTCCCACACGTATTGTTTCACCTTAGACATAAATTGATGTTTCTTCTTCTTGGGCAGAATTCTTGGTACCTGCAACAAAAAAATTAATGATATCAACATACCATGGTAAGGTAGAAACAGCAAACAATTGCTCGTCCGGGAATGATTCATTTATAGCCCTCGTGTTTTCTTCCTCTTGACCCGTAAGTCTAGATAAGTGATCAGCAACCACATTCTCGCTTCCTTTTTTATCAGGTATCTCCACGTCAAACTCTTGGATCAACAAAATCCATCTAATCAAGCGCTACTTTGCATCCTTCTTCTCCATCAAATACTTAACAGGGTTGTAATCTGAAAACACAATAACTTTGCTCCCACAAATATATGATCTAAACTTATCCATTGTATATACTACTGCAAGCAACTCCTTTTCTGTAGTTGTATAGTTTATTTGAGCATCGGAAAGGGTTTTGCTTGCATAGTAAATGGAAGCGGGTTTCTTATCCACCTGTTGACCCAAAACAGCCCCAACCGCATAGTCACTTGCATCACACATAATTTCAAATGGAAGTGACCACTCAGGTGATTGAAAAGCTGGGGTTTCAACGAATTTGTTTTTAAAAACGTTAAATGCATTTAAACAATCTTCATAAAAAACAGATGGTATATCTTTTAAAAGCAATTTACACAACGGTTTCGTGATGCCACTAAATTTTTTAACGAACCGTTGGTAAAATCCGGCATGTCCCAAAAATGATCGGATTCCTTAACATTTATAGGAGGTGGCAAATTAGATATGACATTAACTTTTGCCTGGTCAACCTCAACCCCCTTACTCGAGATGACATGTCCTAAAATTGTTCCCTCTTGAACCATGAAATGGCTCTTTTCCCAACTTAAGACCGGATTCATTTCCACACATCTTTTTAAAACCTTTATTAATTAGTTCAAACATGAATCAAAAGATGAGCAGAAAATAGAAAAATCATCCATATCAATTCCAAGTGATTCCCCGACCATATCTGAAAAGATACTCAACATGCACCTTTGAAAGGTGGTCGGGGCATTACACAAGCCAAAAGGCATTCGTCTAAATGCGAAAGTACCGTATGGAGACGTGAAAGTGGTTTTACGTTGGTCATCGGGGTGGATAGCAATTTGATTGTACCCCGAGTAGCCATCTAAAAAGCAATAAAATTTTTAACAAAATAATTTTTCGATGATTTGGTCAATGAACGGTAGAGGGAAATGATCTTTAGATGCCGCTGCGTTTAACTTCCGGTAGTCAACGCAAATCCGCCACCCGGTCACCGGTCGAGTACCAATTTCTTCATCTTTTTCATTACGGGTTATCTGAATGCCCGCCTTCTCTGGAACCGTTTGCGTTGGACTTACCCAAGTACTATCCGAGATAGGGAAATAATTCCCGCATCCAACCACTTCAATACCTCTTTCTTCACAACTTCCCGCATATTTGGATTTAACCGTCTTTGTGCATCATGTGCGGGTTTCACCTCGGGATCTGTGATAATCTTATGAATCACAATAGACGGACTAATTCTTTTCAATTCCGCAATCGTCCACCCAATTGCTGATTTATGCTCTTTCAACACTTCCATCAAAGCCTTTTCTTGACTTTCTTCTAAATTTGAGGCGATGATGGCTGGTAATGTGTTGTTGTCTCCCAAGAACACATATTTGAGGTGTTTTGGGAGTTCCTTCATCTCAACCATGGGTGGACTCTCAAGTGAAGGTCTCAACTTGGAGTCAATGACGTCCAATAGTATCTCCACCAGTTGAGACCATGGTGGTTTACCGAAACTTGCAGAATAAATTTCAACCTCTCTTTCTTCCTTCTCCAACTGATGTGAATGCTCAACTGCTGTCCTGCGAAAAATAACATACTCAAAAATAACATACTCCTCTATCGCATCTTCCTCATTTCATGAGGATTCAACCCGTCAATGATTTCAGCTGCGAATCATTCATCACTCACCAGAGGGTTAAACACGTTTGATAAAAACATTCAACCTAAGATTTTTATTCCCAAAAGACATGTCGACTACTCAGGTTTCACAGTTTATTAAAGCATTAGCGGTTGCCATAAACGGCGTACCGAGAATCACGTTTGGTTGCTGTTTTGGGTCAACTGTGACATAATCAAGAACCAGAAAGTCGACCAGGTAATAAAAATCCTTGATCATAACAATCACATCAGTAACAATTCCACTAAGAAGCTTAAGTGTCAAATCGGCTAACACCATAGTGGTGTCGGCTTTTATAAGTGTACCAAAATCATATTGGTCATATAAGCTTCCTGGGAGAATACTCACCCCGCTCCAAGATCTAATAACGCCCTCGTCATTTTAAAATCACCCACTTGAATGGTATTATTGGCGTTACCGAACTTGTAACTTGGGTGGGAGGATTCCCGTCAAAACCGAACTCACATTAGCCGTTAAATCGACCTGTTTAGGCATATTATGAGTTCATTTTTAGTACACAAGTCCTTCAAATACTTAGCATATGCGGGGACTTGTGTAATAGCATCAATGAGGGGTAATTAATTTTTACTTGTTTAAAGACTTCGCACATTTCCTCCTGTTGTGGGCCCCTCTTTTTTTGGTGATGATGTTGCGGGATTCACCAAATGCCTGAGGAAACGGAACGGTTTTACCCATGGGCCATGTCTCCTTGGTGATTGGTGTTTCTTTTTTTTTACCGATTCGTTTGAATTTTTATTAATTGACTTTTTCGGTTTATTTATTGGTATAATCTCCACCTCATCATCATTGTTCCCATTTCCCCGGTCTTCCACCATTCCTTCAATGAAGGATGATGATGAATTTACCCCGTTATCATAAACCTTACCAAGGGTACTTACCTAGTTAATGTGGGTGTTCTTTCCACTTGAAGAAATGTTATTATGATGGCTAGGATTCTTCAAGGTGTCACTCGGTAACTTGGATGGATTTCGCTTTAGGCTCGTTATTTCTTTAGCCATTTGACTCACTTGTTTATCTCTTGCAGCATTTGCCTTCTCTTGAAGCTCCAACCTCTGATTCAATGCCTTATTCTGAGTCTCTTGATTTGCCTTCATTTGATTTACAGTCTTGGTTTGAGCTCCTTGATCTCTCTTCATCTCCTTTAAAAAATTCACAACATCTTTCATAGACTCTTCTTTGTTACCCAAGGAATTTCCTTGCCCTTGCTGATAACTCTTTTGATAACCCTTGTTATAACCCCAGAGTCTCTTTAATTGTACCCACTCTGACCACTACCCGAACTATTCTTGTACTGTTTCTGGTTCGATTGATATCCTGTCTTCTGAGAACTACCATGAAAATTCGGGTTCTGCTGCGTGTTCGGGTTTCCATAACTGAAGTTGGGGTGATTCCTGAGGCCCGGATGATAAGTATTTGAACTCATATCATTTTATTTTCTTTCACCCTGCACATATTTGACCTCCTCACCCTCAGTTTCTTCATCTTGAACAACCCCACAACTCGCAACCGCATGCCCTAAATCAACACAACCTTCACATACCGGACATGTTTTCCCATAATTCCCTGCTCCTTGCACACCTGCAACCAGCAACCTATCCATCTTATTTTCCAGCCTATCCATTATGTCATTTGAACCATGTCTTTCAACTGATTTTACTACCGCTCTTTTTGCCATCCTGTTTGACTGTGCTTGCTTCTTCAAATTATTTTCATGTCTCTCCAAATGCCCCCAATCCACATTCTCCTCGTTTACAAGAAAAGGCCCATTCTTGGTGGCTTGGAGATCACGAACATCATAATTTGAGAGACTATCGTGGAATTCCTTTATCAATTCCCATAAGGGGATTCCATTATGCAAACAAGTTCTCAGCAATCGTTAAAACCGTTGGAATGATTCATTAAAGGTTCCGCCGGTAATTTGCTGAAAATTTCAAATGTTGTTGCGAGCCTCGGTGGTTCTCTACGGTGTATAATACTCATCTAAAAACTGTTGCTCCAAGCCCCCAAATGAAGATACTAGCTGATGGCAACGACACTGTTTCGCTGCATCTTTCAAGCTAAACTAGAAGACTACCGTCTTCACTTCTTCCGCAGTAAAGCCTTAACTTGAGATGAGTGCACATATCGAGTTGAAATCACGGTATGGTTCTTTTGTAGCCTTTCCATGAAACGCAGGTTACCCTGTCAAACTATTTAGCCTCACTGAAAAAGTCCTTCCACGTCTGGCCGGGATAATGATCGGTAGAGGATTCGTAGCCACTTGTGGGATGAAGTGGCTTTGAACTCCTCTATCTGGTGGTGGAACAAATGCCCTTTGGACTCCTTCATCAAAATCATAGTACGATGCCTGCTGTTCACGGTTTGGTTGGCGTCTTGGTGCTCGATCTCTCTGGATGATTCTATCGAATTTCTTGGTCATCACGGAGATCTTGATCGATGTCAAAATTTCAATCAAAAACACTTATAAATTACCTTTACTAGCTAGAGAAAGTAAGGTGTCGAATCCACAGGGAATCAGTGGAAAGTGCAACTGAATGTTGATATCACTTACCATTATGTATATTGGTAATTCATGGAATTTTTCAATCCCAGCTACCGTATATGTTATCGATGGCTTTTTGTCCCGGCAACCCGAGCCTTACCGTTAGTGATATCAACATTCAATTTCACTTTGATCAGAGACTTAATTTGTTTCACAACTAGTGATACATTTGCAAGAACTTGTTGTTGGATGCGGGCTGCTACAACTTTTGATCTTAGGGCTCTGTTGTTGTTGCGAGAAGTAGTGGTGACATATGAGTGAGCCGGTGTCCATGTTGTAATTTCGAAACAATTGGAATCTTTCAATTTTCTTGCCGTGCATGTCAAAAGACATGGTTGAGAGGTATCGTGCTGGTTGTTTGTTTCCTTGATACTTTTACATTTCGTTGTCAAGACTTTGGGTCGGGTTTCTGCCATAAATGTCTCTCTGTTGTGGTTGATATTCCACATTCTGACGTCGTAATCAACTTGGCTTTTTGAAGTGAAATACACATTTAAACGTATTTCTGGGTCTTTTTCGTCCCAAAACTTGATGGTCGGGCAAAAGTCGTGTATATTATTATATTATTTGTTTAATTTTAGTTTAAATATTATGTGAACTTTGGTACTTCAAGCGTGTTTATGTGTTTCAGGATACTTGACGTTAAGGACGCCTAGCGGGATGAATTACGGGCTTGGAACGAAGATATAGAAGACTCATGATGATTGGCACGCTTTCCTATGCAAAATAAATGAAGAAAATAAAGAAAATTCTGTCAGATGCCATTAGCGCAGCGCTAAGGGGTCCTGATGGTGATTTCAGCGTATCTCTAAGATCATCATAATTTTGAGTCTTTAGCGCGGCGCTAAAGTCTCACCCCTGGTCCTCGTCCTCCTGACGGGAAAAATTACCCTAACTTTGATATAATCAGTTTTTCAGCCCCCATTCGACCTAACCTTCATACCAGCAACCAAGTACAAGCCCTAGGATGATTTTGCATCATCCCGAAGCCTCCTGTTCGTCCGTTCATCGCATGCTTTCTTCCTCTCATCAGATAAGCGAATCCTTCATGATGTCGATGTCAGGCTAAAACCATTGTATTCACTTTAGGCTAGGGTTTTGTGTAAACTAACTTTGATCAGATTCTATGTTTTGAATGAGTATGAACTTGATTGATTGTTTTTAATCTTGTTTTAAATTATGAATTGATTGTTTAAACAGTTTATGATTTTGATTATCAAACTTTGCATCACTTTTCAGGTTGTGTTCATCACATGTAGGGTTAGCTCTTATGTCATTGAACCATTAATCGTTAGTCATTGTTTAAAATTGGTTTTCATTCATTAAACTGGTAATTTGGTGAACCGGGGTTCAGTTGTGTCAACAATTCGGTTAGGGTATCGTTTGTCCTCACAACCCAACTGTTAGGTTTAGTAATTACTGCGCAATTAATTTTATGAATCTGTGATTAGTTGGTCATCACATTACCTGAACCTGAAGTGAATCTTTTTCTCATTATTGTTTACAAACTTTCCAAATAACCGTGTTTTCTTATAATCATCTTTATAAACTGCTTGATATCGACTGTCCGCCTAGAATAATATTTAATAGTAATGCATTTTACTTGCACTTTCCACTGATTCCTTGTGGAGACGACCTTACTTACCCATACTAGTTATAGGTGTTTAAGTTATATAAATACTTGTTTTTTATTAGAGCACGACATCTACATCAAAAATACTTGTTTTTGTTGTTGAGGAAAAGGAGGGAGTGCTTTGTCGTCCTTCGATTCATATCATGGCCACCTTCACCAAACTCTTAAGGCTTCTACAAGTCAGATAACCAAAGGAGCTTCAAGCAGCAGGATCGCAACATGCGGTACCAAAATTATTCATCACCTCAATCTGATTATACGGGTTATTATGGGTCAAAAACAGGTCACCATGAAAACTCGTATCTAAGCAATTCTCAATCTTAGAAGAGAATTAATTGTACCGGTTTGAGGATGATTCGGAGTATGATAGTGAAGGGTCTGATACGCCAAGTTTTGTAAGTTATCAAGAGGAGGATTACTACTACTACCATGAACATCCTAAACCAATATACGAGGAAGTCCCTCAAAATTATAATCATGGTGGTACATATCAAAGAAATTATCAACAAGATCAAGAAGTTTCTTTGGGAAAAAAAGAAGTGTCTTGGAAAGATGTTATGGATTTTCTGAAGGAGATGAAGAGAGATCAAGAAGCTCACAATCAGGATTTAAATTAGAGGTTAGAACTCTAGGAGACGTTTAATGACGCTCAAGATAAGCTGGTGAGTCAACTATTAGAAGAGGTGGCTCAAATTGAACGAGAAAAAGAAAAGTTGGCTAGTGGTGCCATGGTTGATGAGGAAGTGATAGAAGAGGCTCTTGATCTTTCAGAGAATGAATTTGAGGATCTAGTTTTGGAGAATAATACCACACCAATTCCTCTAGTGACCGAAGAGCCAATGAATGCATCAGTTGTGGTTGATGATGATGACATAAAGGGGGAGAGTTCAGATCTTTTGGGGCATGAAGTTGAATGTTTAGACCCGATTGAAGACATAGTAACCTTTAAAGAACCGGTGACTGAAGTAACCCAGGTGAATCTCAGTCGTTCTCCCATTTTGGTTACACATATAAATGAAGATTGGGGTGATGGTGCAAGTTCAAAGAAGAGGAAAGTGAGTTTGGAAGACCTTGAACAAAATATAGTGAAGTGGCCTTGTATTCAGTTTACACACATGTCCACCATAGAGAAGAAGGTATGGGCACAAAATTTTAATTACCGAGCATACACGGGAAATTCGGTGGGAAAATGTTCGGTTCGACCACGATCGAATCCTAGTGTATTAATCTCAAGAAAGAGGGTGCGGGCTCGATGTGTGAATTACCGTGCATATGTGGGAAACGTTGAAGGTAAATGTTCATTCACACCGACTCATATTTTTTTATTAGACATATTGAACATGAAGGAAGAAGCGGAGCCGAGATGTGTCAACTACCGAGCTTTTATAGGAAATTCGGTAGGGAAGTGTCCGCTTAGACCACAGTAAAAGTCATACCAGGTAACGGTCTGGCTGAAGACCTTAACAAAAACTTATCACTAATCGGGAGGCAACCCGGATTTTATTTTCAATTTGTATTTTATTTTATTTTATTTTTTTTAGTTTGTTTAACCGTTTTATTTCAAGCGTACCACTGTAGGAAAATTCAAGTGTGGGGATGCCACACGGAAAAGGCGGAGTTTTATAGTGTTTCGGTGAAAGAATTTTAAGTTACGAGGTTTCGGATATCCGACGTGCTTTCATGTTCCTTTTGCTACAGTTGATTCAGATATTGTTGAGTGAGTTGAGGAGACATGTTCATCTAGAGCAATCGCGAGTGCACACGAGTTACCTATATCAGGTGATTTCGTTTTCATAGTTTTCTTTGTTTTATTAGTTTTATTGTTAAAAGTGTAATTGTATAGTTGTATAATTTTAGGACCATCACAATAAGCCCAATTTTAAAATTTATAATCAGTAAAATTTTAACCCCGTACTCAATAATATATTTTTAATGCTAAATTTTAAACATTGAGGACAATTAAACTTTTTGCCTTATAGTGTCTTGATTGTGTGCAAAAGCCAGAATTGTAAATAATTTATTGCTATTATTAATGCCAAGTAGAGGTCTTTGGTCATGGTCAGTTTTTAAGCTTCTCGAAAGTCTTCCCATGCAAATGTTTTCAAAAAGAAAAATTGAAAATGGGATCGTTTAGGCGGGGATAACGAGTCATGGGGACAGGTACACATGTTTATATCGTCAGCCATATTCCTCCGGTACGTGTGTGAGTTGACCCAAATATATATAATACACATATAATATATAGTACACACATGTCATTTGAGTGCTTTCATTGATGTTCATGGATTACGGGATCGTAGTTGGCAAAATGCAAAAGTGATAGAGGCAATTAGGTTAAGCCTCGTCTGGATGAGCGAGAGTGTGGGTACTGGGGGGTTGGGGCCTCATACATTATACATATGAGGATGGTTAAAGTGAGGGGCGGGGGGTTGGGTCCTTAGAAAACCTTTCTTGGACTTATTTTTCATTTGGTTAACCCCGTCATTATGTTACGGGACGATCGGCTTACTAGGTTTATTTGTAATTGTATTTGTTTTTGATTTTGTATCTGTATTTGTTCCAATATTAAGCATTACATTATTATGCTTTAAAAAAAATTGAGGAAAAAGCTAAAAAATATGTCTGTGTATATTCAGTTATGTATTCAGTAGTTCATTTATGTTAAAAGAAAGAGAAAAAAAAAGAAAAAAAATAATAAAAAGTCAAAGAAAGGCTCAAAAAGAGTCAATGTTCTAGTCAGTATTGGTTGTAAATGAAAGTCAGTGAGTTTGTTTAGTTGTTTAGTCGTTGGAATAAATTAAGTCATTGTTTATTTAGTTGTTTTATAATAAACCGGATCGTCTGAGCTACTTCAAAAATTCCCTTCCATACCCTTACACCTAGCCCCGTTACAACCCTTTTAAGACCTCTTGATTTGCATTTGTGTCAAAGCGGCTTTATGGTTGAATATTTGCTTATGAGTGATACTGAGATCAAAGTGATACTAGCACATCTTTTGCTAGTCCAGATATTAAACTGAGAGGAGAGATGTTATATTATGAGGGGTGTGACCATGTGTGCCTTAACCAGAAACAAAGTACACTCGTTTGGGCGGTCCCATAGTTTTAAATTGTAACATTAATTTTTTTTGTGGGTTATCAACCTTGACAGTGTCAGTTGTTGTTGGGAATTGGGTATGACCTTATACCTTACTAATATTAATCGTGGTAATTTATGAATCATCGATCGAGGTGTATGTGTTTCATAAGAGTTTGCTTGAGGGCAAGCAAAAGATAAGTGTGGGGATGTGATGGTCGGGCAAAAGTCGTGTATATTATTATATTATTTGTTTAATTTTTGCTTAAATATTATGTGAACTTTGGTACTTCAAGCGTGTTTATGTGTTTCAGGATACTTGATGTTAAGGAAGCTTAGCGGGATGAATTACGGGCTTGGAACGAAGATATCGAAGACTCATGAGAGAATGAAAGCATCACGAAGGATTCGCTTAACTAATGAGAGGATGAAAGAATGCGATGAACGGACGAACCGGAGGCTTCAGGATGATGCAAAATCGTCCTAGGGCTTGTACTTGGTTGCTGGAATGAAGGTTAGGTCGAATGGGGGCTGAAAAACTGATTATATCAAAGTTAGGGTAATTTTTCCCGTTAGGAGGATGTTAGCGTGGCGCTAACATCCCAGGGTGAGACTTTAGCGCCACGCTAAAGACTCAAAATTCTGATGATCTTAGAGACGTTTTCCTATGCAAAATAAATGAAGAAAATAAATAAATTCTGTCAAACGCCCTTAGCGCGGCGCTAAGGGGTCCTGATGGTGATTTCAGCGTATCTCTAAGATCATCATAATTTTGAGTCTTTAGCGCGGCGCTAAAGTCTCACCCCTCCGCGCTAACATCCTCCTGATGGGAAAAAGTACCCTAACTTTGATATAATCAGTTTTTCAGCCCCCATTCGACCTAACCTTCATTCCAGCAACCAAGTATAAGCCCTAGGACGATTTTGCATCATTCCGAAGCCTCCGGTTCGTCTGTTCATCGCATGTTTTCATCCTCTCATCAGATAAGCGAATCCTTCGTGATGCCGATGTCAGGCTAAAACCATTGTATTCACTTTAGGCTAGGGTTTTGTGTAAACTAACTTTGATCAGATTCTATGTTTTGAATGAGTATGAACTTGATTGATTGTTTTTAATCTTGTTTTACATTATGAATTGATTGTTTAAATAGTTTATGATTTTGATTATCAAACTTTGCATCACTTTTCTGGTTGTGTTCATCACATGTAGGGTTAGCTCTTATGTCATTGAACCATTAATCATTAGTCATTGTTTAGAATTGGGTTTCATTCATTAAACTGGTAATTGGGTAAACCGGGGTTCAGTTGTGTCAACAATTCGGTTAGGGTATCGTTTGTCCTCACAAACCAACTGTTAGGTTTAGTAATTACTGCGCAATTAATTTTATGAATATGTGATTAATCGGTCATCACATTACTTGAACCTGAAGTGAATCTTTTTCTCATTATTGTTTACAAACTTTCCAAATAACCGTGTTTTCTTATAATCATCTTTATAATTTGCTTGACATCGACTGTCCGCCTAGAATAATAATTAATGGTAATGCATTTTACTTGCACTTTCCACTGATTCCTTGTGGAGACGACCATACTTACCCGTACTAGTTATAGGTACTTAAGTTATATAAATACTTGTTTTTTATTAGAGCACGACATCTACATCAAAACTCCATTTCATCTTCCGCAAAAGTATCCATGGTGATATACTCTTCATCCATTCCTCTACCAACAACATTAAGTTAGTAAAATTGGTAAGTCCCTGACTTTGTTGTTGAGGAAAAGGAGGGAGTGCTTCGTCGTCCTTCGATTCATATTCAGAAACAGATGGTTCACTCTATGTCATGTCTTCAATTTCTTCAGCATGAGAGTCTTACAAAAAACAATTTATGTATTAGCATTTACAACATATTATTGAGTATAAAAATAATTAAAAGGAAGTAGAATAACTTTCATCATAGTCTTCAATGATTGAGGAACTAGCATATTCATGTTGTTGCAAGTATGGAACTACCGTCGACCACGCCACATGAATTTTACATGTGTAACCCGGAACAAGGGAAGCTAGTTGGTATATTATATACATATCACTTTCTGGGTGAATATGTGAGGTATATGAACCTCAATTGTATTCATAGTAGAGTGTTAACTCTAGACAACAACATTGACGGTCAATCTGAACACATCTACATATGTTGTCAACCAACTCAAAATAATTGATCTGATAACTAAGAACGCAATGCTACAAGTTATCGGAGCACCTATAACAATCCCTTGTGTGTATGACACTTCACCCCATAATATAACTGTACCACAAAGGGATTGAATGACAAAGAAGAAGACATTTGATGCTTGAATAAGGAAATGGAAGGAGGGTGGAATTAAAAAGTGGAAGGATGGTGGTATTTATTATTGATAAATAAACAAATTGTCATAGTTTCTTAAAAAATAATATCACCCTATATCAGGGTTGCATGTTACCATGTTGATTAGCCTTCATATATACAGCCTAGTGAACCGGATTTGAGACCGGATAACACTCTCCCCCAACGTGCTTCGCGTGGTCGGGGGCGTCATGGTTGACAAAGACCTCGGGTAGAGCTTGTACATGATGATGAGGGGGAGGTTCCCTCAAATTTTGGAGGGCCTAGAGCCAACTATGTGGAGGGTCCCTCAAATTTTGGAGGCCCTACTCCCAACTATGGGGAGGGTCCCTCAAAATTTGGAGGGGCAACACTAGATTGGCAAGCCGGTTATCGACCTTCATTTCAAAATGTTGGGCAGGGATCATCAAGCATTCAACTAGGTACCCAGTCAAATGTTAACAACCACCAAGAAAACAATTGAGTATCCTCTTTGATTGACTGCACTCCTGCTAGTAATATGATTCTTGCGATGTACACGAACCACCCGGGACACTTCCAGAATGACGATTATACCGTTCTTAGTGTACAACAACCGCGATGAGCTTGGACCTACAACTGACTCAACCCGAAGGCTCTAGTCCACCAAGTGATGATGAACGTCAAGATCCAGAACAAAGATGTGTACAACCACCAAGACATCCAAGACCAATTGTTGTGGCACGGCTGTCTGAACCGCTATCCGATAGACATTAAATAATTACGTAGATTGTAACTTTCAATTCAGCACATGTAATATATTATTTTTAGAATTTTTAATAATTAATTTTAGATCATGTTATATATTATTTTTAGATTGTTGCTTTCAATTTTAACTAAGATATTTAAATATTACAATTACGTAATATTTTAATAAGATATTACCCTAAACCCTAATATTTAACTAATATTTTTAACATATTATGATAATTAGGGGTTCAAATTAAAACCTAACCCGTCATTACCAATGACGGATTAGGAAAAGTATTTTTATAAAAACCTAATCTGCTATTTGTAACGGAGGATTAGGAAAATATACATATTTTTTTCTCGTCTTCGTCTTCTTCATGATGTTAAGCAAACATTCATCGCATCTTAGAACGAACTGAGTTGTAAGGTTGCATGTGAATTGGTAGGGAATCCAATGTGAATTGGCAACTTTCATATCTTGTTGTTGTGGACAATAATGAAGAGAATCCAAATAATGGTAGAGTTGCATGTGATAATGGGTAACATTTGAAATGGCAGATGATAGAATTAGCAGCTTTGACAATGGGAGCTTTGCAGATTGGTCTTGATAATGGGCAGTCCTTTGTTGTAGTGTACAATAATGAAGAGAATCCAAAGTTAGGTTAGATGGTTGGTTAGGTTAGTTAGTTAGGTTTGTTAAATGGGTTAAGTTTTCATCCTAACGGGGTTAAATCTGTTTGTTCCTAATCCGCTATTCTCAATAGCGGATTATAGATGATCCGCCATTCTCAAAGACGGATCCAAAATCTTTTTGTCCTAATCCGCTATTCTCAATAGCGGATACACCTATTTCCTTTTTCGTTTTTTGACTTTACCATTTACCTAAATTTATTATTAATCCACACCATTTCAAAAAACAAATCTGTCGGCCACTAAATCTCCAGCATGGTAAAACCAATCATCGCGGCGCACATGCATGCCATTGATGTCAACCCGCATTGTCACGCTATATCAAGAAACTAGTTAGAAGTTTAACACACGCTACATCGTGCCAAGATATGATAGTGGGGTTACGAAGGCCGCATGTATGCACCGACGGTCCCGCAATACTAATCACAGATTGTTTACATGCTCCACTTTAGTTACCGTGGGACACACACATGATCCCATGAGCTACATAAGCAGAAAAACTGATTATGGAAACTTAGAGCATCCACAACAACAAACTTTCACAAACATGGACATCACCGCCATATCAGTTTTCAAACTTTTCTTAAAAACCCCATTTTTTTCTACAACAACAAACCTCCACAAACCGACACGTCATCACATACTACTTTATATTTAAACAAATATAAAATATATATTTAATTATTATATTAACTATATACTATTAATCACTTATTAAATTATTATATTAGCCACCTAATAAAGCTTAAAAAAACTAATAATAATCTTTAATATATACCAAAGTCCAGGGCGCCCACCCACTCCCCTGTTTTTCATTTCAGATTAGATCTAAAAGATGATAACCATCAAGAAAAAGATACCCTCTCTCATCAGAGATTCAAATATGAATTATTCAAACTGCCCCGGTAAACAGATCGATCTCCCCAGCAATTGATCGATTTAAACCATTCGTCTTCAGCAACCAACACGAAGAGCGGTTAGTCTCCTTCAAATCGCTAACATCCAAAACTCGTTTATTGAAGTTGAAATCAATTTTTATTAATTAATATAAAGGGGTCATATCTATTTGTCCTTCTCACGTCTGCAGAGCCAAACTTCTTAAGAGGAATTTGGGGCTGCAACGGCTACGTCCGGTGGATCTTAGTCTGCCTCTTGCCAACTGTATCTGGACCTCGAGAAACCCACCCCCTTGTAGATGCTCTTATACACAGATGAAATATTTCTGTAACGGGTCTCTAAGGTTTGCATCTTCGGGTCAATGACTTACAGTCGTGGGTCAAACCGTGTTCAAGCAGATCAATTCTAGCCACCACGAGATACATATGTGTCGTATAAACTAACAATGGAGGTCTATGCCTCTGATTGTTCAAGGAAAAACAATAAGTAGGGTAACTCGAGTGCCAAAGCCACCCCACCACTGGCTACATACGATCCCCGGCTAGAACCAAGCACGATGTCGTATTACTTCGTCCTCGCCATGCTACTCTCCAAATCTCCACACTTCGACGAAGACCTTTGTCAAGAAGAAACATTCACACTTCACATATTACATCAATCACTTAAAGTACTTTATCTCTCTATAATTGTACTTATTCTCATGCGAGAGGGTAGTTACGAGAAGACCCACTCTTGTCCTTCCCGTAACGAGCTCACGGTGTTCTATTTTTCCGGTTTCCATCACCGGACATGTGGAGATTTCACTCATACTGTCGAGTTATTTGTTATTTGACCCATATCCTATGGAACCATTAGTCTAGCCTATCCAGGTTTAGATCCGTGCTTCTTCATTGTCTACGCGCCAAATTTGTGACCTGCGCGTCATCTTTTTCATCTTTGGATGGAAGACATCCAAACATAAGGTGGGCACACCTCAAAATACGCCTAAGGATAGGAACCTTATAATACACCAATATGGCTACGCGCCAAATTTTTGACCTACGTGTCATCTTTGGATGGAAGACATCCAAACATAAGGTTGGGCACACCACAAAATACGCCCGAGGATGGGAACCTTATAATACACCCATATCGCTACGCACCAAATTTATGACCTGTGTGTCATCTTTGGGTGGGAGACATCCAAATATAAGGTTGGGCACACCTCAAAATACGCCCAAAGATGGGAACCTTATAATACACCCATATGGTTACGCGCCAAATTTATGACCTGAGTGTCATCTTTGGATGGAAGACATCCAAACATAAGGTTGGGCACACCTCAAAATACGCCCCAAGGATGGGAAACTTATAATACACCCATATGGCTAGGCGCCAAATTTATGACCTACGTGTCATCTTTGGATGGAAGACATCCAAATAAAAGGTTGGGCACACCTCAAAGTACGTTCGGGGATGGGAACTTTATAATACACTCATATGGCTATGCGCCAAATTTATGACCTGCATGTCATCTTTGGATGGAAGACATCCAACTAAAAGGTTGGGCACACCTCAAATACGCCCGAGGATGGGAACCTTAAAATACATCCATATGGCTGTGCCAAGGATGGGAACCTTAAACATATTTTTGTGTCTGTAAACAAAAGGAAACTCTTAGCTGTCACCTCCACTTTTGAATGGCAGATCTCGAGCAACCGGAGAAGAAGACGAAGTCATGGGTTCGTTCATCTCGAAAACCGGGGAACATCGACTTGGATCCGACCCGGATCCATTCCATGTTTTTTCAAAGGGGATTATGTGGAGTTGCGCTTTGGTAGCTGAAAACCAGGTTTTCGGTGGGTTACGTGACGACTGACCTCCGGAAACCGCGTAGGCTCATACACCATCAATCATCACATCTTAAACTCTTGTTTTCGTTTCAACCTCAAACACTTGATTTTAAGTGTGGTTTCGGCTAGATCTACTACTATGAAGGTTATTAACCGTGGTTGGTGGTGGCGGGATGTAGTGGCAGGTGCCCCGTGACCTCTGATGTGTTGTTGATGTACAGTGGGTGATATTATTGGAGTACGACTTTCCGGTGGGTTTAAGCTCAGTTCCGATCTTGATGTTTCCGGATTACGACTTTCCGGTTGGGATTTTCCGGTGACAGGTGGCTATGGAGGAAGCCGTGAAGGTGGTCATCGTGAAGGAGATGATTATGGTGGGAGTGTGACGGTGGTTGTGGAGTTTTAGTGGCCGGAAATTGGGTTTCCAGAGCTTGTTGTAACTCCGACTGGTTTTTCGGCGACCAGTCACCAGTGGTCTAGTGATGACGGTTGCAGCTTCATTTATGATATATATGTTTTTTGTGCCTTATGTTTTAAAAGAAAATGGACTTGGGATGAAAATGGGTTCAGGCCAGCTGGGTTATTTTGTTTTGGACCTGGTTATTTGGGCTAATTTACTTTATTTTTGAGTTTGGTCCAGTAGTTTAACACTCAGATCATTAATCATTGGCCGATTAATTTGGGCCAGTTGTGTGAAGCAGTTTGGGCTTGAGTTTGTGATATATTCTTGGGCCAATGGATTATTTAATGGGTTGACCAAGGTAAGTCGAAATCAATCGGGTTTTCGTCATTGTTTGACCCAAGTGTTCAAAGTTTGTTATTTATATTTATTTTTCAAGGCGCTCGAGAAATTGCATCCGTGCAGTGAACTTCGAAAAAATTGGATTTGAATTTTAAGAGGAAATAATAAGTTATGTCATTCGATCAATGAAGCCGATAATTCGAGATTGATTTGTTGATATTCTAGCTCATGAAGCGAAAACTCCTTCATGAATGAAATTAGGTGGATCATACCTTAAGGGTGTCAATTGAAACAAAGTGGCTTCAGTTTTTATCATTGATTTGTAAAGCAATGTGACACGGTTAAACAATTGATATTACAAGTCAAGGGGTGATATTAAGGCAAAAAATTGTGACTTGCTATATTAATGTGGCAAAACTCATTAAATATATTTTGGCAAACCAATCGGTCAATTTCGGCAAGCAATTCGGATCCGAGACGAGAGTTTTGATGCAAGCGTTTAGCTTCAACGAGAAGAAAGCTTCTAGAATGTTTGGTCACTATGTTTAGCTATAAACAAAAACCTTGTATTTCTTTTATGATGTGTGTTTTAAATTAGGTGTAATCAACCACCCAATGGGAGCTCACCTTGGGTGAGATCGGTTCTTTTAATATTATCAATCTTTTATTACCGATTACGGAGTCGTTCAATATTATCTTTATATTATTTGTTCACTCATTTGTTTTTACTGCACCCGTCTCGATCGCATATCAAGAACAAAATGCGTTCGATGTTAGATCTGCTGTTAGGGTACATACATGTATGATATTTTAAAAAATCCGGAATATGTCTTTGTGATGTATCTAGTTTTAGATAATGTCTCGATAATAGTTTTTTTAAACGAAGCTAGAATTGATAATGTACAAATAATTGAAGTACAAACGTACATGATATCAAAACTACCTCACATTTTGTTCCGACCTGTCACAACGCGTAGGGGTGTTCCACTAGTTATTTTTAATTCAAGTAGCATAAGGAAAAGTCTAACCAAGTATCTCTAAACCATGTTCAAACTGATGTAAATTTTAGCTAGCTAAAACAAAGATGATATTGAATTACTTTTAGTAAGGCAAGATGTAGAATGTAGAATGTGGATGTGAGTACTTGTATAAATCAAATTAAAGTGATCCAGGAAACTGCTGCATCTCTGCCCTTAATCAATTATCTTGTAAACCTTATAACGACCACTTAAAATAAAAGGTTGACACGAAAGTGAACCGCAATCAAAGAACATCCAGAATTAAAAAAAAAAAAAATCGTGTGGCTGACCTGCGTATCTGTCTCGATCTTAAACCATTTAAACAACGAACTTTAAACGTTTGAACATTCTCCTTCTCCTTCTTCTTCTTCTTCTTCTTCTTCTTCTTCTTCTTCTTCTTCTAGAATTATCATTAAACAAATTAATTAATTAAGTTCATACTTACTTACATCATTAACCAAGTAACTAGCCAGAAAGTTCATACTTACTTACATCTAAATACTTAATTACATTTTTAGCAACTAAGAGGTAACTGGAGAAAGTATGGAGGGACTTGAAAGTTTTATTCTGTAATAAGTAAAAGAAATTAACTAAATTACACAAAAGATGGTATCAAACAGTTCTCTATAAGAGATCCAAAAACCGCAAACCCTGGATCCTGACTTTTATAAAATGATAGTTTTAAATAAAATCAAGTGATCGATGTTGTGCCATGTGGCATCATAGTAACAACAAACTAGTACTAAAATGCAGAACACATGTAGTTTCTTGGCCATTTCGAAGACATTTCACCTCACGTCAGCTTTGGTAGTTTCTTGGCCATTTTAGCCCACTTCAACTCATTCCATCAACCAGGATATGTATTTGAAACAATATTCAGTGTTTATTATAATTTTTTTTATATGTATTTGAAAATTTTTGATAAACAATATTTGTATTTGATAAAATTTATTCTAAATGATTAAAAGTATTTTAAGAACCAATAAACAAACAAAACAATTACTCCGTAAAAAAAAAAAAAAAAAAAAACTCACATTCTACTCAACCCTCCAACCTAGCACACATAAACTCGATTCACCCAGCCACCCAGGGCAGTGTGCCAGTATGCTCGCTTCTACTTGGGTGGGGCGAGTCGAACAGAGCCGGCTATGAGGCAGGTCGGGTGGTCGACAGAACCTGACCCGACACGCCGATAGGCTTGATTTTTTTAATATTAACTATATATATATTTAAAAAATTGTATTCTTAATGTCTAAACCCAAAAACTCAACTCATATAAAGGCTATTTTTTCGGATTCCGCCCAAACAATTTTAATAATTCTCGAAGACAGCACTGGAGTCGAATGTGCCGACCAATAAACTTGCATCTTTTTACTCTTATAAATAGCATCAAGTATTATCAGATACCTTTTTTTTACTAAATTACACTTATAAACCAATTTTCAGTGTTTATTATAATTTTTTTTTGTAATATCATTATCTCCTAAATTCATTGATTTTTTGTAATTATGGACTTCCGTGAATTATCAGAACACCCGTCACTGTATTATACTCAGTCCACAAGTTAACAGAGAAAACGATTGAATTTTCATAATGAAATGATCAAGTCTTCTTGGAATGTCGATATAAGATATCTCTAATCACCCTTCCCCAATCAAATACCATAAACCATAAACTCACAAGCACAGAGAAAGCAATTAACTATGAATTTAAAAATACTACTAGTTGCAATTATTGCAGCTTTTGGGGCAGCAAGTGCTCAAGACTCGCCGAATTGTAGAACGTCATGTGGCAATGTGAGTATTGATTACCCATTCGGTTCAGGTAAGGGATGCTACCGGAGTCCTGAATTCCTCGTCACTTGTGACAGATCATCCGGGGAAGACATACCATACTTTATAGATAGAACTACCGATCTTGTTATTACAAGTATTTCGATAAACATGAGTGAAGTGGAGATCATGATGTTTGTAGGCAGAGATTGCTACAACAGCATTGGCCCAGTCGAAAGTGACCGACCATATTTTACTTTGGGGAGCTTAAAGGAGTTCCGGGTCTCCACCAAGAACAAATTTGTAGCCATCGGGTGTGACACACATGCTTTTGTTAGTGGAAGAAGATGGAATGAGTCTAGAGATATTGGCACCGGGTGCATTTCTTGGTGTGGAAGAAACAATCATATTAAAAACGGCTCTTGCTCGGGAGTTGGGTGTTGCGAAGTAGCAGTGCCGGAAGAATTAAGCTCTTTTAATATGAGTCTTCAAAGCTATATTAACCATGCGGATATATTAAATTTCAACCCATGCAGCTATGGCTTTTTGGTAGCAGAAGGGAAGTTTAACTTTTCTACAACGTACCTGGCTAATTTTGAAAGTGAAAGGATGCCGATGTTACTTGATTGGGCAATTGGAAGCGTGACTTGTGACGAAGCAAAGGGCACGAATGACTTCTTATGCGAGGGAAACAGCGAATGTGATAAAAACTATACAGGTCCGGGATATCGTTGTCGTTGCCGTGGTGGTTATGATGGCAACCCATATGTTCTTAATAACTGCACAAGTATGTTTTGATTTCACATTTGGATCCTTTTTATTTCTTGCTAAAATTACACACCAATGAAATGACTGACCATTTTTTATTCAAATCTACAGATATCAATGAGTGTGAAATAGGAAAACATGATTGTAAATATAAATGCGTGGATATAGAAGGAAATCATACTTGTACTTGTCCAAACGGTTACTCTGGAGATGGTACGAAAAGTGGAACAGGTTGCACCGCTGAGCAATCCACTGTTATAAAGATAGTTGCGGGTAAATAATGTACCATATATTTTTATTTATATCTTAGGCTACTTTGAGTCATCAAATTATCATGCGTTCGTGCTAAGTTAAGCTTTCTTGTTGTAGGTATCTCAACTTCTGCTATATTTCTTCTTATATTTGTCGCCTGGTTGTACTTGCTACTGAAGAAGCGAAAGTTCATCCTGCTAAGAGAAAAATTCTTTAAACAAAATGGTGGACTAATGTTACAACAACGAATTTCTGGCGATAGGGGTTCTCGTGATCAAGCAAGAGTCTTCACCATAGAGGAGCTAAAGAGGGCAACCAATAACTATGATGCAAACAGAATTATCGGTAAGGGTGGCTATGGCACGGTTTATAAAGGAGTTCTTGCTGATAATAGAGTAGTTGCCATAAAGAAGTCAAAATTAGCAGATCAAACACAAGCTCAGATAGAGCAATTCATCAATGAAGTGGTTATCCTCTCACAAATAAATCATAGGAACGTGGTGAAGCTGATTGGATGTTGCCTGGAAACAGAAATTCCATTATTGGTTTATGAGTTCATTCCAAATGGCACACTGTCTGATCACATCCACAATGAAAGCAAGTCATTAGCTATAACTTGGGACACACGACTCAGAATAGCAACGGAAACAGCTGAAGCACTTTCATACTTACATTCTGCAGCATCCGTTCCAATCATCCATCGGGATGTCAAGCCAATGAATATACTTTTGGATGACAACTATGTAGCAAAAGTGGCTGATTTCGGGGCATCTAAGCTGATTCCTATTGATCAGACTGAGTTGGCCACTATAGTGCAAGGAACACTAGGCTACTTAGATCCAGAGTATTTGCAAACAAATCAACTCACAGATAAGAGCGATGTGTATAGTTTTGGGGTGGTACTAGTGGAACTTTTAACCGGTAAAAAGGCTCTTAGTTTTGATAGGCCAGAGGAAGAGAGGAACCTAGCAATTTTTTTTCTATATTCTTTAAAAGAAGGGAGACTCTTCCAGGTTCTTGATGAACGCTTGCAGCTAGATGACGTTCCTAGCGAGATAAATCAAGTTTCAAGACTGGCAGAAAGATGCTTACGCGTTAAGGGCGATGAAAGGCCTTCCATGAAAGAAGTAGCAATCAAGCTCCAAGGAATATTGGCATCAACGACACAAAACCACCCATGGGTGCAAAGTAGTTCAAACGAACATGAAGGTGAGTATTTTCTCAAAGAACCAAGCAAAGACTATGATTGTACAGATGGTGGCATTGTGAGCAATGCAAGCTCAAGCACCTTCGATAGCATAAGCAAGCTTACTATGTTACCCATTGCTAGTGGAAGATGAAGGTAAAGACTTGTATCTAATAAAATGCAGTAGGCTCCATCTTGTTTTGTGGGACATGTTGTTGTATCATAAATAAGTTTCATTGTTGCATTTTGTTGTTAGGTTTGTTAGGAAGTAATATATAGAATATATTATATATTAGGAAGATATATGTGATTATGATTGTTCATATATTTGTATATTATTCAAAGATTGTACTTGACCCTATATAAAGGGATTTATACTAATGAGATTGGCAAGCCTTGTATTATACATTCCTTCATGGTATCATGGCCTGGCTCTTCCAAAGCCTAGTCGCTAATTTTTTTTCTCCTGCCCTCTTTGTCAATTTCCCCTGATGTCTCTTCTCTTCGCTTCCTAATACTCAACGACGTATGGATGTGGAAGGTTCTTCTACACCAACTCATCTCCTATGGGTTACTCACTGTTGGGTCCGTGACCGGATCAAACAACACAAAAAACTAAGTACTAGTCGTCTTGGATCAACCTCTCAACTAGTTGGCAGAAACAACTAGCTAGGACCGAGATCTCGGATCTTGTGGTGTAAGTATGTGAGCCATGAGTTTAGATAAGGGAGGAGGGAGAGAGAGTTTGAGTATAAGAACAATAGTTTTGCAAGGGTTACAGATTGGTTGGAGAAATGGGTAAAGTGGCCGTAAATACGGTCCCCATTTCTCCAACTTTTACATTTTATCCATAAAACATACCAAGGTACGTAATACACCGACTCTAAGCAAATATAAAGACATACACAATCCTAAAACTAATATAGAATATTGATCCTACAATCTCCCTCTAGGATTGAGTATGTCCAGGAACCTTCATCAAGTTCCTTGCTCCGTCTTTATTACTTGAAATCTAGTACTTTTCTTGATTCAAGAGCTTGAACGAAATTGGATCTTGAACAGTTCTTTATTTTCCGATCTTGAAGACTTGAACTTCAATCTTATATCCTGGGAAGGATCGGCAACAGCAAATTTTAGAAAATCAGATGCGGGAGGCTTGACGTCTAATTTTCTTTTGTTGACTTTCTTGTGTCGGCTTGTTTCTTTGCTTTGTTCTTCGACTGATGATCAGTTCCTTTTAAGGTACAACCATCTATTGTCACGTTCTCGTTTTCGTTTAAACACTTCAGCATCTGCAACTTCGGTATCTGCAGCCTAGGACACTTGATCTTGATCTACATGTTCATGTACTGCGCGCTGCACAAAACTTAGAGCGAATAAGATTCGTTCACAAATCCTCTAGAGGGTCAAAGAAGAATTTTTTTTTCAAAGAATGCTCTTGGTTTGAAGTATTTGCAAGATAACTCTGAAATTTTAATTTTATTATAGACTTCTCATAAAATACCAATTCAGTCCCCCAACTTGTAAATGATTTGTTTAAGTCCCAGATTTTCAACGAACTTTGCATGAACGACCTTGACAGCAAAACACATGATTTTGAATAAACAAAGGTTTAATAAAATATGTACAAACACAATAAAAACATAAAATCTTTTTGGAATTTTCATATATTATAATATTTCGAATATATATATATATATATACATAATATTTTGAAGTTGAAACGTAAAATAAAACAAGAAAAGTGAAAAGATAGGAGTAAAGATGAATTTAATATTATCTAACGATAATATTTACATAATTTTCTAATGACTTCAATATTTTTGCGAGAAATATCACAATATGGAATCACATTGTCTATAATGTCCTAGATCACACTTCTATTTGGATATTATTATGCCAATAATCCAAAGTCGATTGTAGATATGTTGGTCCACTTTAAACTTAACAAGTATTTTGATTTCACTGTGATACGTTAAGGTATTAATTAGGCAAACTACTTGTGTGGTCCCCTGTTAATCCAACATGTTACAAACTCCATCATACCTAGGGCATAGTTTGTGTTCATCAGTATCACCCCGAATTGACTCCGACCCCTAATGATTGATCAAAACATTTTGAGCTTTCATAAACTCTTTGCAAACTTTTCTTTCAAACAATTTAAAGGTTGAACCATAAACTTACATGTCATCCGGACTTACAAGCCTTCATATAAAGTGTTAAGGTCTTACTTGTTTGCCCCACGTCACGTAGTTCTAATATACCCCTTTTTGTTTGATAAATTATCAACATTTTGGTTGTTGATTTTTGAATACTTTTTGAGTATTTTGCAGTTTTCTGCTTTAATAATTTTTGATATTTCAATATTTGAATCTAAAGCAAAAAATAATTTTAATTGTGACCAATCACTAACCGGCTCGTGTATGACTGACTAATAACATTTTTTCCTTCATCGTTATGACTTATTTTGGAGTCGGCAACTGCTTTATAAGAGTGTAACCACTAGCATATGCGAGTATTTAAGTTTATATCACTATGACACTTACTCATTTGTCAAGCCTATCTACACATCAAGCAATGATCTTGTTGGCTTTTGATATACTCTTTTCATGTGCTAGGATCATCTAAGACAATTTCTTATCATGTTCCAAAGGTCGGATCAATTTCTCAAAATTTTATATTTTTTAATTATTTGACTCCCTCTAAGAAGGAGCTCCCTCTAAATGAGAGAATATATTTTTGAATCTTTTTCTGATTTTCTTAACGAAGAATAATTAAATAATAAAATATTTTTGGCAAGTTAACTGACTCTTTTTTTTTCTTAAAGAAACTGAAAATCTTTTTGGTGAGTTAAACTTAACTCATTTTCTCTCTTTAAAATTGTGACATATTTGAAAAATATTTACAATTTTATATACAAAAATATATATATGATGTGTTAATCAAAATTGGTTGATGGCTTTAGTGAAAAGGTAAGCAAAGATGTTGTCATATGAACTATCTTAAGCATTCATTATTACATCATATAGTAAAGTTGAAGAGATTCAAACCGAAGCCCCAGCAACTTCAAACCGAAGCCCCAGCAACTAATGTCCGATCCATCACTTGGGAAACGCTCGACAAGTTGTGGTTGATCCATTTGAACAAGGTTGGCATTGTTAAAGCACAAAGTATGAAACATTTCTTTTTCCTTGTAGTTCTCCCATGTCGCTTATGAAAGACTCGAATCTGCCATTGAATGGTTTAGCATCAAATAGAGAGGTTTCGTCTTCCATCATATGTCGGGTGCAACCACTATCTAAGTACTGAATAACCTTGACAGTCCTCCCAGATTGAACCTACATTCACTAAGCGTTTAAATAAACATGGGTTCCCGAGACTTAATTGTCTCGAGAAAGTCGACCATAAATCGACAGAACTTGATTTTATTTCCTGAAAACAATTTATTTCTTGGCGACTCATCGCTTGAAGAATAGTCCTTAGGAGTCCAAGCACAAACTTGTTCCTTGGTTTTGACAATTTTGGACTTTTTTTTCTGAATTTTAAAACTATTTTCGGTGAATCCTCAGACTTTTCAATCTAGGATCCTTTTTTATTTTATCCTTTTTAGTTTTCCAAAATGGTTTTCTCTTGCGTTTTACTTTATTGAATTTGGATCTCACATCCACTTCACTGGCTTCACTATCAGCTTGATCAGTCCTTGAATCTGGGCTACTAAAAGTACCTTTTGGGGACTGACTAAGCTGCCTTTGAATATCAAGTTGTTGCTTGAACCAATGCTTGCAATGTCTTTCAAGATGAGAAGAATGACCACAAACAAAACAACATTTTCTCCTAGAAGCACTATAGAACTCATCATAACTATAAAATGATAAAATGGTTGGTGTGGTGGGAAAGGTTATCCGTGGAAAGGAACATGATTATAAAACACATTTGATGATTGACCCCGGTCATCAAAAAAATTAGTGTAATATGGATCAACAAAATTTATTGATAATGACCATAATAGTTGTTATCAAAACAGTTGTATGACTGAGGATTTTGTGATTGATTAGTTGTTTGAGAAAATAATCTTTTTATTTGGTGGCACATATTTACATGAAGTACTCGTTTGATTATCATTTTCAAACACTTTGCCTTTACTTGATTTATCCTCAGTCTTATAACTTGATGATGAACAACTAGCTCTATTCAGCTTAACAGGGCTTTCCACTGACCCACTTTCTTCTGCACAAACTGCTGAAGAAGATGAACTACCATTAGCACTAACTGAAGGAACAGCTGAATCATTGGAGCAGCAGGAACAAATGTCTTTGAAATTGGCACTTGACCAATACCATAGACCATTTCTTCCTCTGGTGGTGAGTTAAAACTAAAGTGAGGAACGCTAGTATAGTTATCATTAAAAGGAGGTGGAACTGCAGAATTATCATTGCCTATTCCTGTCTTTATTCTTAACTCCATTTGTGACCCAATTAATTTAGTTAGCTTTTTGGAAGCTAACTCAAAGTTTTCTATGTTAATTTTTCTTTGGGTTAATTCAATCTCAAATTTGACAATCTTAGCGTTTAGCTCAACTACGTGATTTTCATGACGTTGGGCTAAATTAGCAGCAATAGTATCTTTCCAGCCTTTTTAAGATCTTCATTCTGAACTTTAATGCTACGTATTTGTTCTAGAATTTTAGCATTGTGGTTTCTATAGTGAAGAAATTTATCAATACAGTTTTGTGTGCAAATTTTGTATACCTCGGGAATGAGTGAGGCAGGTGTAGGAATGCCATCAGTGGAGCTTGATGAGGTGCTTGCTTGACTACTTCCACCAGCAGCACACTCGGGGATGATAGGACATGCTTAACTGCTTACACCCGCAACACTTGTCTCATCTTTATTTTATTTGCACCAAAACTTTGATGGTAGAAGTCAACTCTGAGAGTGTTAAGGTATCCAGGTTTTCCGTTCTCCTGATGGTAATCACACTGTTGTTCCATGTGTATGGCAGTGAATTCAACAACTTCATGTTAATCTCAGATAACTTATTTGTGATACCGGCACTTCTCAATTTAGTAACGAATGACTCAAATCTGTTGATGAGATAGGCAACTGATTCCCCTTAAGTATGTTTAAACATGTTGAATTTCTTCTTTAAACATGTCCTTTTGGCCGTCTCTCATATTGAGACTTTCTTCAAGCTTAGAATTGCAAGACATTTTTTTTGTCAATAGGTCAAAGTCAACGGGTCGAAGTCAACGGTCAACGCGTCAACTCTTTTCTCAAAGATCAAACACTCTTGAAACAAAAACTGCTCAAAACTAAGTCCCTTGTATTCTAATGAAAAGTTGTATTAGATTGAGGGATTTTATGCGACTGAGCAAATGTATTCGAACAAGGTAATGTATGCGGATGAGCAAATGTATCGAACAAGGAGATGTACGCTAATTCACAAATGTAAGCGAATTGACAAATGTATGAAAATTTACAAATGTATGTGAATTGACAAATGTATGCGAATTGACAAATGTATGCGAATTGGGGATTGTATGCGAATTGAACTTGAATAGAACACAATTCCCTTAGAAGAATTACAACCAGATTGTGAATTACAACCAGAATGTATTCGAATCCAACCAAAGTATTCAAAATACAAATGTATTCGAAATAAAGTTGTATTCGAATTGGTCACTTGTATTCGAATAGGATCCACGTATTTGAATTCAACAATTGTATATTGTATGAAAACCAGGAATAAATGCCAATCCCACTTTGGAAAGTCACCAACTCAGTTTCCAGTCACCTTTTACAATACATTCCATTTGCATGAATAACACATCTTTTGTAGTAAACTTCACATACATCAACACAAACACCAACTTTAGAGAATTCAAACACCAAACACACAAACTTTAACACATTCTTGAACATGAACAATTTTATTTTCTTGAATCCTTGAAGAACACATAAACCCGAACCCACTTATTTTCTTGAAAATCCGTCTTTTCACACACACAAGACCAAAATCCAAGGTTGTGACCCAAGATCTACAACTAGTAGAGCCTGAAAGCTCTGTTACCAATTGTAGGTCCCGTGACCGGATCAAACAACACAACAAAGTACTAGTCGTCTTGGATCAACCTCTCAACTAGTTGACGGAAACAATTAGCTAGGATCGAGATCTCAGATCTTATGGTGTGTGTATGTGAGCCGTGAGTTTAGAGAAGGGAAGAGGGAGAGAGAGTTTGAGTATAAGAACAATAGTTTTGCAAGGGTTACCTTCAAAGATTGGTTGGAGAAATGGGTAAAGTGGCCTTAAATATGGTCCCCATTTCTCCAACTTTTACATTTTGTCCATACAAAATACACTTACCGAGGTACGTAATACACCGACTCTAAGAAAATATAAAGACATACACAATCCTAAAACTAATATAGAATATTGGCCCTACACTCACCATGTGTCGTGGCTGTCAAGAAAATACATAACTTATACACCAACTCATCCCCCTATGGATTACTCGCCATGTGTCGTGGTTGTTCAAGTGTCGTGGTTGTCAAGAAAATACGTAACTTCGTGAGCTATTTTTTTTCTTTTACATTTTTAACCTTATAACTAAAAGAAATTAAAAAAATTAAATAATCAATATTTTGGTTGGTAATAGTTTTCTCGTATCTTATGTGTATACACATGTGTTTGTAATCTGTAAGGCCAATATTTGTGACTTGCGATATCAAATTACGAAACATGTTGCATATTAATGGTCAAGTGAATAATTTAAGTTAACGAAAAATCCGGATATGAGACGAGAGCTTCGGTGAACGCGTTTAGCTTCAACGATGAGAAAACTTCTACATAGCATGTGTTTTGCTATAAATATGTCTTTATTGTTCACATTTTAGTGTGTGTTTTCATGGTGTAAATCATCCACTCAAGGGGAGCTCTCCTTAATTGGGTGGGTCGGTTCTTTATTATCAATGTTATTTATCTTTTGACCTACAACGAGATCGTCACTATCTTTATTATAACTCTATTATTTTGTTCGATCGTTTGATTTCGCCGCACCCGTCTCGAAATGCATATCAAGTGCAAAATCATTCGTGGTCATTTTGGGACCTACATAATCTGTCCAAATTCTTGTCTCACCTGCACATATCTTAAGATAATCATTTTCAAGGTTATAGATGGTTTAAAGATGGAGGGGGGGAGTAAAAAAAACTGATAATGAGGACACGGCAGACTAATTCCCTCCACCCAAGCAGGTTATCCGTTATGGTGATTGTGAATTATGAAAAAATAAAAATATGCCGCATAGGCAGTAGTTTCGTATTTCACATCGAATAACAAGGTTGTGGTATTTTGATATACTGATATGTGAAATTGGTGGCGGGATGCGATGACTAAATGATAATTCAAACATAATTAATTAAACATCTAAGAACATGTGTTTGTTGTATTAAATTATTAATTGTAGAATAATAATTTAAACACATTGCTTCCCATGCTATCTTCTGCATCGTTGCTACACCCAATTGTGGCGGTGTGTTGTGCCTTATATGCCTACGTAGTAGGGATAAAATTTAATCATGGTTTTTGCAATGCACGACCTTATGTAAGGGCATATCCAATGGTATTAGGTGGCAAGTGTTTATATTCTAAACAGAACCCACAAAATGATCTTCACTATTGGAGGTTGCCAACTTAAAAGAGAGACAACAAAGAGTTTGTGAATACAGAGTGGCTTGTAGAAGTATATACAGAGTGGTTTGTAGAAGTATGACATGGTTCATCTTAACAATATATACAAATTCAAGCAAGCAAAAAAAACAAACCAAATACACATTCATACACCTTCAAATCAATTTCCATCTTTTTAAGTTCACCTACTTAATTCATAGTGGTATATATTGTTGTTGTTTTCAAGTTTATATCTAAATAATCAAAGACATAAAGGAATGGAATATTTAAAAATTTTCAATAGTAAAATAATCACTTTTTATAATAATAACTAGATGATAAAATTTAATAGAGTAATTAAATTTATGTGTTTTTTTATCTATTTAGTATATACGAAATATAAAATTATTAGTTATCAAATATAAAAATTGTTATAGATTAAATAAAGAAAAAAAGTAGGTGATGAGATGGATGGTGAGTTGGCAGTTTAAAACAAAGACAGGTAAATAGTCATTGGAGGATAGACAAGGGTTTTTATAGGTTGGTTTAAAATATTATATGAAATGTTGATTTACATTTAGATACAAAGACATGTATGTTGGATTGAAGATGCTCTAAATAGTTATCTATATTGGGCTTGATAGGATTCAGCTTTCAGGGCGCTGCCCTATGAAATGCAAAGCTCTCTAAAGTGTGTGAGGATACCTTTATTTATTTTGTTGTTATTGGTTATAATATATAATTCATTTATCTCCACTTCTCTTCAATCTTATTCCACTATTACATTCATGAGTGGATCTATATAAGGCTCTGGGGTTACCCACTCAACTTTGATTGTAAAGTGTAAAATTAGTGTAATTTTTTTTATTCTCTTTTTATGTATAGGATACACATATGTATATATTATGATACCCTTAAACAGGGCGGAGCTAAAGTAAACTTGGACGCCTGAAATTAGTTTTTCAGTGTATGAAGAATTCTAGAAGATGACCGGATCGGAGCTTAAAGTAGAGGTCGAAGAAAATACTTTTGTTTTTAAAGTGTGAATTGAATGTAGAATTTGTGTAAAATGTAGGTTTAGTGAATGTAAGACCAAGTTTATCAACAACCTCCTAGGAGGTCATTATACTATTTGATGGGTCCAATCAATCAAAAGAAAAGAAAAATACTTTTGTTTTATTCCTCAACCCAAGTTGTTATAGCAACATTGGGTTGCAACCTACTATATACCACATGTCATTAACTAATTGGTTCATATATTCTATTTTTTTCATTTAACAATTAATTTCACATATAATCTAGTTTTTCTTTAATAACTATTTATATTTAACCTTTTTAAAAGATAAAAAAACGCAGTCTTGTTTAATTTTTTTGTGAACGTTCCGATATGAGTTTAATTAAAAACGGAGTTTGATAAAAAAACGTATTTTTTAAGTATGGTTGCGTTACAATATTATTAGTTCTTAAGCTTATTATCTTAAAAGTCCAATTTATAATATATTTTGAAAACTATAACTATATTTATGTAGTTAAAAAAGTAGGTTAGAGAATGAAAATGAAATTTTGGATTAGTTTTAATAAATATTTTTATTAGTTTTAATATATTTATATAATAAATTAAAATCTAAATAAGATATATCTATTAAAATAATATTAAAATAATTGGTTTTTGTGAATAAAAGTAAAAGTTGGATTAGGTTGGGTTGTATAAGTGAAAGAGAGAGAAAATATTTTTTTACTAAAAAGTTGGGTTTGACTGGGTTGTGAATAAATTTAATAAAAAACTATTTTTTCTCTCTTTCACTTATACAACCCAACCTAATCCAACTTTTCACTATTATTCACAACCCAATCCAAACCAATTATTTTAATAGATATATCTTATTTTGATTTTAATTTATTCTATAAATATATTAAAACTAATAAAAATATTTATTAAAACTAATCCAAAATTTCATTTTCATATCCGGCAAACTTGATTGTAGGTAAAAAAAGACAAAATGGCAAAAGACGTCATTTATGTTTGCATGGTTTTTCAATGGACGTCATTTGTCCTTAATGACAGAAAACATCATTTATGTTAATAAAAAAAACGTTGCACGGTTCGTCCATTTCGCTAATGAGGGTTAGTTTTTCTCGTGAAATCCAGTCATGTGCACCTCATGTGAGGGAAATTTAGTCTTTTTACCCCCTTAGGGGTTATTTGTGTAATTGACTTAAAATTTTGGACTTTAAATAAATAAAAGTTTTTTTAACCATCATCTTCTTCCCCAAATATTCATAACCCACCATCAACACCACAACCAAAACACCTGTGCACCACCCATCATCATCATCTCATAAACCCTAGGGGTCTACCACAACTATCGCCACCACCAAATCGGAATTTGAAAACTCCGGTGACCGCACCATCAACCGTCGCCGCCATATTTATAGTCGTTTGCTCTGGCGTGGTTTGTAACTCTTCAAGAACTTTTCGCGGCTCGACCCATCGATAATATCAAACAAGCCCACCAAAAATGATTCCAACAACTCCAGCGAGCTTACATCTCCGGCTCATAACATCTTTCACGCCTCAGAATTCAGATCTTGTGTCATCTACTTAAAAATAATCCAATCCTAACCAGCCTCTGTCTTGGTAGAAAAGCCAACTTAAATTAGGGTTTTATTTTCATAATCGTTCCTGAAGCAAAATCGAAACAAATCGGAGATGCTAGCATTTTGGTTGTATAAATCAGAACCAAAATGACTGATTATTGGAAAAGCCCTATAATTTTGTTTTTTTCGTTTTCTTAGAGGCAAGAAACCGAATGGCATACAGGAAGGCATTGGTGTGGTTGCGGATGTATATGGTTTTGGGTTTTCAAGTTGTTGTGGTTGCTGTCATATATAGTTTTGGGTGGTGTTTGGTGGTCGTCGGTTCCGAGATGTTGGCCGGAATTGATGATCGTTATGGTGGTGGAGTGGTGTTTGGGGAGATGGTTAACGTTGGGGATATGGTGGGCAGTAAGAGAGATGGATAACATTGAGAAATTTTATTTATTTATTTAAAGCCCAAAATTTTTAAGTCAATTACACAAATAACCCCTAAGGGGGTAAAAAGACTAAAGTGTCTTCACATGAGGTGCACATGACTGGATTTAACGAGAAAAACTAACCCTCGTTTGTGAAAAGGACGAACCGTGAAACGTTTTTTTTAACATAAAGGATGTTTTCTCTCATTAAGTTTGTCATATGACGTCTATTATAAAAAACCGTGCAAACATAAAAGATCGAAGCATGAAATGAATCTGACCTGATCCATGACGATGTTTCCACGGATTTTCGAGATGAACGAACCACGTCTGATCTTCTTCTACGGTTGCTTGTGACCTGCAAATGGTTTTTCGGGGGTGTGGAGGTGACTGCTAAGAAATCCTGAGGATCTCTTGTTTACAGACACAAAAAGTGGTGGTGGCTCTTATTGAGCATGGCCTTTAATAAGGAGGTGGAGACCTCCTTATATAGAGAGCCTCATGGCCACCATCATGGTACCCTAATGGGCCTAGCCCAGTTAGCGTTACCTCCACAAAACCCCCTCAGCCCAATAACATTGTATTAGTCCATGTAATAAAATAAGCCAAACATAATAGATTTAGGGTCGTAAAACCGGGTTTAGTACCATACCCCTACAAGCCCCCCCAAGTCCAGCGTTGCTTCTGGGCGCGCAAGCGTCTAGGTGGAGCGCTGGACTTTATAAGGTGTGTTAGGCCATGAGGCGGTTTTTCCCTTTTCTTTGGCCTTGTCTTTATTGTTTTTGAGTTTTGAGAGGTTTTCTCCATGATGGTGACATGTTGTGGTTTTTATGATAATGATGATGTACTGGCATGAATAAGATATAGCACGCCAAATAATAAAAGCCTGCGCGTGAGGCGACTTACGAGCTATGAGAATAATAAAGCTTGCGCGTGAGGCGACTTATGAGTCATGGAATGATAAAAGCTTGCGCGCGAGGCGACTTACGAGCTATAAGAATAATAAAAGCTTGCGCGCGAGGCGTCTTACGAGCTATATGAATAATAACAGCTTGCGCGCGTGGCGTCTTACGAGCTATAAGAATAATAACAGCTTGCGCGCGTGAGGCGTCTTACGAGCTATAAGAATAATAACAGCTTGCGCGCGAGGCGTCTTACGAGCTATAAGAATAATAACAGCTTGCGCGCGAGGCGTCTTATGAGCTGTATGAATAATAAAGCTTGCGCGCGAGGCGTCTTACGAGCTATAAGAATAATAAAATCTTGCGCGCGAGGCGTCTTACGAGCTATATGAATAATAAAAGCTTGCTCGCGAGGCGTCTTATGAGCTGTATGAATAATAAAGCTTGCGCGCGAGGCGTCTTACGAGCTGTATGAATAATAACAGCTTGCGCGCAAGGCGTCTTACGAGCTATAAGAATAATAACAGCTTGCGCGCGAGGCGTCTTATGAGCTGTATGAATAATAAAGCTTGCGCGCGAGGCGTCTTACGAGCTATAAGAATAATAACAGCTTGCGCGCGAGGCGTCTTACGAGCTATAAGAATAATAACAGCTTGCGCGCGAGGCGTCTTATGAGCTGTATGAATAATAAAGCTTGTGCGAGTTGCGGCTTACGAGCTATAATAATAATGAAGCTTGCGCGAGTTGCGGCTTACGAGCTATAATAATAATGAAGCTTGCGCGTGCGCGTAGACTGCGCGTCATGCGACGCGCGCAGATGTTGCATGCGCGTGCGCATAGGCTCTGGCTTGTGTTATGCGCCACGCGCAGATGTTGCATGCGCGTGCGCGCAGACTTTATGTCCCGCGCCACGCGCACATGTTGCGTGCGCGTGCGCGTAGACTGTGTGATATGTGTGAGCATGTGGCGCGAAGCCGTATGGGTTTATGAGGATTCCCAACCTTTAAGTTTGGCGCGTAGTCATATGGGATATTATGAGGATTCCCAACCTTTAAGTATGGCGCGTAGCCATATGGGATATTATGAGGATTCCCATCCTTTAAGTATGGCGTGTAGCCATATGGGATATTATGAGGATTCCCAACCTTTAAGTTTGGCGCGTAGCCATATGGGATATTATGAGGATTCCCAACCTTTAAGTATGGCGCGTAGCCATATGGGATATTATGAGGATTCCCAACCTTTAAGTATGGTGCGTAGCCATATGGGATATTATGAGGATTCCCAACCTTTAAGTATGGCGCGTAGCCATATGGGATATTATGAGGATTCCCAACCTTTAAGTATGGCGCGTAGCCATATGGGATATTATGAGGATTCCCAACCTTTAAGTATGGCGTGTAGCCATATGGGATATTATGAGGATTCCCAACCTTTAATTATGGCGCGTAGCCATATGGGATATTATGAGGATTCCCAACCTTTAAGTTTCGCGCGTGGCCTGATGAGCGCATGCACGGCGATGAAGTGGTGACTCGCGAGCGCGCGTGCGTGGCGGACGTCTCTTGCGCAAAACCCATATGGTGGTTCCCGCGGCGGCACATGCATGGCTGCGGAGTGAGAATCCGCGGGCGCGCGTACATGGCGGCGGAAGTCTGGTAATTTTTGGATCTGCAATTTAAGAGTTAGATCTGCAATTTCAAACCTAAAATCCAGGTCTGTAGTCTAGATCTGGATCTGTAAATCAGATCTAGATAGATCTGAGACCCGGAGCGGATTTAAAACCATCACAGATACGGAGACCTGATCATTCGAATCAGGCAGCTTCTTTTCGCACAGATCTGGAAGCCTCCTTTAGATCTATGGATCTTTTTGAGCTTTAATAGAACAAGCTTTGAAGCCTTTTTCTGTAAACTTCCAGATCTGGGCTTTTCCTGGGAGAGATCTGACAGCCGAGAGAAAGATCGAAGGGTAGTTCGTTGCCGTCCCACGGATGTCGCCAATGTCGAAGCATGAAATGAATCTGACCTGATCCATGACGATGTTTCCACGGATTTTCGAGATGAACGAACCACGTCTGATCTTCTTCTACGGTTGCTTGTGACCTGCAAATAGTTTTTCGGGGGTGTGGAGGTGACTTCTAAGAAATCCTGAGGATCTCTTGTTTACAGACACAAAAAGTGGTGGTGGCTCTTATTGAGCATGGCCTTTAATAAGGAGGTGGAGACCTCCTTATATAGAGAGCCTCATGGCCACCATCATGGTACCCTAATGGGCCTAGCCCAGTTAGGGTTACCTCCAGAAAACCCCCTCAGCCCAATAACATTGTATTAGTCCATGTAATAAAATAAGCCAAACATAATAGATTTAGGGTCGTAAAACCGGGTTTAGTACCATACCCCTACAACGTCTTTTGTCATTTTATCTAAAAAAATAAAGTCAAATATAGAGCCAGATCATCAATACATAGTCAACTATCTGTCCTTTTCTTCTTTTATTTTTTTTAGGCATTTAACGATTTCTTTTTCGGTATTAGAATAGATCTTGATTAACAAACAAGATTTTTTATTCTTTTTGGGTTGTGTTAGAGACACCCAAGCACCCCATAATAGGTGGCCTATTAAGTGATGTTTGTTTTATATGATGTATTCGATAGGCTGCATATAGTGTAATAAGCGGCCTATTGGTTTATTTTGAATAATTGAACTCACCAGGCTCCCTCTCTCTTCTCTTTATTATATATATTATACATATATTAACATTTATAAACACATGCAACACAATTCGTCATCACCTTTCGAGAGTTAAAACCAGAAAAATAAATGTGGTGGTTTGACAATATGTTTCCTGACAACCAGGAGGAGCCGGGATACGCACCTAACGATCAGCCTAGCGCGTCAGGATTACCTGATTTCAACCAGGTTTCGTTGTATATTGATATAATATAAATTTGTTAGTTTGTTTATAACTAAAATATGTTATCGTTACGTTTGTAAGGAGTAACACCATTACGATAATCGGGCTGAACAGTCTTATGATCAGCCTAGCGCGCCCGGGTTACCAAATCTAAACGGTCTTATGAGCCTTTCGGGCCAAGGAAATGAAAGACAAGGATATCAGGGACCCGTTGCACATGTACGTTAAAAATAATATTATATTATATTATGTTATATCATATCATATCATACAGGTATTTTCATCGCCTTATTGTCACATCTGTCACGTGTCGTATGCAGGGTGGGGAGCATTGCAGGCTCTGTGATCTGTTTTTTATGCGGTGCCTGCTGACCCACACGCACTGCAACCTCACATGAGGTTTTGCAGATTATTTTTCGGTTACTACCACTGACAAAGACGTGCATCGTTGCTGGTGGCCCGTACGTCACCCAACTTGCGATTTCGTAGGGGTACGCATAACAGCTAGCTGGTTTATGTATCCCAGCTTTCGATCCGCTCCCTCTGGATCTCCCCCGTTGTACGGACATACATATCGTGTAGTCGTTTCCACTGACGATAACTAGGTAGACCGTCTGGTAAACGAGATGTCGGCACGCGCTCCTTACGTCCCGGTTCCTTTAGTCGAGTCTGCCCCAATAGCAGCGGCGGAGGTCCAGATTATTGACCAGCCTGTCGACGAGGAGGATGACGCTGGTGGGGACGCGGATGTTGATGTTGACGCACATGAGGTACGTTATTATATTATCGTTTAATTTTTACTTTTAATTCGTCTATTTTGTTTATTAGTTATTGTTTTGATATTACCCACCGCCACAATACGTCGTCGTACTTTACGCCAGGTTACAGCACATGGAGCGGGGGATGCTAAAGATTCAGCGGGTGCAGCTGGAGATGCAGCGGTCGATGCTACAGACCCAACGTTAGATTGGCTAGGTCGTCAGTTACCTCGACGCCGCTCAGCGTGGTGATAGGTACAAGGTACCACCTCCACCTATTTTTGACCATGAGGTGAGCACGACAAGCGTTAGACGTGGATGGGGCGACGACGGTCAGGGATCAGGCGTCAGACGGAGGGTCGAAGACCACGTCGATGTTCATGATGCGACGTTTACGGCCCCGGCATCGACGACACGCCGTTTTTATAGTTTGTGTGTTTTGTTTTACTTTTTACTAACTCGATGTTTTGTATATAATAATGTTTTGGTTTGATGTATATACATAAAAAGAAAAGAAACAAAAAAATGAAAACATAAAACATAATGTTTTGTTTTATTTGGTTTAGTGTTTATTGTTTTGATAAAAAATTTTGTTATATAAACACATCTTTTAAAAAAATATTATATAAAAACAATAAAAAACAACAAAATAAAAATATAAAAAGAAAAGAAAAAAACATAAAAAAATTAAAATAAAAAACTTAATAAGACAAAACGGTGGGTTTTTTCTAAAAATAAACCTCTCAATAGGCATATAGCACACTATATGCGGCCTATTAAAGGGTTTTTTTAGAAAACCCCATGGCGCATCTAAAATTTCCCTTATTTTTTTAGGCTCAAGGTACTCTATGAATGGGAACAAAAATGAGAAGAATGAGGAAGATTTGTAGCCACACAAAAAAATTAAAATATATATATATAAATAAAAATTATAACTGAAAAATTTAACAAAAAACCGAAATAAGTAAAAAAAAAATATTTCCATCGTTTTTCTCGTTTCATAAAAAAAATTGGTAAGTGAAAAAAATCGTTGTATCTTTTTGTTTATCATTGTGTTTTGTGTTTATTTTCGTAATTGATTGTTTTTTTTTCCTTTTCATTGTGTCTTTTTTTCTTTATATTGTGTTATATTACTCAACATTGTGCTATATTTAGTTCGGCATTGTGTTATATTTTGCAATCTATTGTGTCTTTTTTTAATTATAATTGTGTTTTTTTGTTCATTTTCGTCATTGTGTTTTTGATCTCGGCATTGTGTCTTTTCGTCAATTTTTTTTTATTTTTTATTTTTGAGCGGGAATGATGACGGAAACATTTTAGTTTTGTAACGTTTTCTTTTTTTTATTTATATTTTGAGTTATGATTATTTATTGTTTTTTAAATTTATTTTTAAGAGGTTTTTGTTTGGTCACAAATTTTTATTATACTTCTCATTTTTGTCTCCATTTATATTTTAACTTTACCCATTTTTTTATCATTACTGATGTTTTATGTATTTAATAACTTTTTTTACTGCTTAGTATATATAGTCATATAAAATTAAGTTTATATTAAGTATAGATATTTTATGTGGAAATTTCATAGAATAGTAACCAAGTTTCAAAAGTGTTCTAATTAGGTCACTCAACTTTAAAAAGTGTTTCAATTAAGTTAATCAATTTTCATATTTTATTAAATTAAAAGTTTTAACATGTTTTTTAGCCTTTTTCTTTTTTGTTTCACATAGGAAATCATTTTATATTTTATTTATGTTGACGTTGAGTTGTGATGTGGATTTTATTTTTTATTTTTAAATTTTAATATAATTAAAGTTTTTAAATTTTTTTAAATTTAAATACATGTATTGCAAATTCCGACCCCCACATCTTATCCTTCATTTCTTTCTTAACGCACAAAAAAATCGGTGAGCTCGATTTGAAGATTTATTGACTCAATTAGAAAAAAGTATGCATTAGTGACCTAATTATAGCACTTTTGAAATTTGGTTACTATTTTGTGAGATAATCCCGATGTTTTATCTATGAAATAAAATAAAGCTAGATGAATATATGATTATATGAGATAATAATATGTTTCGAAACACCCGAGGTCAGTAAATGATCTTAATGGTTGTTCAATATACATATAGTCACGTGGATCAAGTGTCTGCTAACTGGCCATTCAAAAATAATGATTCAACTTGACACGAACCGAATAATTTATTAGACGTGCATACAATGTAATAACTGATCCCTGTGAAAGAAAAATATGGGTCCACTACTACCCGTAGGTTCGGAAAAAGAACAATTTGGGTTACCCCTTAGATTTTTCTCTAGATCTATCACTTACCACATTTCACATTTCACCCCATCACATTAATTTTAATTTTTTTAGTGTGAAATATGAAATCTGTTTATGTGGAGTCTACATGACATGTTTTTCTCTTTTCTTATTTTTGTTTTTCGCATGTTACTCTTTACCCGAACCGATCGTCCTATACTTGAAGTAAAAAAAAACCTAAATAATTAAGAACACATGGGGTTCTTGGAAATTTCAAAAACATTTCATGTTGCTTGGTAGGTAGTAAAGTTGCTTTTCAGAATGGCCCATTTAATACAACGTGTAGACTATTCTATTCTATACACGCTAGAAGATGAAGTTTCATAATGAATATTTGGCACGAACCACTCATTTAAAAAAAAAGTTACAAATTTTATTCTTATAAATAACAACTTAAGCCTTTTTTTTATCAAATTTGTTTTTTTTTTCTCTTTAAAATTAGTGAGGTAGTCGTTGGAGTTGGGCCCACCTTCCTCATATGCTAACAAGTCCGCAGCCACAAACCCTTCTTCCTGGACTTTCCTCAACGGTGGGGTCTCTTTGCTTCCTCGTCCGCAAATGTCACATACATCCAGACCTCGGGTTATGTTGCACGTTATGCTTTAAGTTTGTGGTTAAACTCATGTTTTTTTAACTTGGATTACCTAAACTGACTTTGTGCACCTAAGATTACATCTAGTATATATTATGCCTAGTAGAAATTGAAGTTAAGAAAATGTAGAAGACATGGTCATATTTAATCTCGGATGCACACGTTATTTCAAAGACGATTTCACGTCAACATTGTAGCTCTAAAGTTGCTTTTCTTTCTAGATGACCATTTAAAATAATTTAAGGAAAGCACCCGTCAATATATTATGTCTAATCTTGAGTTTTTACTAAGCCATATAAAGGTTGAATGATATCATGTATTGATAAAAAATAGTTTTGACTTATACCGAATAAAGTGTCCATAGACCTTCTCAACCGAAACTAGTATTCTAATAGCATCACGCGATTAAATGACTAAGTCTTCATGGCATGTTTATAAATATCTCTAATCACACAACCCCAATCAAAAGCTCAAAATTAACCACAAACACGAAAACACACAGAAAGCAATTATGCATTTAAAAATAATACTAGCAGTAGCAGCTATTGCAACTTTGGTAGCAACAAGTGCACAAGAGGGACTACCTTGTGAACGTTTCTGTGGCAATATGCCTATTGACTTTCCATTTGGTACTCGTAGCGAATGCTACGCCAGTCCCAAATTCCTCGTGACTTGTGACCGATCGACGCCGGGAAACCAAGGCTTATCTTTGGAGAACGACGAAACACAAGCAATACGGAGATTACAAATATCTCAACAAGAAAGGGTGAGGTAGAGATTATGGTGTCTGTAGCCCACGATTGCTACAATAGTTCTGGCCGAGCTAATAGTACTCGGCCATCTTTGAGGTCAGGGGATTATCAGATCTCTGCTAAAAACAGACTTGTAGCCATCGGGTGTGATACATATGTTCGGTTAATAGTAAGAAGTGGGAATGATTCTCATGGTACCGGATGCATTTCTACTTGTGATAGAAATAGTCCTTTCATAAACGGATCATGCTCGGGAGTTGGGTGTTGTGAAGTAGCAGTTCCAGAAGGAATGGAATCTTATGATACGAGTCGTACAATTCTTGGTAGCTTTAACAAGCATGAGAATATTTTGGATTTCAACCCTTGTAGCTATGCCTTTTTTGTTGAAGTAGGGAAGTTCAACTTTTCCTCAACTAATCTGGTTGATTTCGGAAGCGAAAGGAAGATGCCAATGCTACTTGACTGGGCAATTGGAAACTTGACATGTGACAAAGCAAAGGAGACAAATAACTTCTTATGCACGGGAAACAGTGAATGTGATCAAGCTTATCTAGGTCCTGGATATCGTTGCAGCTGCCGTGAAGGTTATGAAGGCAACCCTTATGTTGCGGGTGATTGCAAGAGTAAGTTCTGATTTCACATTCGAATGCTTCTTCTTTTTTTTTTTTGAATTTGCTTTCACTTGTAACAAATGATTGACAATTTGTTATTTTAAGATATTAATGAATGCGAACGAGGAGATCATGGTTGCGAACATGAATGCATTGACAGAGAAGGAGATTATACATGTACTTGTAGAAAAGGTTACTCTGGAGACGGTAGGAAAAGTGGATCAGGTTGCACTGCTGATCAATCAACCATGATAACGATAGTTGCGAGTAAGTAATCATACAATATCTTTTTGGTTTATATCTGAAGCTATTGTTATAAATTATATCTGAATGAAATGGTTCTATAAGTTAGTTTCTGTTGTTGCAGGTACCTTAGCTTCTGCTATATTTCTCCTTATAACTGTCGCCTGGTTATACTTGGTGTTTAAAAGGCGAAAGCTCGTGATGTTAAGAGAAAAATTCTTTAAACAAAATGGTGGAATAATGTTGCAGCAACGAATTTCTGGAGATGGGGGTACTAATGATCAAGCAAGAGTATTTACGATAGAGGAGCTAAAGAGGGCAACCAATAACTATGATGAAAGCAGGATTATCGGTAAGGGTGGCTATGGCACTGTTTACAAAGGAGTTCTTTCTGATAACTGAATAGTTGCCATCAAGAAGTCAAAACTAGCAGATCAAACACAAGTTCAGATAGAGCAATTTATCAACGAAGTGGTTATCCTGTCCCAGATAAATCATAGGAATGTAGTGAAGCTGATAGGGTGTTGTATGGAAACAGAAATCCCGTTATTGGTTTATGAATTCATTCCAAATGGCACACTGTCCGATCATATCCACAACAAAGTCAAATCGTCAGTTATTACATTGGATATCCGACTTAGAATAGCAACAGAGACGGCTGAAGCACTTGCGTACTTACATTCTGCAGCATCTGTTCCAATCATCCATCGCGATGTCAAGCCAATGAATATACTTTTGGATCATAACTACGTTGCAAAAGTAGCCGATTTTGGAGCATCTAAGTTAATTCCTGCTGATCAGATTGAGTTGGCCAGTATAGTGCAAGGAACACTAGGTTACCTAGATCCTGAATATTTGCAAACAAATCAGCTCACTGATAAGAGCGATGTTTATAGTTTTGAGGTAGTACTGGTAGAACTACTAACTAGAACTACTAACTGGAAGAAAGGCTCTTAGCTTTGATGGGCCAGAGGAAGAGAGAAACCTAGCTATGTATTTTTTGTATTCTTTAAAAGAGGGGAGACTGTTTCAGGCTCTTGATGAACGTTTGCAACAAGATGATGTTCCAAGCGAGATCATCCAAGTTTCTAGACTGGCAGAAAGATGTTTACGCATTAAAGGAGAAGAGAGACCAACTATGAAGGAAGTAGCAATCGAGCTAGAAGGAATATTGGCTTCATTGATACAAAAGCATCCATGGGTGCAACGTAGTACAAACGAAGATGAAAGTGAGCATTTTCTCAAAGAACTTACCAACGACTATGAATGTACAAATGGTGGCATTGTAAGCAATGCAACCTCAAGTACATTCGATAGCATGAGCAAGCATTCGATGTTACCCATTGCTAGTGGGAGGTGAAGGTCCGGATAAGCTTGCCGTGCTAGAGATGTGTTTAATTCTTACTTTCTATCGTTAGAGTTTGTTAGGCAGTTATATAGTTTGTATATATTGAGCATAAGATTCGCTTGTATAGTTAAAAAACTTTGACCTAATTTTAAGTGTATTGAAATATATAAACTAAATATAAGGGTCTTTTAGTCATTTTAGAAAGTATAGGTTATGCCATATATGTATTTGTATAAATTCTAGGGGTTAGCGTGTAAATATGTTAAGTGTTGAATAGTTTCTAGACAGAATTACAAATTTTGTCCTTTAAAAAAAGCCAAATTACGGTTCGTGTCCTTTTTTCAGTTTCTTTGCAGGAAGTATCCTTTAAACATTTTTTTCCTGCACGTTATGTCTTTTACGCTAACTGGGTTAGAAAACCCAGTTAAATACCCTCACATGAGGCGCATGTGAAGATGAAGATTGGAAGCTTGGAATTAGGGTGATGATGATGAATGATGAATGGGTGTAATCAAGGGTGAATTTGAAAACCCAGAAAGGGTTTCGTCATTTTTCGAATTAGGGTTTGAGTTTGATGGAAAAAAAAGTTGCATGTTTGGTTTCTTTAATTTATGAGAGAGAAGAAAGAAAGATACAAAGGCGGTGTGAAAAGACAAAAATGCCCTCACATGCGCCTCACGTAAGGGTATTTAACTGAGTTTTTCTAACCCAGTTTGCGTAAAGGACATAACGTGTAGGAAAAAAAATGTTTAGGGACACCGCTTGCAAAGAAACTAAAAAAATGACACGAACCGTAATTTAGCTTTTTTTAAAGAACAAAATTTGTAATTCTGTCTAGTTTCTAAAACAATGGGTTCTGCAAAATTTGTAATTCTGTCTAGTTTCTAAGTTGACTGGAATCGCCGGAGCCCTGTGAATCGATGGTTCTGTGGTTGTCTTGTGTTTGAAAAGAAAAAAAAGGAAAGATTTTCTTGTTTGGTTGCTTGTTCTCGTTCAAATCAAGAAGAAGATGACAGGAGTTTTTTTTCTTTGTTTGATTGGTAAAGGTGTTTGTTTCTTTTGAAGACAAGAGCTCATGGGTTTTGTCATAAGAAAGATTCTTTTTTTTGTTTTTTTTTCAAACAAGTCCACCAATTTAGTCATTTGATGCAAGAGACCCCTCAAGTTTGATAAATGGCAGAAAGCAGTAAACTTCAGATTGAGAAGTTTGATGGTAAAGCTTTTGGTTGGTGGAAAATGCAAATGGAGGATTTGCTCGTTCAAAAGGATTTGGACGTGGTCTTGGGGGATAGACCAGAGAAGGTGAAAGAAGACGAATGGGAAACTTTGGATAAAAAGGCCAAGGCAGTTATTAGATTATCAGTGACGAAGGATGTTGCGTTCAACATTCTAAAGGAGACCACAACGCGTGGGATTATGGATGCGCTTTCTAATATGTACGAGAAGCCTTCGGCAGAAAATAAAGTTTTTTTGATTCGTGAGTTAGTTAACACAAGGTTAAAAGAAGGAAGTTCAGTAACTGTACACATCAACAATATGAACTCGATTTTGTCCAGACTTGGGTCAGTTGGTATAAAATTCGAGGATGAGGTTCAGGATCTACTACTGTTATCGTCCTTGCCTAATAGCTGGTCGGGAACTGTTACAGCGATTACTAGTTCCACCAGCAAGTTCACTTTTGATGGGATTCGGGATCTCATTCTGGGTGAAGACATAGACGAAGAAATTTAGGTGAGTCTTCTAGTGGACTATTACATGTTGGCAGAGGAAGAAGAAATAACAGAGGTAGTGGGAGCGGGAACAGGAAAAGGAGTCAGTCGAGGACTCGAAATGATGTAACCTGTTGGAACTGTAAAGAGGCTGGGCATTTTAGGAATCAATGTCCAAATGAGAAGAAAGAAGTTAACGCTACAGTAGACTACTTAGATGGCGATGTTTTGATCTGTAGTGTGGAGAGCAGTGTGGATTCCTGGGTTATGGATTCGGGTGCTTCATTTCACGCTACCCACAGCAGTGAAGCACTGCGAAATCTGAAAGAAGGCGATTTTGGTAAGGTGAGACTAGCGAACGATGAGGTTCTTGAGGTGACGAGCATGGGTGACTTAGATTTGAAGACTCCAGTCAGTTCATTGACTTTGAAGGATGTCCAGGTAATTCCAAGTCTGAAGAAACAATTGATTTCTGTTGGGCAGCTGGACGAACAGGGGCACAAGGTTAAGTTCAGGAACGGGCAGTGGAAGGTTCTAAAGGGAAATCTAGTCGTAACTCGAGGAAAGAAATGAGGTTCGCTGTGTATGGTCAGTTTACCGTATGAGGGAGTAACCATCCCAGTTCAGAAGAATACCAAGATCCGGTTCACGGAATCTCGTGGGCAGAAGAAGGTTTGCTTTGCAGATGGCAAACCCAGAGTCACGGGTCAGATTCAGGTTGAACGTGCCAGGAAATGTTCAGGAAACCAGTCAGAGGCATTTGTGGCAGTGGGAGCACGGGACGTGCTTCGGTCAGAGTTACTAGACGACACTGGGTTAAGAGAACCAGTATTCCGGCTGTCAAAGTCTCTCCAGTTGATTATCTGCTTTATTCGGAGAGTGTTTATTCTCAGGATGTTGGGCAGTTCATGTTAGTGGGAGCCGATAGGGACAGAAAATGGGTCGGTGACAGTTTCAGTCATGACTGATGGGTTGAAGCTCAGTGGGAGCTTCAAAGGGCTTTCAGGTTAATTGAATAGAAGGCCCGGGTAACTAGGAAGATACTGAAGATGAAAAGTTTCTTACAGAAATACAGATGCACAGTTGAAGCACATGTGAAGATTGTTCCGTGGCTTCAAGTGGGAGATTGTTATGTGTGAAGCCACTTTGAGGTTTGTCAAAGATTGTGGCAGAAAGTAGGCAGCAGAGAACAAACACATTTGTGACTCCTCTAAATTCAAGCCTCGTTCCATGGTTTACGGCATGTTTGATGATTCTTTTTTTTTTCTCAATCTCCATATAAGATATCTTTGTATTTGTAAATCTTGCATCACCACAAGTAATAAAATCTCCTAGTTACCGTGTGTGGACGTAGGTTGCAGTGTAGCGACCGAACCACGTTAAATCTTTGTGTTCACCTTGTGTTCTTGAGTGGCAGAGAGGGAGAGTGTGTGGTCCGAGTGTTCAGTTGTTCGTGTGTATTCTGCAATTCGTGTTCAACAGGTGTTGTCGATCCTAACAGACTTCTTTGAAGTCAAGTGTAATGTTTTATCAATTTTATTGTGTTATTATTCAAATTCGAATCTGATTTGCCAATAGTGGGTCAGAGCCTAAGTTACGAATTTGGAAGAAGTGATTGAATCAGAGGGTGTTTTAAACTGGGAAAAAGAATATCGAATTAATGGCAGCTAGTCTATGACAATCAAATATAATTTAAAAATCACAAGTTCTGTTGTGAACTTATGATAGAGACTGATTCAAAATGGTCAATCTTCCGATAGACCCATAAATTTGGTTATGCTCCGAGAATATAAAAGAAGAAGAGAACCCGATTTGGGACAAGTTTTCTGATTATTTTTCTTAAACTAACGACTACAATTTATAGGAAAACAAATGCATGAAACGAGGAAACTTAAACCATAATTAATAAAACTAAATAATAGATAAAGTTTATTAATTAGTTTGCTTCCAAGAAAGGTCTTACATATCATATGATGATCATATCAAATCCCCGGCCCTTCAAAATGTTATGTCCTCAAGAACGAAACGTGATTTCCATGGATGTTGCCATTCAAGTTGGACTACCACAGGCAGGGCGGTCTCAGCCGGTCGCCACAGCGATCTCCACTTGCGTCTTCCGTTTGCGTATGCTAACAGGTTCAGTAGTTTTTCTATAGAAACCGATTTCACGACTTGATTTAACCAGGATGGAACCACGCTTGGTGTTGTTTTGTTCATGTGCGTTTTTTTCTATTTGTTTTGGGTTGAGCTTAAAAATGATCGTGGATGTTGATTGTGTGATTTTTGGATGTCTTTCAGTTAGGAGATGGGGTGAATGGAGTGGCCATGGCTGCTTTTGTTGGTGAGTTTAGAACAACAGCTTTTTCCTGGGGTTGAATGGTGGTGACTAGTTAGGATATGTGCCCATAAGATACTGATCAAGTTTTAGGTTTGGTGTGGTCGTAGAAGCGGATATGGGTGGTGGTGGTGGTAGTGCTAGGATTAGGGATGTAAATGCTAGTTTTGGACCATTATCATCGAAGAGGTGTCAGAAATTTTGGTGAGGGCAGCAGCAAGGTTAACGATGATTTGATTCATGGTGGTAGTGAAGGAGTCAAAGTTGACCTTAGGTAGGGCGGCTTATTGGGCGGTGACTGATTCTTGTTGATTCAATAGCTAATCAATTTTGTCAACCATGGTCATGATCAGGTCTTCACATGACGAAGGAAGCATAAGGAAGATTGTCGAAAGCACTAAACTGATAGAGACCGATTCGATATGGTCAACGATAGACCCGTAGAGTGTGTTATGCTCCAAGAGAAGAAAAGAAACCGATTTGTGACAAATTTTCTTATTATTGTTTCTTAAACTAACTGGTACAATTTATAGGAAAACAAATGCAAAGAAATAGGAAACTTAAATAATAAGAAAACCTAACTATAAAACAATAAGGAAACTAAATAATATATAAACTTAATTAATTACTTTGCTTCCAAGAAAGTCTTATGTATCATAATCATGATGTTAAGCATGGATAATATTATGATCGTATCAACTTCAACTCAGAAAATACATTTGGGTTGAACATATCATATTATATTTGGCAAGATCAGAGGGATGAAAGAAAATAAGGTTCATCCCAATGCAATCAATCCAGTAACTATGAATCGTTAATCACATCCAACTTGTGAGGTGTGTTTCTTTACTGCATCATCGCAAATCAAAGCTGATATCGGGATTGTTGGATTTTGTTCAGAATCACAACTTGGAAGGTTGTTCATTGTGATATGGGTTCCAAATCCGACAGTAGATTAAGAGTGGCTAGTGGTCAAGGTTAAGGCTTGAGATCTTTATGGCCTTAAGTTCGAAACCTGACACAAGAGGGTTTTTACATATTGATGGGTTTCATTCTTGATGGTGTACATAGGTGAGTCAAGAATGAAGCATCAAAACCGATCAGTAATGGACGGTTGACATCCCGTCTCTAGAAGACTCATTCCAGTATTGGACAAGGTAGTTCTAAGCGTTGTTAAAAAAATATTAAACTTAAAAAAATGGAAGAGGTCAAAAAAGGAAAATTGTAAAAGACGGTTCAACTTATTAGTTTTGGATGCACACGTATGTTATTTCAAAGACAATGACGTCTAGCTCTAAGCTTGATTTTCTTCCTAAATGACCATTAAATATATGCTTGTAGACACGTTAGCATAAATGACAACAACCATCACTATCATATGTCTGAATTTGAGTTTTTTCTAACCCGTATTAGGTTGAATGGTATCATTTATTGAATCAAAATACTGGTTTTTTTATTATTTTATACATCCATCTGTCCGCTTTATTTCTTTTATCTCCAAAATAAATTGTACAAAGACAAAGTGTTCCAATGACCTTCAACCCTTGACTAGTGGATGAATTGAAAAATGACCAAGTCTTCATGGCATGCTCATATACATATATACACGCATACACATATACATGCATTGTTATATGTATAGGATCTTTAATACACACATCCTCAATTAAATACCCAAAATACAAACTAACAAATACTCAAAAATCAACTATGCATTTAAAAACATTACTAGCAGTAACAGCAATTGCAGCTTTGGGGACAGCAAGTGCTCAAGATGGAGCAGCTTGTGAAAGTTCTTGTGGCAATGTGAATATTACTTTCCCATTTGGTTCTGGTGAGGGATGCTACTACAGTTCTGATTTCCTCGTAACTTGTAACCGGTCATCCGGGGAACCAATACCATTCTTCGGACAAAGCAGAAACAATATTGTTATTTCAAATATGTCGACGGAGAAGAGTGAGGTGGAGATTATGATGTTTGTAGGCCGTGATTGCTACAATAGTTCTGGTCGAGTCGGAAGAAACCAACCATTCTTTTGGTTGAGGGATTTCCGCATCTCTGACAAGAACAAATTTGTTGCCATCGGGTGTGACACGTACGCATATTTCAGAGGAAGAAGAGGGAATGAGATAGATGGTACAGGATGCATTTCTACTTGTGGTAGAAATAGCCTGCTTACAAACGGATCTTGCTCGGGAGTTGGGTGCTGTGAAGTAGCGGTGCCAGAAGGACTTAAATCTTTTAATATGACTCTTCGTAGCTTTAACAACCATACGAATATATCGGACTTCAATCCTTGTAGCTATGGATTTTTTGTTGAAGAAGGCAAGTTTAGTTTTTCTACAACTAACCTGCTTGATTTTGATAGTGTAAACAAGATGCCAATGTTACTTGATTGGGCAATTGGAGACTTGACTTGTGAGGAAGCCAAGAACAAGGACAATTTCTTATGTAAGGGGAACAGCAAATGTGATCAAGACTATGGAGGTCCCGGATATCGTTGTCGTTGCCTTGAAGGTTATGAAGGCAACCCTTATGTTGCAGGTGGTTGCAAGAGTAAGTTTTGATTTCATATTTTTGGATGCCATTTTTTCTAATATATTTTCACCTTAATCAAATGACTGACACTTGGTTATTCTGTAGATATTAATGAATGTGAACGAGGAAGTCATGATTGCGAACTTGATGATCAGTGCGTTGATACCGAAGGAAACTATACGTGTACTTGTCGAAAAGGTTACTCTGGAGATGGTAGAAAAAATGGAAGAGGCTGCATTGCTGATCAATCTACCATTATAAAATTAGTTGTAGGTAAATACTCACAAAATATTTATTCAGTTTATATTAGTTGTAGGTAAATAATTACAAAATCAGCATCTATCGATCCATGCTTAAGTTAGCTTTTGCTGTTGCAGGTATCACAAGTTCTGCTATATTTCTCCTTATATTAGTCACCTGGTTGTATTTGGTGCTCAAGAGGCGAAAGCTTATTATGCTGAGAGAAAAATTCTTCAAACAAAATGGTGGATTAATGTTGCAGCAACGACTTTCTGGAGATGGGGGTTCTCATGATCAAGCTAGAGTCTTCACGGTAGAGGAGCTAAAGAGGGCAACCAATAATTATGATGAAAGCAGGATTATCGGTAAGGGTGGCTCTGGAACCGTTTACAAAGGAGTTCTTTCTGATAACAGAATAGTTGCCATAAAGAAGTCAAAAGTAGCCGATCAAACACAAGATCAAATAGAACAATTTATCAACGAAGTGGTTATCCTCTCCCAAATAAATCATAGGAATGTGGTGAAGCTGATTGGATGTTGCCTGGAAACAGAAATCCCGTTATTGGTTTACGAGTTCATTCCAAATGGCACTCTCTCTGATCATATTCACAACAAAGGCAAGGCGTCAACTATAACATGGGATATCCGACTCAGAATAGCAACAGAGACAGCTGAAGCACTTTCGTACTTACATTCCGCAGCATCTGTTCCAATTATCCATCGTGATGTCAAGCCAATGAATATACTTTTGGATGATAACTATGTAGCAAAAGTAGCTGATTTTGGAGCATCTAGGCTAATTCCTATCGATCAGATTGAGTTGGCCACTGTAGTTCAAGGAACATTAGGATACTTAGATCCAGAGTATTTGCAAACAAATCAACTCACAGATAAGAGTGACGTATATAGTTTTGGGGTGGTACTAGTGGAACTTTTAACTGGGAAAAAGGCTCTTAGCTTTGATAGGCCAGAAGAACAAAGGAACCTAGCTATCTTTTTTCTAGATTATCTAAAAGAGGGGAGACTCTTCCAAGTTCTTGATGAGCGCTTGCAGCTAAATGATGTTCCCAACGACATCATCCAAGTTTCAAGGCTTGCAGAGAGATGCTTACGCGTTAAAGGTGATGAAAGGCCAACCATGAAGGAAGTAGCAATCGAGCTCCAAGGAATAATAGCTTCGACCTCACAAAAACACCCATGGGTACGAAGTAGTTCAAACGAAGATGAGAGTGAGTATTTGCTTAAAGATCAAATCCACAACTATGAACGTACAAATGGTGGCAATGTAAGCCCCATTTCATTATCACTGAATGTTACCCATTGCTAGTGGCAGGCAAAGGTAGAGATTTGCGTCTACAAAATTTGGAATAGGCTCGATCTTGCATAGATGGGAACTTTCTAAAATTAGGTTACTTTTTAAATGAATGTGCACAATTAGAGATTTTTTACTGTGGAAAATATGTATTTGGGTTTGTAACCCCAGGTTTATAGGTTTCGTGTTTTCGATATAATCCTGGATAGCTTTCTAAATCGTGGATAGATAACTTTTAGATTAATTTATTATTTCGCTTATACTAGAAACCAATAATAAGATAAAGCAAACAATTTCTATTATAAATGAGAAATTTTTTTATGGAAAATTCTAAGTATGAATAAAATGATCAGAAATTAGATTAAATGAAATCTTTAACACTCGAACCAACATATAACATACTGATTTGAGTGAACCGTTGCAAGGTTCCATAAACAGTTATGGCAGTTGGGGTAATCCCTGCAATAACATTGGTATAAAGAAGCCTAGTATCAAACTCAGTAGCTACTTATAAATTATAATCCTGCTAAATTACAAGAGGTTACCCTTCCCAGTTGCTACAATAGCACAAAATTGCTATCGAGTTTCAAAGTTGCTACCAAACTTGTAGTCACTACCGACACGTAATTCCAATAATGTTGAAGACCATTTCCATGCAACTTTTTGTCATCCATATTAATCTAACGTGTTTTCAATGGATGTCTTTCCATTCAAGGTGACCCAAGCTAGCTAAGGGTGTTGCCCCTTGGACCCAACAAGGGACCATCTCTTTCACCTTGCGATGGCACTGGTGTGGAACCACTAAGGAGTGGTGCCCCTTGAAACCTCTTCATGGTACCAAAGACAGAGAGGTTTCTTAGTACCGAATTTACAATAGTTTTGGACAAGTTTGTGCTCCACGCCTCTAAGGGGTGTTTGGGTTTCCTTATTTTACCCTCCTTATAACTTATTAACTTTTATAAGTTAAAATAGTGTTTGGATAATATGACTTATGAAACCTTTTTGAAAGAATATTTGTTTCGAATCCTATTATATAATGATTCAAATTCCTATCATATACGAATTCTATTACACCCCCGCAAGAAGCTAGAGGAGGCCGAATGATTAAACTGTCTCGAAAATCATCAAACAATATTCAGGGAAGACCTTTGGTGAAGATATCTGCAATTTGATACTGGGAACTTAAGAAAAACTTCTTAAGTTCAGGAGTTTTTCATAAGCTAGGATGGGGTAACTTAAGAAAAACTTCTTATATAAGGTATAAAGAGGTGCAAATAAGGAATCCCAAACACCCCTTAATTTGTACCAATGTATATTATGATTTCTCATTTGGTATACATGTAAATCTCGATTATCCAAAATCGTCTAAATGACAATAAAATCACCAAGAGGTTTCTAGATTCAAATTATTGAATTCAGGTATATAAATTTTTTTAAAAAAAGTTATAAATTGTCATATCTATCTCATGTTAGTGAATAAATAAATGTGAGCTTCGAAGAAAAAGAAAACTTTGATGTTACATTTTGATATATTTTTAAGAGTAAAAGACATGTTACGGAAATAAATAGTGTAGAGACTATATTGTAATTGTTGAATGGTATGAGGGGTCTTTTGTGATAGTCTAATTGTACAAAATGGACAATCATAATGAGAATGCGACATCGATGATTTGAGCTTGATTTCTTGTGTTTCTCTCTCTACTCTCTCGATTCTTTTTCTCTTTTATCGATTGATCAACACTTTATTTCATACATAACACTAACACATGTATATAACCATGAGAAAGTGAGAACAAGGATGGTATTTAACCCAAATTTAAAACTAAGAGCATTCTCATCCTATTCTCTATAAATATACGAGGGAAGTTTGTAAATTATAGGGTGGGGTGATGAGTGGTTGTGAGTGTAAATTATAGGGTGGAGAGAGAAATGTAGTGATTTTTTGTAAATTTGGGGAAACATTGTTTTCCCTATTTATTTTTAATATTTGTTGGATTGGTTGTGAGTAGAGGAGAGAGAAAACTGTAATGATAAATGTATAAAAAAATACTATTTAATTAAGCATGAGAGAGAAATGTAGTGTTTTTTAGTGTAATTATAGGGATAGAGATGGGGAACGGATTGAGAATGCTCTAATGCTTCAAATTTAATAGGTAACCTGAAGCTCTTTTTTATTTGATAAAGAATAGAGCCGGCCATACTAAATACGCATCACAATTATAAATCCTTTATCTATCATTTTACCTAGACAAAATTCAAGGTGAAGTCCATGCGTCGAAAATTATATAAATGTCCATCGTTGGACCCGCCTTGTTTGCACATGTTAGAAGTTAGGACTGTTCATTACGTGATAACCGGACCGACCCGACGATAACCAGAATCCGACCGAAAGTCTAGAAAAACAGAGACGGATGACCTGACCGCTGATGCCCTATTCGGTTTATACCGGTCTCGGTTTTGATAAGTCGGTTTTCGGGTTAAACCGAGACCGGGTTTGAAGCAAGGATGAAGAACTGAACTCATCGGAAAAAATTCCGGCAAAAAGCAACGGCAGCACGATAGAGACGTTGACATGAGAAGTAAAGAGTGAAAATATAGTCTGGTGGTTGTTCCGGCAGCCGGCGTTAGTGTTTGCATCAGATTGTGAAAATATATGTGTGAGGGGAACACAATGTAGAAGATTGAACCTGGTGGTTGTTCCGGCAGCCGGTTTATTGTATTTGTGTTTTCAAGATTGAACCTACTAAACGATGATAGTTGAGAATACACATAAATCAAACTTTTGTTTAAACTCTCGCGGTATGTCAGTTTTATTTTTGTTGTGTATTTGATTTTTTATACTATTATAATATTAAAGAATTATTAAATATATTTACTTTTCCAATTCAAAAAGTTCAAAAATCAATTGAAAGAGCTTTAAAAGTTTGTACATTATATTTCAAGAGTTGTATGTGGCTTAACACAACTATAAGCCTGTCTTCACATATCCGTTGCTATGGCATCACAACAAAACTTAGAAGAGAAAGATGAATGAAGCTGGTTATCAAAATCAAACAAAAGAAAATCAGATCTCAGCCCGTCCCTTCGTCATGGTTGAAAAGGGATGCATCTCTCTTTTGGTCATGGCCATGTTGAATTCTATTTCTTCTGTTAACATAAATCATCAATCGGTCTTCGGTTTTCTACATGTTTTCAAGGTGTAATACCCGAGACCGATTTTGCAAGAAACTAAGGACCGAAACTAACATGCACAATATAGGGTCGGTCCGGGTTCGGGTAAAATCGGGTCGGTTTTTCGGTTAATTTCGGGTTAACCCTAAATATGCACACCCCTAGTTACCAAAAGCTGTGCTATCTTATGGACCTAACATAGGTCACATCCATCACGTGAAAGAGCCAGGTTTTTAGTAGTTCAGGGTTGCCGAGAGCCCCAGTATAGAACTTTTATCTGACTAGGAGCCCATTCTCCGCCTATTACAGCAAGCCACGTGACAAAATAATAGTAGGGCGCGATTATATGATAAAGTCTTTTGTATTATTTGGTTTTGTTATCGGTTGTCTTTCATGCTTTCGTTTCTTTGTTTATTTATGTTTGGGCCCAAAGCCAATCTAAACAAAAGCCCATTGGACCATGGAAATAATAGAAAGATGCATGGGATGCTCTCGCCTGTAAAGGTGAAGCATGCCCATCCATACTTAACCTTTTGCAAAAACAACTCTCACCGACTCCTTCTCTCTCTAGTACCTTATCTTCCATACTTACCATTTTTGGTAAAGATCCGAGATCTCGGTTGGTTGTAGGTTATTTCCGCTAACCTACAACCCTGATTGATCAACGTGTTGTGAGATGTCGGCACGCGCTCCTTACGTCCCGGTTCCTTTAGTCGAGTCTGCCCCAATAGCAGCGGCGGAGGTCCAGATTATTGACCAGCCTGTCGACGAGGAGGATGACGCTGGTGGGGACGCGGATGTTGATGTTGACGCACATGAGGTACGTTATTATATTATCGTTTAATTTTTACTTTTAATTCGTCTATTTTGTTAATTAGTTATTGTTTTGATATTAGCCACCGCCACAATACGTCGTCGTACTTTACGCCAGGTTACAGCACATGGAGCGGGGGATGCTAAAGATTCAGCGGGTGCAGCTGGAGATGCAGTGGTCGATGCTACAGACCCAACGTTAGATTGGCTAGGTCGTCAGTTACCTCGACGCCGCTCAGCGTGGTGATAGGTACAAGGTACCACCTCCACCTACTTTTGACCATGAGGTGAGCACGACGAGCGTTAGACGTGGATGGGGCGACGACGGTCAGGGATCAGGCGTCAGACGGAGGGTCGAAGACCACGTCGATGTTCATGATGCGACGTTTACGGCCCCGGCATCGACGACACGCCGTTTTTATAGTTTGTGTGTTTTGTTTTACTTTTTACTAACTCGATGTTTTGTATATAATAATGTTTTGGTTTGATGTATATACATAAAAAGAAAAGAAACAAAAAAATAAAAACATAAAACATAATGTTTTGTTTTATTTGGTTTAGTGTTTATTGTTTTGATAAAAAATATTGTTATATAAACACATCTTTTAAAAAAATATTATATAAAAACAATAAAAAACAACAAAATAAAAATATAAAAAGAAAAGACAAAAACATAAAAAAATTAAAATAAAAAACTTAATAAGACAAAACGGTGGGTTTTTTCTAAAAATAAACCTCTCAATAGGCCTATAGCACACTTTATGCGGCCTATTAAAGGGTTTTTTAGAAAACCCCATGGCGCATCTAAAATTTCCCTTATTTTTTTAGGCTCAAGGTACTCTATAAATGGGAACAAAAATGAGAAGAATGAGGAAGATTTGTAGCCACACAAAAAAATTAAAATATATATATAAATAAAAATTATAACTGAAAAATTTTACAAAAAACCGAAATAAGTAAAAAAAAAATATTTCCATCGTTTTTCTCGTTCTCATAAAAAAAATTGGTAAGTGAAAAAAATCGTTATATCTTTTTGTTTATCATTGTGTTTTGTGTTTATTTTCGTAATTGATTGTTTTTTTCCTTTTCATTGTGTCTTTTTTTCTTTATATTGTGTTATATTACTCAACATTGTGCTATATTTTGTTCGGCATTGTGTTATATTTTGCAATCTATTGTGTCTTTTTTTAATTATAATTGTGTTCTTTTGTTCATTTTCGTCATTGTGTTTTTGATCTCGGCATTGTGTCTTTTCGTCAATTTTTTTTTATTTTTTATTTTTGAGCGGGAATGATGACGGAAAAATTTTAGTTTTGTAACGTTTTCTTTTTTTTATTTATATTTTGAGTTATGATTATTTATTGTTTTTTAAATTTATTTTTAAGAGGTTTTTGTTTGGTCACAAATCTTTATTATACTTCTCATTTTTGTCTCCATTTATATTTTAACTTTACCCATTTTTTTATCATTACTGATGTTTTATGTATTTAATAACTTTTTTTACTGCTTAGTATATATAGTCATATAAAATTAAGTTTATATTAAGTATAGATATTTTATGTGGAAATTTCATAGAATAGTAACCAAGTTTCAAAAGTGTTCTAATTAGGTCACTCAACTTTAAAAAGTGTTTCAATTAAGTTAATCAATTTTCATATTTTATTAAATTAAAAGTTTTAACATGTTTTTTAGCCTTTTTCTTTTTTGTTTCACATAGGAAATCATTTTATATTTTATTTATGTTGACGTTGAGTTGAGATGTGGATTTTATTTTTTATTTTTAAATTTTAATATAATTAAAGTTTTTAAATTTTTTTAAATTTAAATACATGTATTGCAAATTCCGACCCCCACATCTTATCCTTCATTTCTTTCTTAACGCACAAAAAAATCGGTGAGCTCGATTTGAAGATTTATTGACTCAATTAGAAAAAAGTATGCATTAGTGACTTAATTATAGCATTTTTGAAATTTAGTTACTATTTTGTGAGATAATCCCGATGTTTTATCTATGAAATAAAATAAAGCTAGATGAATATATGATTATATGAGATAATAATATGTTTCGAAACACCCGAGGTCAGTAAATGATCCTAATGGTTGTTCAATATACATATAGTCAGGTGGATCAGGTGTCTGCTAACTGGCCATTCAAAAATAATGATTCAACTTGACACGAACCGAATAATTTATTAAACGTGCATACAATGTAATAACTGATCCCTGTGAAAGAAAAATATGGGTCCACTACTACCCGTAGGTTCGGAAAAAGAACAATTTGGGTTACCCCTTAGATTTTTCTCTAGATCTATCACTTACCACATTTCACATTTCACCCAATCACATTAATTTTTTTAGTGTGAAATATGAAATCTGTTTATGTGGAGTCTACATGACATGTTTTTCTCTTTTCTTATTTTTGTTTTTCGCATGTTACTCTTTACCCGAACCGATCGTCCTATACTTGAAGTAAAAAAAAAACCTAAATAATTAAGAACACATGGGGTTCTTGGAAATTTCAAAGACATTTCATGTTGCTTGGTAGGTAGTAAGTTGCTTTTCAGAATGGCCCATTTAATACAACGTGTAGACTATTTGGCACGAACCACTCATTTAAAAAAAAGTTACAAATTTTATTCTTATAAATAACAACTTAAGCCTTTTTTTTATCAAATTTGTTTTTTTTTTCTCTTTAAAATTAGTGAGGTAGTCGTTGGAGTTGGGCCCACCTTCCTCATATGCTAACAAGTCCGCAGCCACAAACCCTTCTTCCTGGACTTTCCTCAACGGTGGGGTCTCTTTGCTTCCTCGTCCGCAAATGTCACATACATCCAGACCTCGGGTTATGTTGCACGTTATGCTTTAAGTTTGTGGTTAAACTCATGTTTTTTTAACTTGGATTACCTAAACTGACTTTGTGCACCTAAGATTACATCTAGTATATATTATGCCTAGTAGAAATTGAAGTTAAGAAAATGTAGAAGACATGGTCATATTTAATCTCGGATGCACACTTTATTTCAAAGACGATTTCACGTCAACATTGTAGCTCTAAAGTTGCTTTTCTTTCTGGATGACCATTTAAAATAATTTAAGGAAAGCACCCGTCAATATATTATGTCTAATCTTGAGTTTTTACTAAGCCATATAAAGGTTGAATGATATCATGTATTGATAAAAAATAGTTTTGACTTATACCGAATAAAGTGTCCATAGACCTTCTCAACCGAAACTAGTATTCTAATAGCATCACGCGATTAAATGACTAAGTCTTCATGGCATGTTTATAAATATCTCTAATCACACAACCCCAATCAAAAGCTCAAAATTAACCACAAACACGAAAACACACAGAAAGCAATTATGCATTTAAAAATAATACTTGAAGAGGTATGTACCCGCCTCAACACCGAGCAAGGCGGGTCAACCCACAAGATATAGATAAGAGGCTTGAAATCAAGACATTACGAAGGCGCAAAGCCAAAACCTATGCGCATGGCGCATATCACATATGCTCACGCATATCACATATGCTCATGCATCACATGCTCAGGCATCATATGCCCAGGCACCACACATGCTCAGGCATCATATGCCCAGGCACCACAGATGCTCACGCATCACATATGCTCACGCATATCACAAATGCGCGTGGCGCATCAGCGCGCGGCGCATATCACATGCTTGTGCATATCACATCTGCGCATGAAACATCTGCGCGTGAGAATAAAGAGAAGACCTCGCGCATCCTCAGGATGGGCGCATATCATACATGCACATAATCAACCTCACCCTTATCCAAATCAGGATTAGGGCAACCTTGATTGTGCACGTCAGACAACCTTCCAGAAGGTATCTTTTTAAGGAATAAGAATATGCTGATGTTGACAGCTGCCAAATGAAAGGTGGACAACTCAGCATAACCCATGTGCTACCACGTGATTATAACCAATGAGAAAGCACCATGTGTCCCAGAGGACACGTGGCGCAGAGCAATTGGAGGAGGCCAACAAGGCTGAGCCCAATCAGTGGAAACCCTAGCACTATAAATACAGCATCAACTCCACAAGGAGAGGAAGAATCATATCACATTCAATGATATTCAATTACATTCAATCACAGACAGTTACATCCAGTAACACAATCACACAGAGTATTCAGCTATTAAGCAATACTCTCCAGATTTCCTTACTCTGACATATTATTATCTTCTACACAAATACTTATTTTCACACCGGAGGGTTACCCCAAAGAGGACCCCTCTGTCCCTTTCTGAGGGGTAAGTTGACGGTGATGTTCATTTTGTAGGTGGAAAAACCCAGATCCAAGAGAAACCATCGGTGAAATAGTATAATCACACCCGAGGAAAGTAGATCGTCTACTAGTGAGTCGATCCACGTTTCTTCATTGGCGCCATCCGTGGGATACAACGGCAACAAGATCTCATCAGATCTATATAAAAAACCAATTTTCACCATGGTTTCTGGCGTTCGTAACGTTGATCAAGTTCTGGAGGATATTGAACGTGAGGATGTTAATGAGGGACAACAGTTTCTGAGGGCGCAGCGTGATTCTACGCGCGCCACCAGTAACCGTCCTTTCATCACAACTCCTCATGGCCAGACTGAAACTCCTCCAGACGATCTTACGTTACAAAATCTTGCCGGCGCAAAACAAAAAGGACCAATGGGTCCAGAAGATGAAACTAATGACCCCAACGAATGGCTCATAAACGAGCAGCGGCGTCTAATGGACAAGTACAATGAGATGGTCAAACAGAAAAAGCTAGCCGACTTAACACAAAGGCAAGCGTTTGATAAACAAACTGTTCATGGAACAAAAAGGCCGCGCGCGCCGGAAGAAGGACATTCTGTTCACACTGCACACACTGAGTTCAGTGATGAAGAAGTGCACAGCATGAGGAAGACGCGAGATACTCATGCAGGAGGCTCACAGCTCCGCGCGCCTGTGAACATGGCGCCTGGAGCCAGAGCCGATCTGGATCTGCAAATACCGTACAGCCCACCAGTTAGAGGGCAAGTGGACGTAACCACACCGTACAGACCAGCCATCTTGGTGAAACATTCAAAGTTCACTGAGCGCATCGCGAAGGCTCCCATCCAGCACAAAACCAAGATGCCAAGTGGTTTGGGCAAATATGACGGCACAACAGATCCAGACGATTTCTTGCAAGGTTTTTACAACACGGGAAACCTAGAGAGCTGGACGATGCCAACATGGTGTCACATGTTTGCTCGCTGCCTCACGGGTGCGGCGCGTGTCTGGTTCGAGAGCTTGTCGACTGGGCAAATCGATGGGTTCGAGGAACTATTGGAAAAGTTCCAAGCTCACTTCGTACAACAGCGCAGACACACGCGCGATCCTGATGACATCATGCACTGCGTGCGCAGGAATGATGAAACGATTGAAGACTACATCACTCGTTTCAATCAGGAGTCTCTGGCAATCGGAGGTATAACGGAGCAACTCCTGCGCGTGGCCTTTATACAAGGCGCGCGCAGTGATCAACTCCGCCGAGCTCTCGTAAGCAGAGATGGCATGCCCACCACGTGGGCCAAGTTAATGGAAGCATCGCGAGTTTTCGCGAGAAATGAAAAACAAATTGCCCAAGATAGGGCAAGAGAAAGAGCGCATCAAGCTGAGTCACCGCGCAGCAAAGAAAAAAGGGGCAAACAGAACTCTGTATGGTCCAGGTTGCAACCAACCAGTTTTTCTCCAGCAGAAAAACAGCCTCCCGCAGAAAAACAGGCGCAACCAAGCTCACCTCAGCCCCAAAAAGACATTCGTAATCGCGGGGAAGGTGATAAGAGGGAAGGCGGCAGAGATCCTAGCAGACCTCTGCCAAGAATATGAACTCCCCTCACTAAAACGCCTTCACAGGTGTTAAGCACTGAGAATGTCCAGTTCAAAAGCCCCAAGCCACTACACTACAAGGGACCATCAGACAGTGGCAAGTACTGTGAGTTTCACAAGTCCACAGGACACAATACTGATGAATGCCACCACTTGAAGGATGCAATCGAAAAGGATGTGAAATCAGGCAAGCTGGCTCACCTGGTGAAAGACTCAAGACCAGAAAACGAACAACCAGGAGCCTCAGCCAGCAAAAAGTACAAAAGAATTTGTGTAGCCGAGGGAGGAAGGCAAGGGCAAGTATCAAGAAAGAGAAGCGCGCAAATCCAAGGAGATTGGCGCGAGCAACAAGTCATCTTCCCAAGAATCAGGGGAGGCCCTTCAATTAGCAGTCCTCTGGTCATCACTACACACATTGCTCATTACGAAGTGTCAAAAGTCCTGGTGGACACTGGCAGCGAGTCAGACATCATGTATGAGCAATGTTTCAGGAAACTGGATCCGGCAGACCAGGCAAGGCTTGAAATTGTGAATGCCCCTATCTCGGGTGTTTCAAATGAAATCATTCATCCCCTAGGTCAAACACAATTTGAACTAACCATGGGGGATGAAAAACACAAGCGAGCCGAAGTTGTCAACTTCTTGGTCTTGCCCACCACTTCATGCCACAATATGATCTTGGGTAGGGAAACGATTGCCCAATTCAACGCCATACCGTCGCCAGCGCACGGCGCATTGGGGTTCCCAACACCAACAGGTGTAACTTTTGTATACCGAGATCATTTGTGCGCAGTGACAAGTACTCCGCGGGAGGGGAGAATGAAACTTCCAATGGCAGACAACGCGCCAGAGGAATGGATTCTCAACCCAAAATTCCCGGAGCAGAAAATCACAATTGGCGCTACGATATCAGACGACACGAGGTTGAGAATGAAAAGGTTGCTCACAGCCTATATGTCGGTCTTCGCGTGGCAACACTCTGATATGACTGGGGTTCCGCGAGACCTGGCGTAACATTCTCTCAACACGTTCAAGTCTATAGAGCCAATTGCTCAAAAGAAGAGAGTCATGGGGGATGAGAAGGCGAGGGCCATGAATGAGCAGGTTGAGGATCTATTGCGCGCAAACATCATCCGCCCGATACGATACCAGACATGGGTAGCTAATCCTGTGATGGTAAAGAAAAGTAACGGGTCGTGGAGGATGTGCATTGACTTCAAGGACCTCAACAAAGCGTGCCCAAAGGATTGTTACCCCCTCCCAAACATCGACGCAAAGGTGGACTCCGTGGCGCCATTCAAACTTAAATGTTTCCTGGATGCCTACAAGGGCTATCACCAGATTCAAATGGCACCACAAGATGAGGACAAAACCGCCTTCAGAACCGACAAGGGTGTTTTTTGTTACACAAAAATGCCCTTTGGTTTGAAGAATGCGGGCGCAACCTACCAAAGACTTATGGATGCCGTTTTCAACGAGCAAATTGGAAGAAACCTAGAAGTCTATGTGGATGATTTGGTGATCAAAAGCAGGGAGGAAAAACAGATGCTCAAAGACATCGAGGAAACCCTTGGGCGCCTAAAGGAAGTTAACATGAAGCTCAATCCGAGCAAATGCACTTTCGGCGTGCAAGAGGGAAAATTTCTGGGTGTAATGGTCACCAAGGATGGTTTTAAGGTGAACCCTGAGAAGGTGGAGGCCATCCTTGACATGCCTTCGCCATCCACCATGAAAGAAGTCCAGAAGCTGAATGGTAGATTGGTTTCAATCAACAGGTTCCTAGCGAACCATGCAAGCAAATCTACCCCATTTGTCAACACATTGAGGAATTGCTTAAAGAAAAGCCAATTCAAATGGACTCCTGAGGCCGAGCAAGCTTTCAGTGAGATAAAAGAAAGTTTGATAAATTTGCCCGCGCTCACAGCTCCACTTCCTGGTGAAACTTTGACATTGTACCTATCAGCAGGAGAGCGCGCCATCGGCGCAGTATTATTGGTGGATCGCAAGGGAATCCAAACACCAATATACTATGTGATTCGGGTGCTGACAGATCCTGAGACGCGCTACTCCATCATGGAAAAGTTAGTTTTGTCACTAACACACGCGTCGCGCAAGCTTCATAGATATTTCAATGGTCATCCCATTGAAGTTCTGACTGGTTACAACATCCAGCAAGTCTTGCGACGTCCCGCGCTCTCAGAAAGGCTGACAAAGTGGGCGCTGGAATTAGGAGAGCACACGATCTCCTATAAGCCCCGTCCAGCAATAAAGGGACAAGTCTTGGCTGATTTCATTGCCGAGTTCCCCGAAGGAAAAATTGAAGAGGCTCAGCGCGAGGTAGACCCTCCGCGAGCCAATGATGAAGAAAATGTTTGGAGATTGTTCACTGACGGAGCTTCAAACAACGAAGGGTCCGGCGCAGGCCTAAAACTGGTGGATCCAGAGAATCATGAATATACTTACGCCATCAGGTTGGACTTCAAAAGCACCAACAATGAGGCTGAGTATGAAGCCCTGCTGGCTGGCCTGCGCATCGCGCAAAAATTCGGAGTTAAAAAGCTAGAGGCCCATGTTGATTCATACTTGGTAGCAGCACAGGTCAATGGCCTTTATGATGCCAAGGAGAACACCATGCCTCTATATCTAGAGCAGGCGAAAAAGCTCATCGAGCAATTTGACTGCTTCAGAATCATTCATATTCCGGACAGTGAAAACAAATCTGCAGACGCGCTGAGTAAGATGGCATCAACCAGTTTTGATCACTTTGGCAAAGATGTCAGGGTAGAAGTAATGAGCAACCCGTCGGTGGTAGCGAAGTCTGTCCTGGTAACTCATACAACCCCTTCATCATGGATAACTCCAATAATGGAATTCTTGAAGGAGGGAAAGGTACCAGATGATCGCGCGCAAGCGAGGAAGATAAGACACAAGGCGCAGAACTATGAACTGCTTGATGGTACATTATATCGACGCTCCTATCTGGGACCGCTCATGAAATGCCTAGATGCTGAGGAAGCAAGTTATGTGATCAGAGAGACACACGAAGGAATCTGTGGAATTCATGCTGGCCCGCGCATGGTGGTTGCCAAGGCAATTAGCGCAGGTTACTATTGGCCAGGCATGTACTTGGACGCTCTAAAGGAGATCCAAAAATGCAAAGCATGTCAGAGCTATGCGCCAAACACCATGCGGCCAAAGAACAACTTGATTCCAGTAACCTCAGCATGGCCTTTCCATAAATGGGCAATCGACATTGTGGGTCCCCTACCGCAAGCGCCTGGGCGAGTAAAATTTTTGGTAGTGGCAGTAGATTATTTTACAAAATGGGTTGAAGCCAAGCCACTAGCAAAAATAACAGCCGAAGCGATGAAGCAGTTTATCTGGAGCCACATCATATGCCGTTTTGGCTTGCCCATGGAAATTGTGAGCGATAATGGCAAGCAATTCACTGACAAGAAGATATCCAGCTGGCTCAAGGAATTGCGCATCAACCAAATTTTCACTTCAGTTTATCACCCACAGGGGAATGGAAAAGTGGAACGCGCGAACCAAAGCTTGTTAAATGGGCTGAAGAAAAGGTTGGAGGGAGAATCCCATTCTTGGGTCGAAGAGCTACCTAATGTCCTGTGGGCACACAGGACATTAAGCAAAACCAACAATGGCGAATCCCCGTTCAGCCTAACCTATGGAACAGAGGCAATGATTCCAGCAGAAATTGGATGCCCATCCCATAGAGTGCTCATGATGAGCAAGATTGATAACGAGCGCGAAAGACGGTTGGATCTCAACTTACTTGAAGGGCGCAGAGAGGCGGCTATCATCAGTGAAGCCAAGTACAAGAAAAAGCTGGAAAAATATTACAACCAGCGTGTGAAAGAATGCCACTTCAAGAAAAATGATTTTGTCCTTCGAAACAATGAAGCTAGCCGCGCGATACCCCCAGGAAAAATGTCACCCAATTGGGAGGGACCGTATCAAATCTCAGAAGAATTGGGGAAAGGCGCGTATGCTTTAAAAGATTTGAATGGAAAGAAGATCCCGCGCGCATGGAACGCGACACAGCTTAGAAAATGTTTCATGTAAAAATGAAAAGTTTGTAATCAAGGCTTTTTAAAGCCATTATGAATAATGATACGCGCTATCTTCTCTTAATGTGGATTCTATTACCTTTTGCATACATGTTTCACACTTCCCTTTATTAGTTTTGAGCAATATGACAACATTGTATTGACATCAAAATGAAATAAAACGAAGTAAAACATACATGCGCGAGCTTCAAGCTCAAACGCGTTAACGAGTCTTAACTCTAAAACGTCAGGGCCTTAGCCCAATTCTATTACCTTTTGCATACATGTTTCACACTTCCCTTTATTAATTTTGAGCAATATGACAACATTGTATTGACATCAAAATGAAATAAAACGAAGTAAAACATACATGCGCGAGCTTCAAGCTCAAACGCGTTAACGAGTCTTAACTCTAAAACGTCAGGGCCTTAGCCCAATAATGTGAGCCTTAGCTCAAATCACTCACAACATCCATCCTACATACTGCGCACCCTGACCATAAAAATACCTAAACACAACTAAGGCAAAGCAAATGCCAAAACATAGTTGTTAAGGTCTCAGGTCGAGGTCGCGCATGAAAATGTAATGGATATCTGAGTAACACATATTGACACGTAAAGGCTAAAAAATTCATAATTCCATGCGCGAAAACGTCGCGCAAAAGAGGAATAATGAAAACGCCAAGGCGCGTGTCAACATAATCAAGATATGGAAATATCACTTACAATATGACAAGGATTAAGTATAATAAATTCCTTACAACCTTGTTCTTATTCCAACGTGCAAGCATATCTTATATTCAACAAGCAAACATGCGATATAAAGAGATGAATGGGAATGCGCAAGATGCGAAGAAGGGAAAAACAAAATTTCATTCAAAAGCATTGAAATTTACAAGTTTACAAGATGAGATACAAATTACAAAATAAAAATAAAAAACATGAAGGGCTTCTCAAGTCTCCACGTCAACGTCAGCCTCTTCATAATCCTCATCATCGCCCTCAGCATCTGGCGCAGCCTGCTCCTCGTCATCTCCAAACTGACCATAGTCAAGTTGTTCATCTTGAATGGAGTGTTCTATCACGACAGTGTCAGGAGCAGATCCTTTGGCCACGCCAGAGCCGCTAGCAACGCCAGCATTCCCCGCGCCATCATCGCCGCTACCAGCCCCTTCGCACTCGTCAAGTAATTTCTTTAGCGCGCCGAGGTCGGGCAGGTCAGCAAGCGCGGATATCTGCAAATCATAAGCAAAAATATGAGTACAAAAAGACTTAGAAAATAAGTCAAGGTAATCTCATTAAGGTTAAAATACCTGCGCAAGGATGGGAATGGGAGTATTCATATATTTCTCCCCCATCGCGGCCATTTCCGCGCAGGCAGCGTCGCTCTGATAAGGGTACTCGGATGGGTTCTTCTTCAACATGCCATATTCATAACCATCCGTGAACCCTTCAGCTCGGCCCACCAAGCGCGCGGCAGCGTTGCAATCCATCACCAGGGCCTGAAACTCGCCTGAGTATTTCATCACGTAAGCGCAACGAGTCATGCCCTGTGAGATCAGCCATTGGCGATCCTGCGCGAGGCCAGCAACAGACATCTCGAGGGCAGGAACCTGAGAGTTTAATAACTCAACAGTTTCCTTAGTCTTTTTTAGCTCCTCTTTGTCGGACGCTGCTGCCGCCAAGACTTCTTCCTTTTCAGTCCGCGTAGAATCAAGTGCTTCCTGGCTAGACGCTGCCATCGCCAAGGCTTCATCCTTATCAGCATGCGCGGCCGCCAGCTCCTTCTTCAGGCGCGCAACCTCACTCTCCAGTGATGATTTTTCAGTGATGGACTGGACAAAAGCTTGGTCACGCGCCTCCGCCTCGAGCTCCAACTCGCGCGCTCTGCGCGAGTACTTGGCCGCGTCCGCCTCCGCCGCCTGCAGCTTCTCCCGCGCAGCCTGAAGCTCATGACCGCGCTTCACGAAGGCGCTGTTGGCACTTGCTCTGTTCTCACTGAGCTCTGCTTGGAGCTTCTCAGCTCTTTCGCGAGCATCAGAAAGATGCCAAGCAGACACCTTAGCCTCTTGCTTGGCTTCCGCAAGAGTATCACGTACTTTTACGTAATCAGAGCGAAGCTCTTGGGAGGCAGCAAAGAAGGCTGACCCAGCAAACATATGATCGTTGAGCAGGTCGTCGCGAGCGCGGTCCTCCTGGAACCTCCTTTCAGATGGAGGCACAGCATGAGCCCAGAATTCCGCACACACACCCATGGACTGAAATGTGCTGTCTTCAGTAATAGTCCATCTCGGGCGGTAAATGTGATCGGCTTCCTGCAAAAACAAAGTAATTATCTAAGTCAACACATTAAGATGGAAGTCCGCGCAGCGGAGCAAAAAAAGAACCTATACCTGCGGGGATGAAACAAAAAAGTCAGCGCCAGCCCCATGAGAAGGCTCCGCCGCGAAACCTCGTGGCGCAGCAGGGCTGGCGCGGGCGCCAGCGGAGTCTTCAACTTCAAACTCCTCATCCTCCTCTGAAATAGGCCTCTTCTCCTGCGACCTAGAATCAAAATCGGTCTCGCGAGGAGGGCTGTGCGCAGGAGGAGGTGAGGGAGGTCTCGACGCCGCCAGGTCGGCGCGCAAAACGGCCTCCTGCTCCTTAGTAATCTCGATGAGGGGAGATTCATCGCTTGCAGGAGCAGGAGCAGAGCCAACGGCGCTGGCACCGGCGCCAGGAGTGCCGCCAGCAGCTTGTGCGCCAGCTACGGCTTCTATGGAAAAATCAACAACAAGAAATGGTTCAGGACTTGATCTAAAAGAAAGTCAGAAAATAAGAGCGCAATACGTACCTTGGCGCAACTCCGTTCGCGAAGCAAACATCGCCATGAAGTCCATTCTACCCTTCTTTGAGGGTAAAACAGGGGACTTCGAAGCGACCGCCGGCGCAGCCTCGGCATCTTGTTGCGCTGTCGACGGCTCTACAAACATTGGAGAGAGCAAAGATTCATTAGTAAGTCTATCAGAATCGCGCTCATAGAACCATAAAGGATAAGCAAAGTATACCTGTCGAAGGCGCAACACCGCTTCCCTTTTCCGCCGCGCGAAGGGAGGAGGTAGTGGCACCATACCTCAGGTGGACAGGAGGTCTGCCCACTTTTTGAGGCAGGGAAGACAGGGAAACCTTGGTGGTAAACTCCTGGGTTTTCCCAAATCCCCCCGCCTGAGTAGGAGGATCCTGAACAACAGGGGCAACATCTTTCTTCTGTTTCTTACTGGCCCCTGCACCAGATTTCCCCTTAGCTTTACGCTTTAGTTGGGGCGCCTCCTCCTCCTCCTCCTCCTCTTCTGCGAGCTCCAGCTCGTAGTTTTCAAGCGCATCTACAATACATGCAACAGAAGTGTTAGCAAAATTTGGTATTATAAAGGAAAATGCATAAGTACAAAGGCTTACCAGGCGCATCGCTGTCGAAGACAACTCCCAGATCAACAGGGATGAACATGTCATCAAAGCGATCAGGGAAACCAACCTCCCCAGCGCCGAGCGCGACGGAGCCACCCTCCATATGCTCATCATATGCGGCGTGGATATACTCCTTGGTGACTGCACAAAACAAGTCAAATGATATCAGCAAAAATAATTTTATTCGTGCAGAAAAAAAAAAAAAAAAAAAGCAATAAGATTAACTTACACAACCCGTCGACTTGGATAACGGGCTCAAGCGCGCTGTCCGCCCACCTCCTGCTCATACCAACCCCCACCAGCGCCTCCTCACAAATGTTCTTGGCGGGGGATGGTTCAGTGGTCAACTTATTAACCCAGGCGCCAGTTGGGTTCTTGAGGACACCCACATCCGCAGGCGCAGAAGAAGTCGCGCGCATAGTCATGCGGATGGGGATCACACCAGCCCTTATATAGAAAAACCTCTCAGACCAGTCATGAAGGCTCTTGAATGAAACAGTGGAGCACTTCACCTTCTGACTGCGAGGAATAAAAGAGAACCAAGAGTCTTGGATCTTGGGCTTGTAAAAAAACTGAAAGCGCCGAGGGGTGGGCTCCTCGCGCTGGGATTTGCACATGAACTCAAAGTGAGTCATGCGCACAAGTCCAAACGGATGGACTTGGGATATATGAATCCCATAAAACTGAAGCAGTGCACCCACAAACCTTGTCATCGGGAGACGAAGGTTGCAGTGGGTGAAAAAATGGCTATAAAGGGATATATAGCCGGTAGGCGGGTCCGCCGCCGTTTGCCCGGCACCAGGCAACATGCAGCCAAACAGGGGGGGAAAACCCTGAGAGGCAATAAGGCTGTCAAGATCAGCCTGCCTCAATTTGCAGGGGATTTCATTCCACCTCTTCACAGCCTTGGTCCTCCCTACCTCCTCCGATGAGACCTCAGCAGCCTTCTTCCCCTTGCCGGTCTTCTTCAATGTAGACATTACTAACGATTTTCTACGGCAATGGATGGGGGAGATTGTGTTGTCTGAGCTATCAGACATACAACTGTGACAACGAACAAAGATTGCTTCTGAATAACAGATATTTGGGAAGCAGAACAAAGATAATCAGAAGACAAAGAAAGAAAAGCTCTGAATAATAAACAAGAAGATGAAGGATAAAAAACTCTAAGGGCTGGCTTTTATAGGCCCAGGAGAGAGAAATTTTGGTGCTGAATGGACTTCACGCGCCACCACTCGCAGGTTTAAGCCAATGCGAGCGCGACACGTGTCCCTGACACTGTGTGAGGGGACATGAAAGGAAACTATACGGCTGCTGCCAGAGTTCACGCGCCACCACACGCAGGAACGGACCAACGCGAGCGCGACACGTGTCCCTGACAGCATGTGAGGGGACACGAAAGGCAACTGTAGCACCTCGAGCACACGAAAGGCCTGACACGTCTCCATCACTGGCCCACGTCAGCAACAACCAACCACGTACAGGGACGATTCGTTTGCAACCAAAAGGATAGAATTTCGCGCAACGGTGAATAATAAGAAGAAAAAGACAAACCCCTACTAAAAGAACAAACTGTTAAGTCTAATATCTATCTTGCCTCGCTCGCGCGAGACAAGACACACATTAGACTGGGGGGCTTGAAGAGGTATGTACCCGCCTCAACACCGAGCAAGGCGGGTCAACCCACAAGATATAGATAAGAGGCTTGAAATCAAGACATTACGAAGGCGCAAAGCCAAAACCTATGCGCATGGCGCATATCACATATGCTCACGCATATCACATATGTTCATGCATCACATGCTCAGGCATCATATGCCCAGGCACCACACATGCTCAGGCATCATATGCCCAGGCACCACAGATGCTCACGCATCACATATGCTCACGCATATCACAAATGCGCATGGCGCATCAGCGCGCGGCGCATATCACATGCTTGTGCATATCACATCTGCGCGTGAGAATAAAGAGAAGACCTTGCGCATCCTCAGGATAGGCGCATATCATACATGCACATAATCAACCTCACCCTTATCCAAATCAGGATTAGGGCAACCTTGATTGTGCACGTCAGACAACCTTCCAGAAGGTATCTTTTTAAGGAATAAGAATATGCTGATGTTGACAGCTGCCAAATGAAAGGTGGACAACTCAGCATAACCCATGTGCTACCACGTGATTATAACCAATGAGAAAGCACCAGGTGTCCCAGGACACGTGGCGCAGAGCAATTGGAGGAGGCCAACAAGGCTGAGCCCAATTAGTGGAAACCCTAGCACTATAAATACAGCATCAACTCCACAAGGAGAGGAAGAATCATATCACATTCAATGATATTCAATTACATTCAATCACAGACAGTTACATCCAGTAACACAATCACACAGAGTATTCAGCTATTAAGCAATACTCTCCAGATTTCCTTACTCTGACATATTATTATTTTCTCCACAAATACTTATTCTCACACCGGAGGGTTACCCCAAAGAGGACCCCTCTGTCCTTTTCTGAGGGGTAAGTTGACGGTGCTGTTCATTTTGTAGGTGGAAGAACCCAGATCCAAGAGAAACCATCGGTGAAATAGTATAATCACACCCGAGGAAAGTAGATCGTCTACTAGTGAGTCGATCCACGTTTCTTCAATACTAGCAGTAGCAGCTATTGAAACTTTGGTAGCAACAAGTGCACAAGAGGGACTACCTTGTGAACGTTTCTGTGGCAATATGCCTATTGACTTTCCATTTGGTACTCGTAGCGAATGCTACGCTAGCCCAAATTCCTCGTGACTTGTGACCGATCGATGCCGGGAAACCAAGGCTTATCTTTGGAGAACGACGAAACACAAGCAATACGGAGATTACAAATATCTCAACAAGAAAGGGTGAGGTAGAGATTATGGTGTCTGTAGCCCACGATTGCTACAATAGTTCTGGCCGAGCTAATAGTACTCGGCCATCTTTGAGGTCAGGGGATTATCAGATCTCTGCTAAAAACAGACTTGTAGCCATCGGGTGTGATACATATGTTCGGTTAATAGTAAGAAGTGGGAATGATTCTCATGGTACCGGATGCATTTCTACTTGTGATAGAAATAGTCCTATCATAAACGGATCATGCTCGGGAGTTGCGTGTTGTGAAGTAGCAGTTCCAGAAGGAATGGAATCTTATGATACGAGTCGTACAATTCTTGGTAGCTTTAACAAGCATGAGAATATTTTGGATTTCAACCCTTGTAGCTATGCCTTTTTTGTTGAAGTAGGGAAGTTCAACTTTTCCTCAACTAATCTGGTTGATTTCGGAAGCGAAAGGAAGATGCCAATGCTACTTGACTGGGCAATTGGAAACTTGACATGTGACAAAGCAAAGGAGACAAATAACTTCTTATGCACGGGAAACAGTGAATGTGATCAAGCTTATCTAGGTCCTGGATATCGTTGCAGCTGCCGTGAAGGTTATGAAGGCAACCCTTATGTTGCGGGTGATTGCAAGAGTAAGTTCTGATTTCACATTCGAATGCTTCTTCTTTTTTTTTTGAATTTGCTTTCACTTGTAACAAATGATTGACAATTTGTTATTTTAAGATATTAATGAATGCGAACGAGGAGATCATGGTTGCGAACATGAATGCATTGACAGAGAAGGAGATTATACATGTACTTGTAGAAAAGGTTACTCTGGAGACGGTAGGAAAAGTGGATCAGGTTGCACTGCTGATCAATCAACCATGATAACGATAGTTGCGAGTAAGTAATCATACAATATCTTTTTGGTTTATATCTGAAGCTATTGTTATAAATTATATCTAATGAAATGGTTCTATAAGTTAGTTTCTGTTGTTGCAGGTACCTTAGCTTCTGCTATATTTCTCCTTATAACTGTCGCCTGGTTATACTTGGTGTTTAAAAGGCGAAAGCTCGTGATGTTAAGAGAAAAATTCTTTAAACAAAATGGTGGAATAATGTTGCAGCAACGAATTTCTGGAGATGGGGGTACTAATGATCAAGCAAGAGTATTTACGATAGAGGAGCTAAAGAGGGCAACCAATAACTATGATGAAAGCAGGATTATCGGTAAGGGTGGCTATGGCACTGTTTACAAAGGAGTTCTTTCTGATAACTGAATAGTTGCCATCAAGAAGTCAAAACTAGCAGATCAAACACAAGTTCAGATAGAGCAATTTATCAACGAAGTGGTTATCCTGTCCCAGATAAATCATAGGAATGTAGTGAAGCTGATAGGGTGTTGTATGGAAACAGAAATCCCGTTATTGGTTTATGAATTCATTCCAAATGGCACACTGTCCGATCATATCCACAACAAAGTCAAATCGTCAGTTATTACATTGGATATCCGACTTAGAATAGCAACAGAGACGGCTGAAGCACTTGCGTACTTACATTCTGCAGCATCTGTTCCAATCATCCATCGCGATGTCAAGCCAATGAATATACTTTTGGATCATAACTACGTTGCAAAAGTAGCCGATTTTGGAGCATCTAAGTTAATTCCTGCTGATCAGATTGAGTTGGCCAGTATAGTGCAAGGAACACTAGGTTACCTAGATCCTGAATATTTGCAAACAAATCAGCTCACTGATAAGAGCGATGTTTATAGTTTTGAGGTAGTACTGGTAGAACTACTAACTAGAACTACTAACTGGAAGAAAGGCTCTTAGCTTTGATGGGCCAGAGGAAGAGAGAAACCTAGCTATGTATTTTTTGTATTCTTTAAAAGAGGGGAGACTGTTTCAGGCTCTTGATGAACGTTTGCAACAAGATGATGTTCCAAGCGAGATCATCCAAGTTTCTAGACTGGCAGAAAGATGTTTACGCATTAAAGGAGAAGAGAGACCAACTATGAAGGAAGTAGCAATCGAGCTAGAAGGAATATTGGCTTCAATGATACAAAAGCATCCATGGGTGCAACGTAGTACAAACGAAGATGAAAGTGAGCATTTTCTCAAAGAACTTACCAACGACTATGAATGTACAAATGGTGGCATTGTAAGCAATGCAACCTCAAGTACATTCGATAGCATGAGCAAGCATTCGATGTTACCCATTGCTAGTGGGAGGTGAAGGTCCGGATAAGCTTGCCGTGCTAGAGATGTGTTTAATTCTTACTTTCTATCGTTAGAGTTTGTTAGGCAGTTATATAGTTTGTATATATTGAGCATAAGATTCGCTTGTATAGTTAAAAAACTTTGACCTAATTTTAAGTGTATTGAAATATATAAACTAAATATAAGGGTCTTTTAGTCATTTTAGAAAGTATAGGTTATGCCATATATGTATTTGTATAAATTCTAGGGGTTAGCGTGTAAATATGTTAAGTGTTGAATAGTTTCTAGACAGAATTACAAATTTTGTCCTTTAAAAAAAGCCAAATTACGGTTCGTGTCCTTTTTTTAGTTTCTTTGCAGGAAGTATCCTTTAAACATTTTTTTCCTGCACGTTATGTCTTTTACGCTAACTGGGTTAGAAAAACTCAGTTAAATACCCTCACGTGAGGCGCATGTGAAGATGAAGATTGGAAGCTTGGAATTAGGGTGATGATGATGAATGATGAATGGGTGTAATCAAGGGTGAATTTGAAAACCCAGAAAGGGTTTCGTCATTTTTCGAATTAGGGTTTGAGTTTGATGGAAAAAAAAGTTGCATGTTTGGTTTCTTTAATTTATGAGAGAGAAGAAAGAAAGATACAAAGGCGGTGTGAAAAGACAAAAATGCCCTCACATGCGCCTCACGTAAGGGTATTTAACTGTGTTTTTCTAACCCAGTTTGCGTAAAGGACATAACGTGTAGGAAAAAAATGTTTAGGGACACCGCTTGCAAAGAAACTAAAAAAATGACACGAACCGTAATTTAGCTTTTTTTAAAGGACAAAATTTGTAATTCTGTCTAGTTTCTAAAACAATGGGTTGTTTAGAATTAGGGCTATACATAAACCAAAAATCGTGTATGTATGAACAAGACTTTGTTATGTGTGAAGCCATTTTAAGGTTTGTCAAAGATTGTGGCAGAAAGTAGGCAGCAGAGAACAAACACATTTGTGACTCCTCTAAATTCAAGCCTCGTTCCATGGTTTACGGCATGTTCCATGGTTCATGTTTTTTCTCAATCTCTATATAAGATATCTTTGTATTTGTAAATCTTGCATCACCACAAGTAATAAAATCTCCTAGTTACCGTGTATGGACGTAGGTTGAAGTGTAGCGACCGAACCACGTTAAATCTTTGTGTTCACCATGTGTTCTTGAGTGGCAGAGAGGGAGAGTGTGTGGTCCGAGTGTTCAGTTGTTCGTGTGTATTCTGCAATTCGTGTTCAACAGGTGTTGTCGATCCTAACAACTGGTATCAGAGCCACGGCTCGTTTACACACGAAGAACACGATTCGAAAGAAAAACAGAATACCTGAGATCGCGATTAGATTGGTGTGTCGGCAGTTTGAAGTTGACTGGAATCGCCGGAGGCCTGTGAATCGCTGGTTCTGTGGTTGTCTTGTGTTTGAAAAGAAAAAAAAGGAAAGATTTTCTTGTTTGGTTGCTTGTTCTCGTTCAAATCAAGAAGAAGATGACAGGAGTTTTTTTTCTTTGTTTGATTGGTAAAGGTGTTTGTTTCTTTTGAAGACAAGAGCTCATGGGTTTTGTCATAAGAAAGATTCTTTTTTTTGTTTTTTTTTTCAAACAAGTCCACCAATTTAGTCATTTGACGCAAGAGACCCCTCAAGTTTGATAAATGGCAGAAAGCAGTATGCTTCAGATTGAGAAGTTTGATGGTAAAGCTTTTGGTTGGTGGAAAATGCAAATGGAGGATTTGCTCGTTCAAAAGGATTTGGACGTGGTCTTGGGGGATAGACCAGAGAAGGTGAAAGAAGACGAATGGGAAACTTTGGATAAAAAGGCCAAGGCAGTTATTAGATTATCGGTGACGAAGGATGTTGCGTTCAACGTTCTAAAGGAGACCACAACGCGTGGGATTATGGATGCGCTTTCTAACATGTACGAGAAGCCTTCGGCAGAAAATAAAGTTTTTTTGATTCGTGAGTTAGTTAACACAAGGTTAAAAGAAGGAAGTTCAGTAACTGTACACATCAACAATATGAACTCGATTTTGTCCAGACTTGGGTCAGTTGGTATAAAATTCGAGGATGAGGTTCAGGATCTACTACTGTTATCGTCCTTGCCTGATAGCTGGTCGGGAACTGTTACAGCGATTACTAGTTCCACCAGCAAGTTCACTTTTGATGGGATTCGGGATCTCATTCTGGGTGAAGACATAGACGAAGAAATTTAGGTGAGTCTTCTAGTGGACTATTACATGTTGGCAGAGGAAGAAGAAATAACAGAGGTAGTGGGAGCGGGAACAGGAAAAGGAGTCAGTCGAGGACTCGAAATGATGTAACCTGTTGGAACTGTAAAGAGGCTGGGCATTTTAGGAATCAATGTCCAAATGAGTAGAAAGAAGTTAACGCTACAGTAGACAACATAGATGGCGATGTTTTGATCTGTAGTGTGGAGAGCAGTGTGGATTCCTGGGTTATGGATTCGGGTGCTTCATTTCACGCTACCCACAGCAGTGAAGCACTGCGAAATCTGAAAGAAGGTGATTTTGGTAAGGTGAGACTAGCGAACGATGAGGTTCTTGAGGTGACGAGCATGGGTGACTTAGATTTGAAGACTCCAGTCGGTTCATTGACTTTGAAGGATGTCCAGGTAATTCCAAGTCTGAAGAAACAATTGATTTCTGTTGGGCAGCTGGACGAACAGGGGCACAAGGTTAAGTTCAGGAACGGGCAGTGGAAGGTTCTAAAGGGAAATCTAGTCGTAACTCGAGGAAAGAAACGAGGTTCGCTGTATATGGTCAGTTTACCGTCTGAGGGAGTAACCATCCAGTTCAGAAGAATACCAAGATCCGGTTCACGGAATCTCGTGGGCAGAAGAAGGTTTGCTTTGCAGATGGCAAACCCAGAGTCACGGGTCAGATTCAGGTTGAACGTGCTAGGAAATGTTCAGGAAACCAGTCAGAGGCATTCGTGGCAGTGGGAGCACGGGACATGCTTCGGTCAGAGTTACCAGACGACACTGGAGAACCAGTATTCCGGCTGTCAAAGTCTCTCCAGTTGATTATCTGCTTTATTCGGAGAGTGTTTATTCTCAGGATGTTCCAGGATCAAACAGTTCATGTTAGTGGGAGCTGATAGGGACAGAAAATGGGTCAGTGACAGTTTCAGTCATGACTAATGGGTTGAAGCTCAGTGGGAGCTTCAACGGGCTTTCAGGTTAATTGAATAGAAGGCCCGGGTAACTAGGAAGATACTGAAGATGAAAAGTTTCTTACAGAAATACAGATGCACAGTTGAAGCACATGTGAAGATTGTTCTGTGGCTTCAAGTGGGAGATTGTTATGTGTGAAGCCACTTTGAGGTTTGTCAAAGATTGTGGCAGAAAGTAGGCAGCAGAGAACAAACACATTTGTGACTCCTCTAAATTCAAGCCTCGTTCCATGGTTTACGGCATGTTTGATGATTCTTTTTTTTTCTCAATCTCCATATAAGATATCTTTGTATTTGTAAATCTTGCATCACCACAAGTAATAAAATCTCCTAGTTACCGTGTGTGGACGTAGGTTGCAGTGTAGCGACCGAACCACGTTAAATCTTTGTGTTCACCTTGTGTTCTTGAGTGGCAGAGAGGGAGAGTGTGTGGTCCGAGTGTTCAGTTGTTCGTGTGTATTCTGCAATTCGTGTTCAACAGGTGTTGTCGATCCTAACAGACTTCTCTGAAGTCAAGTGTAATGTTTTATCAATTTTATTGTGTTATTATTCAAATTCGAATCTGATTTGCCAATAGTGGGTCAGAGCCTAAGTTACGAATTTGGAAGAAGTGATTGAATCAGAGGGTGTTTTAAACTGGGAAAAAGAATATCGAATTAATGGCAGCTAGTCTATGACAATCAAATATAATTTAAAAATCACAAGTTCTGTTGTGAACTTATGATAGAGACTGATTCAAAATGGTCAATCTTCCGATAGACCCATAAATTTGGTTATGCTCCAAGAATATAAAAGAAGAAGAGAACCCGATTTGGGACAAGTTTCTGATTATTTTTCTTAAACTAACGACTACAATTTATAGGAAAACAAATGCATGAAACGAGGAAACTTAAACCATAATTAATAAAACTAAATAATAGATAAAGTTTATTAATTAGTTTGCTTCCAAGAAAGGTCTTACATATCATATGATGATCATATCAAATACCCGGCCCTTCAAAATGTTATGTCCTCAAGAACGAAACGTGATTTCCATGGATGTTGCCATTCAAGTTGGACTACCACAGGCAGGGCGGTCTCAGCCGGTCGCCACAGCGATCTCCACTTGCGTCTTCCGTTTGCGTATGCTAACAGGTTCAGTAGTTTTTCTATAGAAACCGATTTCACGACTTGATTTAACCAGGATGGAACCACGCTTGGTGTTGTTTTGTTCATGTGCGTTTTTTCTATTTGTTTTGGGTTGAGCTTAAAAATGATCGTGGATGTTGATTGTGTGATTTTTGGATGTCTTTCAGTTAGGAGATGGGGTGAATGGAGTGGCCATGGCTGCTTTTGTTGGTGAGTTTAGAACAACAGCTTTTTCCTGGGGTTGAATGGTGGTGACTAGTTAGGATATGTGCCCATAAGATACTGATCAAGTTTTAGGTTTGGTGTGGTCGTAGAAGCGGATATGGGTGGTGGTGGTGGTAGTGCTAGGATTAGGGATGTAAATGCTAGTTTTGGACCATTATCATCGAAGAGGTGTCAGAAATTTTGGTGAGGGCAGCAGCAAGGTTAACGATGATTTGATTCATGGTGGTAGTGAAGGAGTCAAAGTTGACCTTAGGTAGGGCGGCTTATTGGGCGGTGACTGATTCTTGTTGATTCAATAGCTAATCAATTTTGTCAACCATGGTCATGATCAGGTCTTCACATGACGAAGGAAGCATAAGGAAGATTGTCGAAAGCACTAAACTGATAGAGACCGATTCGATATGGTCAACGATAGACCCGTAGAGTGTGTTATGCTCCAAGAGAAGAAAAGAAACCGATTTGTGACAAATTTTATTATTATTGGTTCTTAAACTAACTGGTACAATTTATAGGAAAACAAATGCAAAGAAATAGGAAACTTAAATAATAAGAAAACCTAACTATAAAACAATAAGGAAACTAAATAATATATAAACTTAATTAATTACTTTGCTTCCAAGAAAGTCTTATGTATCATAATCATGATGTTAAGCATGGATAATATTATGATCGTATCAACTTCAACTCAGAAAATACATTTGGGTTGAACATATCATATTATATTTGGCAAGATCAGAGGGATGAAAGAAAATAAGGTTCATCCCAATGCAATCAATCCAGTAACTATGAATCGTTAATCACATCCAACTTGTGAGGTGTGTTTCTTTACTGCATCATCGCAAATCAAAGCTGATATCGGGATTGTTGGATTTTGTTCAGAATCACAACTTGGAAGGTTGTTCATTGTGATATGGGTTCCAAATCCGACAGTAGATTAAGAGTGGCTAGTGGTCAAGGTTAAGGCTTGAGATCTTTATGGTCTTAAGTTCGAAACCTGACACAAGAGGGTTTTTACATATTGATGGGTTTCATTCTTGATGGTGTACATAGGTGAGTCAAGAATGAAGCATCAAAACCGATCAGTAATGGACGGTTGACATCCCGTCTCTAGAAGACTCACTCCAGTATTGGACAAGGTAGTTCTAAGCGTTGTTAAAAAAAATATTAAACTTAAAAAAATGGAAGAGGTCAAAAAAGGAAAATTGTAAAAGACGGTTCAACTTAAGAGTTTTGGATGCACACGTATGTTATTTCAAAGACAATGACGTCTAGCTCTAAGCTTGATTTTCTTCCTAAATGACCATTAAATATATGCTTGTAGACACGTTAGCATAAATGACAACAACCATCACTATCATATGTCTGAATTTGAGTTTTTTCTAACCCATATTAGGTTGAATGGTATCATTTATTGAATCAAAATACTGGTTTTTTTATTATTTTATACATCCATCTGTCCGCTTTATTTCTTTTATCTCCAAAATAAATTGTACAAAGACAAAGTGTTCCAATGACCTTCAACCCTTGACTAGTGGATGAATTGAAAAATGACCAAGTCTTCATGGCATGCTCATATACATATATACACGCATACACATATACATGCATTGTTATATGTATAGGATCTTTAATACACACATCCTCAATTAAATACCCAAAACACAAACTAACAAATACTCAAAAATCAACTATGCATTTAAAAACATTACTAGCAGTAACAGCAATTGCAGCTTTGGGGACAGCAAGTGCTCAAGATGGAGCAGCTTGTGAAAGTTCTTGTGGCAATGTGAATATTACTTTCCCATTTGGTTCTGGTGAGGGATGCTACTACAGTTCCGATTTCCTCGTAACTTGTAACCGGTCATCCGGGGAACCAATACCATTCTTTGGACAAAGCAGAAACAATATTGTTATTTCAAATATGTCGACGGAGAAGAGTGAGGTGGAGATTATGATGTTTGTAGGCCGTGATTGCTACAATAGTTCTGGTCGAGTCGGAAGAAACCAACCATTCTTTTGGTTGAGGGATTTCCGCATCTCTGACAAGAACAAATTTGTTGCCATCGGGTGTGACACGTACGCATATTTCAGAGGAAGAAGAGGGAATGAGATAGATGGTACAGGATGCATTTCTACTTGTGGTAGAAATAGCCTGCTTACAAACGGATCTTGCTCGGGAGTTGGGTGCTGTGAAGTAGCGGTGCCAGAAGGACTTAAATCTTTTAATATGACTCTTCGTAGCTTTAACAACCATACGAATATATCGGACTTCAATCCTTGTAGCTATGGATTTTTTGTTGAAGAAGGCAAGTTTAGTTTTTCTACAACTAACCTGCTTGATTTTGATAGTGTAAACAAGATGCCAATGTTACTTGATTGGGCAATTGGAGACTTGACTTGTGAGGAAGCCAAGAACAAGGACAATTTCTTATGTAAGGGGAACAGCAAATGTGATCAAGACTATGGAGGTCCCGGATATCGTTGTCGTTGCCTTGAAGGTTATGAAGGCAACCCTTATGTTGCAGGTGGTTGCAAGAGTAAGTTTTGATTTCATATTTTTGGATGCCATTTTTTCTAATATATTTTCACCTTAATCAAATGACTGACACTTGGTTATTCTGTAGATATTAATGAATGTGAACGAGGAAGTCATGATTGCGAACTTGATGATCAGTGCGTTGATACCGAAGGAAACTATACGTGTACTTGTCGAAAAGGTTACTCTGGAGATGGTAGAAAAAATGGAAGAGGCTGCATTGCTGATCAATCTACCATTATAAAAATAGTTGTAGGTAAATACTCACAAAATATTTATTCAGTTTATATTAGTTGTAGGTAAATAATTACAAAATCAGCATCTATCGATCCATGCTTAAGTTAGCTTTTGCTGTTGCAGGTATCACAAGTTCTGCTATATTTCTCCTTATATTAGTCACCTGGTTGTATTTGGTGCTCAAGAGGCGAAAGCTTATTATGCTGAGAGAAAAATTCTTCAAACAAAATGGTGGATTAATGTTGCAGCAACGACTTTCTGGAGATGGGGGTTCTCATGATCAAGCTAGAGTCTTCACGGTAGAGGAGCTAAAGAGGGCAACCAATAATTATGATGAAAGCAGGATTATCGGTAAGGGTGGCTCTGGAACCGTTTACAAAGGAGTTCTTTCTGATAACAGAATAGTTGCCATAAAGAAGTCAAAAGTAGCCGATCAAACACAAGATCAAATAGAACAATTTATCAACGAAGTGGTTATCCTCTCCCAAATAAATCATAGGAATGTGGTGAAGCTGATTGGATGTTGCCTGGAAACAGAAATCCCGTTATTGGTTTACGAGTTCATTCCAAATGGCACTCTCTCTGATCATATTCACAACAAAGGCAAGGCGTCAACTATAACATGGGATATCCGACTCAGAATAGCAACAGAGACAGCTGAAGCACTTTCGTACTTACATTCCGCAGCATCTGTTCCAATTATCCATCGTGATGTCAAGCCAATGAATATACTTTTGGATGATAACTATGTAGCAAAAGTAGCTGATTTTGGAGCATCTAGGCTAATTCCTATCGATCAGATTGAGTTGGCCACTGTAGTTCAAGGAACACTAGGATACTTAGATCCAGAGTATTTGCAAACAAATCAACTCACAGATAAGAGTGACGTATATAGTTTTGGGGTGGTACTAGTGGAACTTTTAACTGGGAAAAAGGCTCTTAGCTTTGATAGGCCAGAAGAACAAAGGAACCTAGCTATCTTTTTTCTAGATTATCTAAAAGAGGGGAGACTCTTCCAAGTTCTTGATGAGCGCTTGCAGCTAAATGATGTTCCCAACGACATCATCCAAGTTTCAAGTCTTGCAGAGAGATGCTTACGCGTTAAAGGTGATGAAAGGCCAACCATGAAGGAAGTAGCAATTGAGCTCCAAGGAATAATAGCTTCGACCTCACAAAAACACCCATGGGTACGAAGTAGTTCAGATGAGAGTGAGTATTTGCTTAAAGATCAAATCCACAACTATGAACGTACAAATGGTGGCAATGTAAGCCCCATTTCATTATCACTGAATGTTACCCATTGCTAGTGGCAGGCAAAGGTAGAGATTTGCGTCTACAAAATTTGGAATAGGCTCGATCTTGCATAGATGGGAACTTTCTAAAATTAGGTTACTTTTTAAATGAATGTGCACAATTAGAGATTTTTTACTGTGGAAAATATGTATTTGGGTTTGTAACCCCAGGTTTATAGGTTTCGTGTTTTCGATATAATCCCGGATAGCTTTCTAAATCGTGGATAGATAACTTTTAGATTAATTTATTATTTCGCTTATACTAGAAACCAATAATAAGATAAAGCAAACAATTTCTATTATAAATGAGAAATTTTTTTATGAAAAATTCTAAGTATGAATAAAATGATCAGAAATTAGATTAAATGAAATCTTTAACACTCGAACCAACATATAACATACTGATTTGAGTGAACCGTTGCAAGGTTCCATAAACAGTTATGGCAGTTGGGGTAATCCCTGCAATAACATTGGTATAAAGAAGCCTAGTATCAAACTCAGTAGCTACTTATAAATTATAATCCTGCTAAATTACAAGAGGTTACCCTTCCCAGTTGCTACAATAGCACAAAATTGCTATCGAGTTTCAAAGTTGCTACCAAACTTGTAGTCACTACCGACACATAATTCCAATAATGTTGAAGACCATTTCCATGCAACTTTTTGTCATCCATATTAATCTAACGTGTTTTCAATGGATGTCTTTCCATTCAAGGTGACCCAAGCTAGCTAAGGGTGTTGCCCCTTGGACCCAACAAGGGACCATCTCTTTCACCTTGCGATGGCACTGGTGTGGAACCACTAAGGAGTGGTGCCCCTTGAAACCTCTTCATGGTACCAAAGACAGAGAGGTTTCTTAGTACCGAATTTACAATAGTTTTGGACAAGTTTGTGCTCCACGCCTCTAAGGGGTGTTTGGGTTTCCTTATTTTACCCTCCTTATAACTTATTAACTTTTATAAGTTAAAATAGTGTTTGGATAATATGACTTATGAAACCTTTTTGAAAGAATATTTGTTTCGAATCCTATTATATAATGATTCAAATTCCTATCATATACGAATTCTATTACACCCCCGCAAGAAGCTAGAGGAGGCCGAATGATTAAACTGTCTCGAAAATCATCAAACAATATTCAGGGAAGACCTTTGGTGAAGATATCTGCAATTTGATACTGGGAAGGAATGTGCAAAATACGAGCCCGGCCACGTTGAACCTGTTCGCGCACAAAGTGAATATCAAACTCAATGTGTTCGGTACGTTGGTGTTGAACCGGATTACCAGATAAGTAGATGGCACTAATGTTATCACAATAAACAAGTGTAGCATGTGAAAGTGGTCTATGTAATTCAAACAAAAGATTTCGGAGCTAGCAGATTTCAACAACTACATTTGCAATACCACGGTATTCGGCTTTTGCACTAGAGTGCAAGACTGTGGATTGCGTTTACACTACTATGAAATGAGATTGTCCCCAAGATAGGCACAGTATCCAGAGGTGGAGCGACGAGTATCATGACCCCAACCTAATCAGCGTCGGTATAGGTGCGGAGGGAGATAGTAGTGGAAGATCCAAGGGTAAGGCCATACGATCCGTAGAAGAGCATCCCAATGTTCAACGCTATGGGAGTGCATATGTATGCAAATTTGTTGGACCGCATAGGAAATGTTTGGAGGAGTAAGTGTGAGATACTAGCTATGATATATCGTAGGATTGTCAAAAGCTTCATTGGATAGAGTACTTAAAAGGAGTTTTTCATAAGCTAGGATGGGGTAACTTAAGAAAAACTTCTTATATAAGGTATAAAGAGGTGCAAATAAGGAATCCCAAACACCCCTTAATTTGTACCAATGTATATTATGATTTCTCATTTGGTATACATGTAAATCTCGATTATCCAAAATCGTCTAAATGACAATAAAATCACCAAGAGGTTTCTAGATTCAAATTATTGAATTCAGGTATATAAATTTTTTTAAAAAAAGTTATAAATTGTCATATCTATCTCATGTTAGTGAATAAATAAATGTGAGCTTCGAAGAAAAAGAAAACTTTGATGTTACATTTTGATATATTTTTAAGAGTAAAAGACATGTTACGGAAATAAATAGTGTAGAGACTATATTGTAATTGTTGAATGGTATGAGGGGTCTTTTGTGATAGTCTAATTGTACAAAATGGACAATCATAATGAGAATGCGACATCGATGATTTGAGCTTGATTTCTTGTGTTTCTCTCTCTACTCTCTCGATTCTTTTTCTCTTTTATCGATTGATCAACACTTTATTTCATACATAACACTAACACATGTATATAACCATGAGAAAGTGAGAACAAGGATGGTATTTAACCCAAATTTAAAACTAAGAGCATTCTCATCCTATTCTCTATAAATATATGAGGGAAGTTTGTAAATTATAGGGTGGGGTGATGAGTGGTTGTGAGTGTAAATTATAGGGTGGAGAGAGAAATGTAGTGATTTTTTGTAAATTTTGGGAAACATTGTTTTCCCTATTTATTTTTAATATTTGTTGGATTGGTTGTGAGTAGAGGAGAGAGAAAACTGTAATGATAAATGTATAAAAAAATACTATTTAATTAAGCATGAGAGAGAAATGTAGTGTTTTTTAGTGTAATTATAGGGATAGAGATGGGGAACGGATTGAGAATGCTCTAATGCTTCAAATTTAATAGGTAACCTGAAGCTCTTTTTTATTTGATAAAGAATAGAGCCGGCCATACTAAATACGCATCACAATTATAAATCCTTTATCTATCATTTTACCTAGACAAAATTCAAGGTGAAGTCCATGCGTCGAAAATTATATAAATGTCCATCGTTGGACCCGCCTTGTTTGCACATGTTAGAAGTTAGGACTGTTCATTACGTGATAACCGGACCGACCCGACGATAACCAGAATCCGACCGAAAGTCTAGAAAAACAGAGACGGATGACCTGACCGCTGATGCCCTATTCGGTTTATACCGGTCTCGGTTTTGATAAGTCGGTTTTCGGGTTAAACCGAGACCGGGTTTGAAGCAAGGATGAAGAACTGAACTCATCGGAAAAAATTCCGGCAAAAAGCAACGGCAGCACGATAGAGACGTTGACATGAGAAGTAAAGAGTGAAAATATAGTCTGGTGGTTGTTCCGGCAGCCGGCGTTAGTGTTTGCATCAGATTGTGAAAATATATGTGTGAGGGGAACACAATGTAGAAGATTGAACCTGGTGGTTGTTCCGGCAGCCGGTTTATTGTATTTGTGTTTTCAAGATTGAACCTACTAAACGATGATAGTTGAGAATACACATAAATCAAACTTTTGTTTAAACTCTCGCGGTATGTCAGTTTTATTTTTGTTGTGTATTTGATTTTTTATACTATTATAATATTAAAGAATTATTAAATATATTTACTTTTCCAATTCAAAAAGTTCAAAAATCAATTGAAAGAGCTTTAAAAGTTTGTACATTATATTTCAAGAGTTGTATGTGGCTTAACACAACTATAAGCCTGTCTTCACATATCCGTTGCTATGGCATCACAACAAAACTTAGAAGAGAAAGATGAATGAAGCTGGTTATCAAAATCAAACAAAAGAAAATCAGATCTCAGCCCGTCCCTTCGTCATGGTTGAAAAGGGATGCATCTCTCTTTTGGTCATGGCCATGTTGAATTCTATTTCTTCTGTTAACATAAATCATCAATCGGTCTTCGGTTTTCTACATGTTTTCAAGGTGTAATACCCGAGACCGATTTTGCAAGAAACTAAGGACCGAAACTAACATGCACAATATAGGGTCGGTCCGGGTTCGGGTAAAATCGGGTCGGTTTTTCGGTTAATTTCGGGTTAACCCTAAATATGCACACCCCTAGTTACCAAAAGCTGTGCTATCTTATGGACCTAACATAGGTCACATCCATCACGTGAAAGAGCCAGGTTTTTAGTAGTTCAGGGTTGCCGAGAGCCCCAGTATAGAACTTTTATCTGACTAGGAGCCCATTCTCCGCCTATTACAGCAAGCCACGTGACAAAATAATAGTAGGGCGCGATTATATGATAAAGTCTTTTGTATTATTTGGTTTTGTTATCGGTTGTCTTTCATGCTTTCGTTTCTTTGTTTATGTATGTTTGGGCCCAAAGCCAATCTAAACAAAAGCCCATTGGACCATGGAAATAATAGAAAGATGCATGGGATGCTTTCGCCTGTAAAGGTGAAGCATGCCCATCCATACTTAACCTTTTGCAAAAACAACTCTCACCGACTCCTTCTCTCTCTAGTACCTTATCTTCCATACTTACCATTTTTGGTAAAGATCCGAGATCTCGGTTGGTTGTAGGTTATTTCCGCTAACCTACAACCCTGATTGATCAACGTGTTGTGAGATCCATTCTACGGACCTACAATAAAATTGCCTTTGATTCGACCGGAAAATTGGATTTTTAACAGTATTTGTTATGAGACGGTGTAATGTTGCTTTGTGAGATCTGCCAATATTTCTTTTAAAGCAACGATATTTATTGTGAGATCCAACGGTTGAGAGCCGTCAATTTTGCTTGTGAGATGACATTATTTTTTGAGGTCCGACGATATTTAGTGAAATTCGACAATATTTATTGTGAGTTCCAATGATATCTTAGTGAGATCCGAAGGTTTTAGAATAGACACTTTAGAAACTTTTTGTCAAATGAATAATCTCTTGACCTTAAGTGGTAAAATGAACAATAGGGGGTTTCCCTTTTTATCTAGCTCACAAAATAAATCACAAAAAAGTACAAAGGTTTAGACTGAAAAGATCCATAAACGTACATATTAACTTTGCTTTCATGTGAAGGTTTGAACACCTTCTCTATGAATCCATAAAAAGCATTACCAAACATTAAATTAATAAAATTTAGAAAGACCAAAAAGCAACCTTCTTCATGTACTTCCATATTTTTACTTGCTTCATGAGCCAAAACCAACTAAGATAAAAAGAAACCAATGGAGATCAACAATCTCTACAAGATCAATACTCAGATATCAGTGATGGATCAACCCACAAATCATATCAACACATTTTCTGTTTCCACGCCTAAAATGGGAGAAAATGATTGGGTGATGAATGTGAATCAAGAACTTAAGAACATGGGTGATTCATCATCAGAAATGGAGCAATGGAAAAAAAGATCAATCTACCGCGTACCCTCGTGTGTAACCGATCTCAACAAAGGAGCCTACAAGCCGCAGTCGGTCTCATTCGGACCATACCATTATGGAGAACCAAATTTAGAACCCATGGAAGAGAACAAACACCGCGCTCTCCTTCACTTTCTTAAAAGGTACAAGAAACCTTTTGAATGTTATGTGAAGGCTGTGTTGGAGGTTGTAGATGATCTTAAGCACGCATATAGTTCGTTGGATCAGAAATGGCATCAAGATACAATGGGATTTGTGAAGATGATGATTTTAGATGGGTGTTTCATGCTCAAAATCTTGCGTACCGCGACTGGTCAAGATGTTGATGGTGATAATCCTGCTGATGATGTTGATGATTATGCTTCGAATGATCTGATTTTCAGCAACCATGGAAAGCTATACATCATGCCTTACCTTAAACGCGACATGCTCATGCTCGAAAATCAGTTGCCGATGCTGCTTCTTAATACGCTCATTGCAGCTACAAAAGACGACCCGAACCAGGTAAATTTTGTTTCAAGCTATGAACTATTCTAAGCAAAATAAGGTTATATCAATATTATAAATAAATAAACAACATATTGAAGTTTTCTAAGAGTGTTGCTAAATGTACCCCGCCCTATTATTTTTACTAGTTGTACTCCCCACTAAACTTCTCAAATAATTTTTATTTACATATTAGTCCTTTCAATGATTTTCATTTTTCAATACAACAAAGCCGTCAAGATAGGCCTTGTTCGTCCCGGAGAGAGCCTTTCTCAGCGACTTGTTGCTGACATAGCTTTCGTCGTTGCATATTGACATAATAGCTTAAATTTGTCATGGAGAGATATCGTAATAGTTGAAATTCATCTACCTTCATTCATCATCCACAAAACTAAGCATAAACTTGTTTAATGTACTTTCTACAAATACGATAATTTCATCATCGCAACGCGACCTAGGTTCGTTCTAAGACAGAAATAGATAAAAGTTACATAAAACTTCTTTGTACATAGTAGTGTTTGGTTATATATATTTGGAAAAATAGATTTTATTAATCTCACATTTTTTAGCTTGACCGATAATATCCCAACTTAGAAAATTGATGTCACCGGTCCTACCTTTCATACTATTTGTTTTCATTGGACCTACGTTAAAATAAATAAATAAAAACTTAACGGAATTTCAAACTGGTAATAATCTCATCTCAGAAAATTAGGACTTTTGACTGGAATGAGGATAAGAGTTAATTAATGTAAAACTTACCTCGAAAAGGTGTTTCAAACAATGAAACGTTGCTTCAATTCGGGTGTTTAAACTTCCAATTAACAAAAATTAAGTCGTTTGGAGCACCGTTTCGTGATAAGTTTTACATCAATCGACTCGTATCTTTCTTCCGATCAAAAGCCCTAAAACATCAGTTTGAAATTCGGAAAAAACTTAACAGGGTTAAAAAATTTTAACGGGGTCTGATGAAAACAAATAGTTTGAACCTAAAAAGATTGGATTAATAAAATCCAAATTTCCTATATATTTATATGCATGACGGATTTACAAAATTAATTTGCAGCATGATGAGGAATTCGTAAACAAAATGATGCAAAGATTCTGCTCTCCATATTCTCGAATAACAAAAATGGGGAGATGCCTGCATCCCCTAGATGTATACCGAAAGAGCCTGCTATGGGAGAACCCACGTCACAAGAAGAAAACGGTCACCAAATCACACCATCACTATGTTATCGAAGAAGGCGATGAAATTGTTAGATCAGCAACAGAACTATACGAAGCAGGAATTCGTTTCAAAAAATCCAAAACAAGAAGCTTAAAAGGCATATCATTCCAAGGTGGTGTCCTCAAGCTTCCTCCAATCATGGTGGATGACGCAACAGAATCGTTGTACTTGAACCTGATCGCGTTTGAACGATTGCATGTTGGGGCTGGTAACGAGGTGACTTCGTACATATTTTTCATGGATAATATTATTGATCATGCAAAAGATGTTAGTCTTTTGCATTCACAAGGTATAATTCAAAATGCAATAGGTAGTGATAAGGCAGTGGCTAAACTGTTTAACTCATTGTCGAAGGATATCACTTTGGATCCGGATAGTGCACTAGATGCGGTTCATAAACAGGTTCATAACTACTGCAAGAAACCATTGAACGAGTGGCGCGCAAATCTTATACTCACTTATTTTCGGAGCCCATGGGCGATCTTGTCTGTTCTTGCTGCAGTTTTTCTCTTTGCACTCACTATTATTCAAACAATCTACACTGTTTTCCCGCGTAGTTAGCCAAGTGTTGTGTTTTCTCAAAAAGAAAAATGATTTCAAGCCAGATTTCAATGGGAGCGGCCTCTCTATCTCATGGGACAGATAAAAGATTTGTCCACATCCATCAATAAGCAAAAAATAAACCAGATACGTTTGTTTGTTTGTTTGTTTGTTATTTTGTTGTGTTTTCTTTTTTTTCTACCAAAAAGTCGATCTTTCTTTCTTGATGCCATTGTGTGAAAAGTAAGCATTACAATAATATTGAATTTTGGGGATTATTGGATTTTTCTTCTTGTGATTGTAATTTGTAAGTTGTAACTAGCTTAGTACCTTTTTCTCACAAAGTCTCTAAAATGTTTCAAAATATTAACCACGACACCACATAGCGGATATGAACGATTACAGCAGAAAGTTAAAGTTCTAAAACTCAAGTATGATCCGGAAATAACGGACGCTAGTTGAAACTAAAACTTCGTTTAACAGTTGGATAAGTTTGAGCATACGAAAACGCTAAAACATATTTGATACTTCTCCTATGCCATTCTATTCTTTCTGTGTACATGGAAGTATGCTCCTAACATAATGCAAATGAGTATATAGTATGCTAGTCTCAAAATTCAATGCCAAAACCATTTTCGAAAAAGCTTAAAATCGACAACAGGGCACGCGGCTATGTACTTTGGTTCGACATAGTCTTGTGATCCACTGAAATTAATAAAAATCGACAATAGGGCACACGGCTATGGACTTTGGTTTAACATAGTCTTGTGATCCACTGAAATTAACAGTAGGGTACACGACAGTGTTTAACACGAGTCGACTCGTTTGGTTTAGAATTTATTTATTTGAGTTTGGTCATTTCTAATTTGTAAGACACACATTTGTTAAAAATGATCTTTAGCAAATTTAGTTATTCTTTTAATTCGGGTTCAATTAAGTTCCAATCATAATACAAGTAATTTTCCATCTACTAGTGATGATCATAACATCATTTTGTACCAAATCCCACTAAACCATCAACTTTGGCCTAAATTCTTCAAGAACACATAATAAAATGCATGATCTAGCTACATATTCACAATAAAACATATAAGGTCCTAAAAATGTAATATAAGATGTTTGTAAACTTAAAATTTTCAAAAAAATCATTTGGTATAGAACCCACTCAACTCTCTAAAATTAACATGTAAGGTAACAAGATGCTAACTCAAGTAGAAAATATTGCCTGTTTCGGAACTCAAAATGCACACATACATATTAATAAAATATGTCCCATTTGCAAGCAAAAGGGAAAGTTAACATGCAAATAAAATTAATGTATTAAACATGAGAATCAAGTAGAGTAATATATATACAAGTGTAACTACATCATAGATGTAATTACACTTGTATATACAATTACTCTACTTGATTCTCACGTTTAGCACGTTAATTTCATTTGTGTTTGATCTAAACCCTACAAGAAGCAAATATACCAAAAGCAATGCTTACTTCCATTTGGCAATAACACAAAAAACTACCATACGTGAAGTCGTAAAGATGTACAAATTATCAAAAAGTAATCGATGATTATTTCCATCAGTACTAAACTAATAACAAACATCAAACTACCAAATTGTCTTAACATAATCAAAGAACCAAGAACTACCAATCATCTTATCTTTTTCAGATGTCCATCCTCACCAACTTATTGTACAAAATGCGGTCATCCCTCCCAGTATTGCTTTCCAACAATGCACTTTGAACAATATCCTAACACAAACATTAAAAGCCAGTATTTATAACTTCATAAACTTTATATTGGGTTAATAATATTTCTAACCTTAACATCTCTATGAGACAAGAATTTCCCCAAATTATGGATGATCAACCGCATGTCTTCAACCTAAAATGAAATGAACTTTAGATACTAACATAAACTTAAACTTCAATTATTATTAAACAAGAACTCGACTTACCCTTATGTGACCAACTCGATTTCGGTCAAAAAACCTGAAAGCCTGTTTATGAATCAAACAAAAAACTTTATATTAAGAGTTAAAAGAAAACAACGATAAAATTGCAAAATATGATATGAAGAGAACATGCCTGCAAAAGCTCCTTGTCAATATTCTCTTTCTTTTTTATTTCCTCCTTTTTATCTTTTTCTTTTTCCTTTTCGGTTTCCTCCGCATCTACTAACTTAATACTCGGATTTACGGTTTCTTTAGCTTTCGACTTGTCTTCGGTTTTTGTATTTTCAGTGTCATCAATCATATCTTCATCTTCTTCGGGATCTTCTTCGGGATCTTCTTCAGGATCTTCATCCATATCTTCATCACCTTCGGTTTTGATATCTTCTCCCTTCTCAGTAGCATTAGTTTCCACATCAGCATTAGTTTTCTCATCCTCTGTTTGTTCGTCTTGTGTTTCCGCTTTAGAATCATTAGTTTTTACACGCTTAGCTGGCGTGTTCGCCTTTTCCTTTTCGGAAGCTTCTTCTAACGGCCTCTTCTTTAGGTATCTTTTAGCCACATATTTAATCCTTAATTTCTAAATAAAAGAAATGACACCAAAAATAAGATAAAACAAGAACATGACAGAGACTGCATAAAGAAATGATGAGGTGTCGTTGATTTAAACCAACCTGGAGAAATGTTAATATCCGAGAACCCATTTGATACTGAAGCATTTCATAAAATGTTTCAGCAAATAACGATAGCTGTCATGGAAAAAAATTGAAGAAAATGTAAGTGGGCTTGTAGAAGAACCGAGCGAACAGGGTTTACTTGTTTGTGCTCATTCGTTAAGAAAAAGAACATGTTAATGTTCGTTAACAATATAAACAAACGGTTCACGAACGTGACTAAACATAAATGAACGAACATAAGTGTATTAAAACCAGTTAAAAGTAATGTGAAAAAACAGTGATGGGCCTAAAAAATAATTAAAACCAGACTTAGTTGAAACTGGCCAAAAAATGTAAAATGAATAATATGTAAACGAACGAACTTAAACAAGCATAAATGAATATGATAAACAAAGTTCACGAACATAAATCAACGAACAAGACATGCATTCATGTTCGTTCATTTGACTGAATGAACAAAATGTTTTGTTCATGTTTGTTCAGTTGTTAAATAAATGTTCGTTCATTAACATAATTAAATAATTTATTTGGGTCTATAAAAAAAAAGATTACCTCAAATGTTGATTCTTCAATATCGTTATCATCATAACCCAAAAGGGAATCAAGTGAAAGTGACAACGAACGCAGCTGTCATAGAGAATGACAATATAATGATTAAGTACACGCTAGTAACACAATATGATTAAAAACAACATTTTATATATAAATAAAAAATAAATAAAAAAATAAAAGGTTACGCACCTTAGAATTTTTGTTCCCTTTGGTTTGAAGAATAAACCCAGGATGCCGAGGAATCTCCTCTAATTTCTTATCTTTGACCCTTGACTCGGTTTTATCATCTTTTTCTTTTTTCACCTTCTCCTCTTTGGATTTTTCAACGTCTTTTAACTTCTCGTTATTTCCATTATTAACTTTAGCTTTATTCTCATCTGTTACATTATCAGTTTCTTTTTTGTTATCCTCTTTGCTCGACTCAGTGACCACATTTGATGCCTTTGACTTTGAAGTTGATTCGTTGACTTCCGGTTTGACCTCACTTTCCTGGTTGACTAATGTTGCACTTTGTTCTTCACTTTTAGTGTTGGCATTCTTAGCTACTACTTTACGCTTCACAACTTTTTTTATTACTTTCTTTTTAACAATTTTCTTCCCGCTCACACCACCTGCACTCTTAACTGGTGCCACCTCATCTTCTTCCTTAACAGTGACATCTTTGGGATTATTATCAAGCGGTGCCACCTCAGATTGTGTCCCTTCATCTTCGTTCTTAACAGTGGCCTCTTCAGGGTTATTTTCGGAAATATCTTGCTCTTTAACCGGTGTCGACTCAGATTGTGTGCCTTTGCCTTTGACTGCTTTCTTAACGGTTTTCTTAACAGGGACCTTTTTCGTAACTTTCTTTCTTGTAAAAGTCTTCACATCAGGAGATGGATTATCAGTTGACTTTTCTTGACCAGCAGCCTCAGTGGTTGTCTCTTCCACTGTTTTAGGATCTAATGTTTCACTTGGTTCGGTTGTGTTTTCGGGTTTATTATTTTTTTCAGCAACTTTCTTTTTTACAACTTTTCTTATTATTTTCTTTTTTCCACTACCAGTCTTTGTGACAGCAGCAACATCTTCTACTTTCTTCTCGGTTTCCGTGTTACCTTTGACTCCCTCATTTCCCGGCTTCTTAGCTTTTGCCTTTGCCTTTTCATTGACTTTTGACACCGATCCAGAAGCTTTCTTTTTTACTGGTGCCGTATCCTTCTTCACATCTTCGGTTTTCTCAGGTTCCGTCTCTGAGCAAAATCGATATAAAAACTCAATTTTCAACAATTACATAAAAGTAGGCCTACAAACAAACCCCATTCTGCGCGAAGTTCGTTTATAATAAACAAACAAGAACAAAGAAAGTTGTTCGTTTACGTTTGTGGACGTTCTTATCAACCACACTCATTTTCTTCATTCAGGTACATTTTTCATGTTTGTTAATCTTTGCCCACTTATGTGTGTTTATGTCCAACACGAACACATTCATTTTTTTAACAAACAAACATGAACAAGAATATGCGTTCGCTTAAATGTTCGTGTTCGTTCAGTTCGTTTACAGGCCTACATAAAACCAAAAAATATCCATATTTTACCTTTTATGCCTTCCTTTTTTTCTCGAGAGACCTATGCAAAAAAAATAGAAAAATTTTAGTTGGTTCGGTTCTTTATTTTTATATTTTACTTTTAACTGCACGTAAAATAGGAAACCGTGTACCTCTCGTTTAAGACGTTCTCGCTCTGCAACAGCTTTCTTGTGGGCCAGCCATTGATCCCTCCAAGCATCTAGTGAAGGTAAACAATTTGATAAATCAGGAAGATAGAGAACCGTAACCTCTTTATGGCTAAAAAGCCCATCTTTTCCAACTCGGTCATAATGAATCTGCAGATAAAAACAAATTAGAAATTAGAGAAATGTGCACAAATGGTCCCTGTGGTTTGATCATATTGTAAGTTCGGTCCCCAGACTTAAAAAATTGAACACTTACCCTCACATGAATGGCACTAAGTTTGGACTAGGTTACATGGGATTAACTAACTGGGATTAACGGTGGGGACTAAGCATGCAACCCTCTCACAAATGTTTGGACTAGGTTAATCTTTAAAAACTAGAAACCAAACTTGCAATACGGTCAAACCATATGGACCATTTGTGCAATTTTCTCTATAAGTTATCAATGAACTTAATTAATTGGATTACCTCAAGAAAAGGATTCCAGCGTTGGCAGTTGTTTAAATCGAGTCCTGTGATGTCTTTGGCATGCCTACACAACATAAATTGATTATTTAATAATAAAATATAAAAGAGCTTGTAAGTGTAATATTTAACGTGTGTAAACGAACCTGATGACCGTATGAACGAGAGTTGACTTATCAACTGAAGGGTCATTGCCATCAGAAGGTTCCCACAAGCCTCCAATTGCAATTAATGCATTCCCATTTTTAAGACAAGCAAACCGAAGCATATTGCAAAAATGGGGAATTCGGTCGTCATAATCTCGATCGGATGATAGCTCCTCAAAAGCATTTTGGCTAAGCCCACTCATCAATATCACCTGAATCAATTAAACAAAGATATCAAATATGAAACAACATTACAATGCATGCGAGATAACAAAAGATTCACCTTTGCATTCCACTTAATACTTCCACTCGCTGATTTTAGAGAATTATCGACCACGGTTACAGTTGATGCCTCTTTATTCTGAGGTTCATCGTCAACTTGAACAAAATCATGCTCAAAACTGTTTTTATCATAACAACAATTGGTTAACGTTTAACTGTAACATCCAAACTTGTGAAACACAGATGCAAAAAGAACAGAACAAAGGTCATACCTAACAGGGACAGTCAAAGGAACTTTAACGTCATCCTTTGACCAATTGACAATCACCTGCAACAATTTAGCATTTGAGTTGTTGTCAAATAGCCAAATAGGAAGAACAATTAGTAACTGATCCAGACGCGTGACATACCTTGGAACATTCCGGAGAAGTAAACAGCCTAGGATATCTCTTATCAATTGACAGATAATCCCTCTCTACATCTACTAAACTGGACGAATAAACCTGCAAATATTGCACTTAAAATCGTCAAATGTCTTCATAATTTCAAACCATTCACAAATAAGCCACATGTGTGTCACTTAAACGAAGATAATCCAAAATGCAGTAGCCCGTAAATTCACTCCAAACAACCTTAAATCACCATCAAGATTCCATGAGATTCAAAAATGAAAAGAAGGGGTTCTGGTGACAAATGAGCAACGAAAAGTCAACAAAGGGGTTTGAGTGTTTGACTAGTTAAGTTATAGCTATGTAACAGAAACGGAATAGGTTCTAACTCAACAGAACAGAAAGATTGAAGTGGACAAAAAAAGGATGGGAACCAATAATCATGGCCCGTATGTGCCTTTTGTTACCTTGCAAACATAATCTCTTCGTTTCTCTTTGACGGGTGAACGACGCCTTCACGATAACAGAATACAAAGTTAGCGTTTATTCACGAAGGCTGCATAACATAACTTTAAGAAACAAAATCCACCTATGTGGTGAATCCCAACGGTCCCTAGAAACTTTTGGTGGGGTTCGTTCACGCCTATCCCTTTCACGTAGACGTTCACGTTCCCGCTCTCGTTCTCGCTTTCGTTGCCTTTCCCGTTCTCGTTCCCTTTCACGTTCACGTTCTCGTTCGCGTTCACGTACAATCTCCCGACGACGTTCTTCATCTCTTCGGTCAAGTTCTCGGGCACGTGCCATGTAATCAGGTTCAGCGGTTGAACCATGAAGACCTTTCCGTGAACCGTAATCCCTACCAGGTGGCAGGCTAACACCATAACCGGGATTAACAGAGGTATGAGCATAGACAAGATCATCCACACGTTGGGCAGGGGCCGAGGCCGGGGTCGGGGCAGCCCCTAATATTGATGGAGCATGGTGTGCACGATGTGATAGACCGGTTATCATTGATAAAGTGCTGGGATCAGGATCGATTCTTGAACCGTAAGGCAGAAGTTCTTGACCCGCGTGACGAACATTAGCCGCCGCTGCAACCCTTGCTGCTAAATAATCAGCTTGTCTGCCAGAAATGTTTTATTGCTACTTAGTGGTTTGAAATATCAAATTATTAATAGCTTTCTTCAATGGTACTGTTTTAGAAAGCGGTTATTCATGCAGAGAGAGTAAAGAAGTATGACATCAGCACTACATACGTCTCATTCATTCATAAGTAGAGGCTTAGAGGTGGCAAAATAGATGGGGGGCAAGTTGAGTAATGGTCGATTTTGTATACGAATCAAAACACACCTTTTTTTTATAAAAAAAAAAAGAAACCTTTTATTAATAAATAGTGTGTTAAATATGATTACAAGAATTATATTAGGTTGAGCAATTGGCCCAAACGGGTGTATAGGTTGATTCGGGTAGATTTGAGATGCTTTTTTTCTAATAAAAAATAAAAACTTCTATTAAAAACAAGTGTTGAATAATGATAAGCTTTTTGAATAAAATGATCTGGGTGGAGGTTTTGTGCATTACAAATACACTTTGAGCTACTTTTGGACCTACTTGACACGTTTCTTTTCTAACTAGCATTTTACTAATGTTACCAGTATTTTAAGATTATTACCTAACTAACCATTAATAAGTAGATGGTTTGAAATTGTTACCTAGAACTCCCTTCAACAGAAGTAGATTGAAGTGATTGAGCCTGTAGCAATTCTTTCCGGACTGCTGACGCAGCATCCAGACGATCATATATGTCCCCCTATTTCAAAATTTAATAGACAGAAAACCATAAATATCACAGAGAGCAAAAAAAAATAACAAAAGTTTCCATATTACTGATAGGCCAAACATAATAATGTACATTTATTAATTTGGTAGATGATAAACTGTGACCGCCTATATAAGAATTATGATTAAAAAAAACCTGATGTTGATGATGACCATAAGCAACTGAATCAGCAAACCGGGCAGTAGGGTCGTTTTGTGAATCATGAGCAGAATATGCACGCGAAAGCTCACTCTTTTGACCGTATTTTTGACTAACCATAGAATACTCGCCAGTTGGTTCTTGCACGGTCGGAACATAAGCGGTTCGACCTTCCAAACCAGATGGTCCAGGTCCTTTAGCACTTGCACCAGGAGTCTGCACAAGTAAATATTAAGTTTACAAGCGATTAAGTTTGTTAAATCAAAGGCAATAGTTTTACTGTCCGGTAAGGGATATTAGGGTTTAATGTAATAAGTAAGCTGGTTCATAACAAAACGATACTGTAACTAGATATTATCAAACGTTTATTCCATGTTTTTAAGTATTAAACAACGTATAACTCGAGAATAATAAAAAAAAACCTAAGTAGTTAATGCGGAAAAATATTGGATATCGTCGAGGACTGATATTTGAGATATCGGTTATCGTGGTGAGATATCGGTGGTATATCAGTAACTTTAATATCATGCAGAATTTATATATATAACACTTTAACACTAACAATTCAGTATATACTCATACTAGTAACAAATTATCCTTTTGCAACTTGCAAAGCACTATCAATTGTAGCAAGTAGGGACTGATTAAGACTCAAAACACTGATATCGGAAATATCGGTGAAAAATCGGTCAATATCGTCAATATTATCAGTAGCGGATATTCTGAGCGATATTTTGACTGATATTTCACATGAGCACCGATAACCGAGTCTGACTGCATAGAAAAATACATAACTTAAGTTTTCACAAATTTCCTGAATAGCATTTCAAGGTTAACACACCTTTACTTCTCAAATACACGAGGTTCCGTTCGGAGTTAACATTTGTAGAAAGTGTTTATCTTTAAATTTGTTCACCCCCTTTATCAAAAAAGTAAAAATCTATAATGAGACGCAAAAACATTGGGACAGAAAACATAAAGATAAACGTTTTCTACAATTGATACCTGCAAATAGATCCATTGTGTGTTTAAGAAATAAAGGATGGTAAAACATAAAAAACTATTTAGAGAGTTGCGAACACTTAGACTGGTTATGTATTTTTACTAGTACTCTTGACTTACATGTTGTCTACTACTTTAAAACATGAAACAAATGTTTGTTAATTCCAAGATATAATATCGCTTTGTTATGAGCCTATTTGCTTAATCAAATTATCCTGAATATCATATCATAAGCTGACTGACCTGTAGAGCACTGCTGAGTGCCATTGCACCATACACAGCACTATATTGACCACCATAATGAGCTCCAGCAGATGGATGACTTGCTAACATGGCTGCTTGCCGTGCTGACATCTGATTGGCCCCACCATCAGCCCCCAACTTCAAATCAAAGTGAAATCAGTTACACATTTCACAAAATAAATGCTTTTAGGCATTGCTACACTTACAATTCTATGTTTTCTTGATGAATTCGTTCACATTTTGCGGTAACCGCATAAGTGCCATTCAATTCATCTTTATAAAAACTCACATAGTCACATTATCTTCATAGCAAATTAACAATGAGACATACTGAATCCTTGTAGACAGTACATAAATATTAACCCAATGTTCTATACAGTTCAAATGATGGATTGCATTCAAAACTTCACATTTCAAGCAAGATAACACAAGCGGTATTTTCCACAATTCCACTAAGTCATGCCTTTTTACAGTAGCATAACATGAATATAAGACAAATATTGAAATGCTGATCCATCTTTTAAAACTTAACTGGCAACTAATGAAGACCATAAATAACATAAATAACCTTGTTTATATCTCAGACCAATCAGCAAAGTAATACTTTCAACCATTTTAGCAAAACAATAGTATAAATCACCTAATAGCTGTTCTGTAATCACTTCTATCTTAAGCTCCTACCGGATCATGAAATCGACTTTCTTTACTTTTCATGTTACGTAGACGATGAGGATTGCAAAATTAGGTCAAATAGCAAGCTCAACAAGACTATATTCAGCTACAACTATAGTTATTGTTATGATCATTATCTTAACAATATTCTGATTATCGTAAAGAATATTATTGAGCTTTAAGAATACTGTTAAATTGATTAACTTTACTATCTTCAGTTTCATGCCCTAGAAACCAAATCTATTCAAAACAAAATAACTACACATAAAGTCAAACTTTATATAAATTTCTTACATTTTGACCATAAGCAGGTTGACCAGAGTAAGCCTGTTGCTGCTGCCCATGGGTATTATTCCCTCTTAATGGATACATCCTGCAAAAACCAAAAATTTAAAGAAAAAAATTGTTTCAATTTAATTCATATATATTCTTTCACACTAAACTAAAAGGCAAACGGGCAGCAAGCGGCACCGCTAGCCCGTTTTGGATTTAAAAATCGAGTCTTTTATAAACTATATTATTATTGCATAACCCGTTGAACCCGGTTAAGTAGCTCCACAACCCATCATTTAAACAAGTCCAATCGTAAATTCAAACAATTGAATCACCAATTCATCAAAAACAAACCAAATTTCACGATTTTCAATCTAAATCATGAAAAAATTAACTTTCAAATCAAACCCAAATCAAGAAACCCTAAATTCAACGTTACAAGGCAAAATCTGGGAAATTAAGAGATGGGTAGTGAGAATTACGTTACGAATTGTGTACGCCGATGATGAAGTAGGCTTTTAACGGTGACCCACGAGCGTAATTTGACGGTGGTTGTGAATTGAGAAATTGGCGTTTGTGGTGTTTAATGTGAAGAGTGTGGTAATTGATTTGGGGGTAGTTTGGAGCCCTACCCGAATAAACGGGTGGTCTATTATTATTGGCCCGGATAACTTTGGGCCTGGTTGTTGTGTTCGAATCGTGATATGGTGAACATAGAATCTGTTTAGTTACTAGTTTGGTTACTTTGGTCTAGAGATGCATAAACCGGGTATTTTCAGAAACCGGTTTTGGATATGGCCAACAAAATTCAAAACCAATTGCGGGTATAATCGGGTTTTTAACCAGGTTTTTTTCGGATTTCGGGTTGGGTAGGGTCGGGTTTTGACCGGGTATTGGTGGAACCGGTTTCAGCGAATCCGGGTCAGTTACGGGTACAGTTCCAGGGAGAAACCCAAAGTCCGGTCCGTATCCACAGACAGAGTATGGTCGGGTCCGGTTCCGGATAGAATCCGTCAGATCGAATCCGAAACTGATTTTTTATGCACCTCTACTTTGGTACTTTGGTTGTCAAAATGCAAGTGTTTTGGTTGATTTTTATATTTTATGGTTTTGAATTTTAATTAGTTTTTTGGTTGTTCAAAATGTAAGTGTTTTGGTTGATTTTTATTTTTTATGGTTTTGAATTTTAATTAGTTTTTCTCTTTCAAGATTATAATTTTTATTTTAGTTTTTCAAGAAAAAAAATAGTAAATTTTGTTTTAAAGCTATAACTTTTTCTGATATGTTAAAAATAATTTTTTTTATTTAAAACTATAACTTTTTTTCTATTCAGTTTTTTCAAAATTAAATTTTTCATTCAAATATAAGTTTTACACATCTAAAACTACATATTCAACTTTGAGAATATCATGCATCAAGTGAGCGTAGATTTCTAGACATGGTATGTACTATGCAATGTCGTAAAAATAGGTTTACAAGGTCAAGTACTCGATACAAGGTATGTCATCGAGGGGAGTTTCTTTAACTCCGCCTAGTTACTAAGAATCGATCAAATATGGTCAATCTCAACCAGAATCACATTTAGTCGTGAATTTGAGCCGATTTTGACTTAAAAAATAAAACATAATTCACATTTTTATAATATTAAATAATAAATATCATTTTTTTAATTAATGATTAGCAATTCTTAAAATAATTTATTATTTAAAAATGTATTTTTCTTATTTATATTGATATTCACATATTTTGTTATAAATATGAGTAAACTAATGATATTCTACATATATATTATCCAAAAGTTAATTTTCTTTATATTTACCATGTCCGAGTACTATTCGAGTACTCCCCAAGTACTCCGAGCACACCTAACTTCCCAATCAACTGTCTAGGGTCCGTCTAACGACTTTTGCAACCTTGGTACTATGTATAATGTATATGTTTTATAATCATGTTGCACATTGACGTTTATAATAAGTCACAATGTCATAATATTAGGGATCATATGCTTCTTTTGAAATAAGTCATTAATATTGGCTACCATGTATGCAACTTTAAAATAAGTATAAGTAAAAAAGGCATTATGTGGCACAACTACAAGACATCAAATTATCTTCAACATTTTAAGCAGGGATTTTATTTTGTTTGAACAACAATTTTTTACACCTAAATAGCACATAACGTTGCACTTGCAAGAACTGAAACTCACACCACTTTTGTAGGGGACAAGCATGTGACCTTCGTCATTTTCGGTTTAACTTGTATTTGTTTTTTGTATCTAAAACCCGACCCGTTTTGGTATTTCGGATCTTTCGTTATTAATAAAATATTGGGTTTTATGTTCGTTTATGTTACTCAATTGTTGGATCAAGAAATTATCTCTTTCGGTACGTTAAAACACTTTTTTTTGCTAAAAACGAGTTAAAACAAACTTAAGGGACTAATATTGTCAAATAACAAAAGCATGTAACTCTTGAAAGAAACATTATAGTCAACCCTTCACTCTTTCCCTATATAAAATAAGACCAATGCATCACATTTGGGTTTGCTCATTCACCTAAAACGCTCCCCAATCTAGATCTAAGTATTCTTTTTTCAAACTCTTGATAGTTTGACTTTTCAAGGTCAAACTACTTCTAATCTTTGTTTATAACTAATTCTTGTTAATTAAAGCTTGTTATTATAGCTTTTTTAAAACATACTCCTCTTATTTCTTTGGCTTTCCCTTCTGCGGTCATGTCTGTTTAGGTGTATTACTAGGCAAGGCTTCATGGAGGAATATTATAGTCCTTGTTAACACTTTAAATTTTGTTTAAGCTTATTATTAATGTTAATGTTTAGTTCTATTTATTTAGTTTCCAAATCATTTTAATGAGTTCTATGGTAATGAGTATGTGGCAACCATCCTCGGTTTCATTCCGATTCAAGAGCCGAACCAAAACCGAACTTTTGTTTAAATACTTTATTGTTAACATATTGTATGAAAGACTTGAGTATTATCAATTCTAAGTTTATTTTAATAAGTTCTATTGTATTGGGGATGTGGTAACCATCGTCGGTCTTATTCCGAGTCAAGGACCGAACCAAGACCGAACTCTCGTTTAAATGCTTTATATTTAAAATGATTTATTAATATGTTACATGTAAGATTTGTGTATTATAATTTCTAAGTTCCTTTTGATAAGTTCTATGGTATTGGTGATGTGCGAAAATATATATATAAATAAAACACAAGTCGCAACTAAGCTTTAAAAACCAAACAATCTATCCTAGTTCACACAAACGGCAAGTATACTGATCGCGTATAGCACAGATAAGGAAAGTCCGGATATCGAACTCGAAGACACGTGAAAACGTTTATAATTACTAAACTCTAACCAAGACTCACCAAAATATTATTTAAAGGATTTTTTAAATATTTAAAATTGATTAAACTACTTAACTTAATTAAATAAAAACTTTTAACAAAACTTTGAAAACTTTGACTGCAGTGATAAAAACGTCTACCTAGGAATGAATCATGTTGATAGAAATAACAAGACAACGGATTGAAAATATTCAATACACCGGTTATAAAAGATGACACAACTAAAACTTGTTTAAGAAAGTCAAATTATGTAACACCCCGCAACCGCAGCGGAAACGTAAACGGGATGCGACAGACACCTCTGATATCAACCACATTGTTTATAAAGAAAATTGAATGCATTAATATACTTCAAATTACATTATCTTGTATTTTATTACCGTCTAGGTGATACACACATTATACAATACGATACATAATTATATTTATTATAATGTATCCTAACATTCCGTACGCAAATCTTACACACATCAAGCACTTATCACGTAAGCAATCACTTCATCTTAGTTGTACCTGAAAAGCATGTGAGAAAACGGGTCAACTACGAATAGTTGGTGAGTTTCACTATTTGAGTAAACCATGATAAAACCATATCAAAATATAATATTATCTGGGGACACTGTTAACCCAGTACTGTACTCATTCCGGGGGCAATGTTAACCCAGAATTACGATGTAATTATGCTGAGCCCACAAGTGAAACCTCTGACTATCACACACAACCCCCGTGGCATATCCCCCGCCCACGGAACTGCCCCAAACCGCTATGTCTAACATTACATAGCAAAATAAATAACAACAAAATAGACATGTGCAACTGGCTGGGAAACATCAGCAAATCTATGCCGGACCAGTTGGGTTTGTCAAACCAATAGTACTATCCACACTCTACCGGCTTTCAGTTAATCACTCGTGTTCCGGGGCCTTAGAATGTTAGCAACTCAGACAATTACCATCTTAGTACATTTCCATACGATTCCCGTACAATAAAATATATATAAATCCACGCAAATCCATGCGTTCAGTATGTACTTAAACATTTCAGTAAAAACATGCTTCCGCCCCGAGAAAATATTCGAAAACAGTTCAGAAAAAGGGGCTCGTGAAACTCACCTTAGCACATGCAAGCAGGTAACAACAATCATTATCAATTAACACGTCCAATCTGTAATATGATCCCTACGATCGTTACTATACACTCATTATTAATATAACTTTAACCAAGTTAACCGGTACATCTGGGGACACTGTTAACCCAGTACTGTACCCGTTCTGGGGGCAAAGTTAACCCAGAAACACTTCTCCGGACTCAGATTGTGATGTCGTTTAGAGTTCAACAGTCAAATTTTCTACTAGCTTGTTTTCCCAGTTTTGCGTGCCTAGCACGGTTACCCGTTTTTATGTCTCAAAAATGAGTTTGGTCACACACGACCCGAAAATAGTGGTTGACTGATAATTTAGTTTAAGTTGTGAAATTTGAGCTCGGTTTAGACGCCCTGTTTGGCCGCGGGACCCATTTCCGTCTTTAGCGTACCGGAAACTGTTAAATCGGTTAAAATACCCAAATCACCAGAATTATTTTCGGATGATTCATTTATACTTGTTCAACTCTATTATATGAAAATAGTTCATTTTTAGGGTTTTTATACACCAGTCAGTTCGTTTAGACGAACTTTACCGGTTTATGCGTTTTAGACTTTAAAAGTTTGTTTTTATCTTCTTTTTAGCACAAATAATTATCCGTTTAATCTCGGATCTTGAAATTTTGTACAAATCACTTTTTGACAGTAGGGAATTTTATAAAAATATTTCCAGAATTAATTTCTATATTTAAAATTTATTTATCTATTTTTAAACACCATTTAAACACTAAATATGTCGTAAATACCAAACGATCTTAGAAAAATCCCAAATTTTCCTGGATGTCCCCTGCCATCCAAATAGTCCCCTGTAATTTTTCCAGAACCAAAATCTTCTTTTACATGCCATTTTCACTAAAATCGAGCTAGAAAACCCTAGAACTCGTTTAACCGAAAAGCCTACTTAGAGTTCTCCAACAGACCTCAAATTTTGTGTGGGACTTATACATGATATAAAAAGCTTATCTGCAATTTTCCAGAATTTTTCATGATATTTAACTATTTTTCACCATTTTTGGCCAAAACCGAGCATTAAATTCACCAAATATTCCTCCTTTATCAAAAAATTACCAAAAATTCACAGAACTCATATTTTCATGTGTTTAACACCTCTGTAAAATTTCATGACCTAACTCTAAACCATCAACAATCTGTCCACAATTCCAAAACCGAACATAAACCGAAAATACCTTTCGTTTTCCGCCACTACAAGCTACAAACTCGTCTTTCCGCCTTATCTACCACTAAATACAGAACCTACAACCAACATACCACAATACCAAGCAAGTTACACTCACGATCAAGCCTCTTACACTATAGTTTCGGTTATTGCTTTAAAAACAAAGATTTAACCGTAAAAATCCGTTTTTGGTCCGTTTAACTCCTTTCTTGGACCAAGATCCCTTGTATAACCCGTATACATCACTTGATCATGCAAGAATCGGTTTTCATCTTTGAAACCTCATTTTCTTGCAAATAAACTCAAGAAACGAAGATGGAAACGTATATAACCCGATCATTACCTTGTTTTCTTGCTAAAAACTCTCGGTTTTTAGTTGATCTTGTGGAGAGGATTTGAATAACTTGGATATGTTTGTTGTAAAAAAGAAATGAAATGGGGTTTGTGGGGGTGGTGGTCCGATCGTTTAAGGGGAGAGGTGGGGTGGGACCCACTTCTCCATTCTTGGCCACTCATTTGGATTCTCGAAATCTGGATAATGTTTTGGATAATCTGGTTCAGTTCGTTTTTCGGTTAAATGTCTAATTCGGCTTAAAACGAGGTTAAAATGGTCGTTTTTCGGCTTAAAAATGAAATTTATATAAAACCGATTTAAAAACTTTAAAAACTTAAACAATGACATTTATTGACTTAAAACATCATATTATTAATTATTGCGCATCTTTTTCGGCTTGATCGATTGTCTCTTGCTCGGTTTGGTATTAAAGGTTTCGTTTAATGTACCGACGTACCATTAAATCAAAATTCTTTTTCTGTGCCGTACTTTACTTATCCCGAAGCATTAATGCTTCGTAACATCACTAAATATTATAGATATCGTCTATAATTAAACCCTCGATTCGTTAGGGTTTCAATAATTATCGACCGATTAATCGCATATTCAATGCGGTGAATTATATATTCACGTACAATCAATACAGTGAACCATGTATTCTCGTATAATTACTATGGTAACTCATGTACCCGACATTAAATATGACGTAACTATTGTCTACCGGTTAGGGTATACCGGGTTTCGTCGGAATCGTTACAAATTACCTCTCAGTCTCTCTAACAATCTCTAACTTATTTTAGTTGATTTTAAAGAATAAACCGGAAAACAATTATTAACGTGTTCAAATGACGACTCACCTCTCGGTCTCACCGACACACTAACCTAATGGAAACGAATACTACGCAACCAAGGATAGAGGAACAATTTAACTTAACCCAAATTAAACCAACTAATTGCACATAAACACTCAAACTTGACAAGACAAAAACCCGCTCTCGCGCGGTCCTAATTCTAACAAGTAAAAGCTACGAGACAATATTACTTCTTATCACCTCTCGGTCTCAAAAAAGGTGTATTTTAACTGATTTTAGATGATTATATTACCCACTTATCCCTACGGTTGTACTTCCCGCAAATAAACCCAAAACACCAAGTAAAGAGTTTAACAAGCAATCAATTAATCAAAACCGATTTAATTAACTAATGCAAAAGGATTATAAGTAATAACAAATAAAACACAGCCATCACACACAATCTAATTTATGGTTTAGTTAAACTTTACATCAATAATTTAAGTCTTGAACATCAACAATCCATTAAACAAGTCAAAACCACTCAACAATCATCTATCCTAGGTAGAACAAGCAAGATTAGCTACTCATTGATTTTGGACAGCCATGTATACTCAAGAAAAACATCATAAACATCATCATAAACATAATCAAACTCATTCAAGATCCAAACAATATCAATCACAAGACAACCAATCAATCAATTGCAAAACAATTCAAAGTAAAAGACCAAATCAACAAAGTTAGGGTTCTTGAACAATAATTAAAGTTTATGGATGTTTTACTATGAAGTATGGCTGATATTTATGATTGTTTGAAGCCCCTAGCTGCTGCCCCAAGGTCACTCTTCCCTCTCCAGCCGTCCAAAACACCTCAGCCGCCAACAGCTTTCTCTTTTTCTTCTTTCTTTCTTGCGGCTGCAATTTCCGATCGGACTTAGGGTTAGGAGTTAGGTTTTTTGTGTATTTAGGGATTATGTGATTAATGGCTGATTACCCTTGTTATTAATTAAATATAATATTATAAAAAGCTTTTAAGAAGTGGGCTTGGGTCGGGCCTTGTCTTGTAAGTTTGAAAGTTGCACAATTAGGCCCCTAAACTCTTCAATTTAACTCTTTTTTCCACCAAACTTCACAACCTACAAGTAAACAATTATATTTGTAAAATCAAGCATAAACAAACCATAAAACTTAATAATTACACTAAAAAACAATTAAAACATGATAAAAATGATACGGAAAGTAAGTGTGTTTCACTACACATCAATTGGGTATGTGGTAACCATCATTGGTCTTATTCCGAGTCAAGGACCGAACTAAACCGAGTTCACTCGCTTAAGACACACTAGTTGTGTTTTGGGCCACCGAATCTCGTATTTTTCTTTAAAACTATATTATAAACCAATTTTAATTATTTTCTCAAAACAATTGGTATGTTGGATCCAACTTGATCTTATAACTAGTTTGGACTGACAAAGCCAAACACCCGCTTAACGGACGTTAAGATTCTTCTTAATAGAACTACACACTTGGTTAAGCTTCTTTTGATTTCATTGAGTTATCTCATAACGTTTATCACTTTGGAATCTTGACTTCGGGCTTGACCAGTTATCAAGACTCGAACCGACAAATCCGAACGCTCGTAAAATCTCATTTTAGTATCTATTTAACAAAGGGTCTTGCAATAGCATAATTATACCCAACTATTTACTTAACAAAGGTTAAGTAAAACTAATTAATAGAATACCGAGACCCGATTTCGAATAAACTTACCTTTCTAAAACCATTACTTTAATCCTTATCTATTTACACTTTAACTCTTAAACTTTAATTATTTATTTTACTTATCATATCATTTTACTTTAAAGCTTTTAAGTCCGTCTACTAACTCAATACCCTCTTTAATTTAGGTCTTGCTCGTTGAACTTACCTTTCCGTTTTATTACAAACTAATCCTCCAAGTTACTTATTTCATGTGAGTACATTTTGTAACACACCAAACCACGACTTAGGTGTATGACACATATGTTGGTACCACAATTGTAATTAAATCAGAGTTACGTTTTAATAGCGGAAGTCTTTAAAATTTGTGGATTTAAAATGTAATATTTACATATACAAAAGACGGGATTTAAAAGTTTCCCGTTGATGTTTAGGGATTACTTGTTTTACTTTACAAAACCACCATTTACATTATATTTAGTTCAAACAAAAAGATCCGAGCCATCGGATATCTTGCACTTCTTCATTCCAAGCGCTAACTTTGATCACCTGCAAAATGTAAGAAAATACGTCAGCAACGAATGCTGGTGAATATGCTGACGCTAAAAATATTTTCTTTACTTAATCACCCCCCGAGACTACGTAGGTATCGGCCCAACGTGGCTCAGGAATAATCAAGTTAAAACAACACAATTCATAAACTCAAGTCTCTACACTCGGTTCCCCAGCAAACACCGCATCATTCGACTAGTTGAGTGCCTATACGTATACACAAGGTCATACTCCCCGTAGGCGAGCGTAATTGTGACCAGGTGTGATGTGCCCATCACATATGTAAGGATCCAGACAAACGTACACGATAGCCTGAGGCCAGTGTTTATACTCTTGTTTGTAATTGTTTTAGAGACACTTAGTCTCATGTAAACCTTTTCATATAACACGTTTGACTCATTTGATAACAAGTTTGTAAAAGTTGGGGCGTATTCACCTTTTGATTTGGATTGGCTTCAAACACCGTCCGAGGGTCTTTCCCGTTGCTATCCCCCACCTATAGTACAAGTATAACCAATTGTTAGTCGGATATACAATCCGGCTTAAGACCTTTAGTCTTATTTTATAAACTTTACCTCGATGAACCTTTAGTTCAAAATCTCTTTTACTTTAAAACCTTTAGTTAAAAAGTAATATTATAAACCTATAGTTTATTTATAAAACCCTACGTTTCTTCTTCTATAAGAAACATATTCTTTTCTTTTCTTTATTACTTAAGAATAGTTATTTATTCCTTAAATAATATTTATAACAAAGAATATATATATACTTACACACACACACACACACACACATATATATATATATATATTTAACAATATTTATAATTTCTTCTTTTATTCTTTCTCTGTTATACTTTCTTTTCTTTTATCGAGTTATTGAGTATAACCTCGACTTAAGGTCTAAGCCTCTTATAATATTTTATTATTATTTCATTGGCGTTACGCCTACCTTTATTGGCTTATGGAAACCCTAATTACTCGAGCATCACTTCAACGCCGCTTCACCTTCTTTTCCTTCTCGATCAACCCTTCTTCTTATTAATCTTTCCTTGGCACGCCAAACGATAAACACCAATCCTTCACCACTTGTCGGCACACCTTACGAGACTAACCATCATGATGTAGAGGAAGTAACAAACACCTTCTTGGTTGATACGTCGGTGGAATGTGGCACGAACTTCGAGGAAACGAACACGGAAATCGAGGAACCGGACACGCTTTTCGAGGTGGATTGATAATATGGATATGGGATTCTAGAGAGATGTTAGAGAGAGATTGGAAAGCTGAATTTGGGATGAGATTTATGAGATCCTGGACTTGCTATTTATAGGCAAAGTCCATAGGCCCATCACAATACGCGATGGCCTCCTGGTCACCCGTCGCGTATCGCGACGTAGGTCAGGCCAGTGACATCCTAGACTTGCCACGTGGCGAGCGTTGCATCACGTGTCGACACGTGGCAGGCCACGTGTCTCGTTGTCAGACAACGCGATGGGTCTCTCTTCTTATCCATCGATGGGTCAAGAAAACAGAATTTTCATTTTAAACCCTAAGGTTTGGATTTTGGCAAATTTGGTCACTTGGCTTTGGAATTTGCCATTTTTGAACTCGAAATTTTCATAATGTTACACATTTCATCCCTGGACTGAGTCTCAGTCCCAGTGTGTGTGGCTGATCATCCTCTCGGACCAGCTATTGATCATCGCCTTGGTAAGCTATTACCTCACCAACTAGCTAAACAACTTCTTCCCAGCTTCTTTCACTGTAAAAAAAGACTTCGATATTCACGACTTGTCTCAAACAAGAGAAAGAAACAAGTATCTTATTTTTTTATATTTCCGTTTTCATACTTTGGAGGTAGCATGCATACTTATTCAAAACAAGAATGATTTATAGTACTCGATCCTCAAACCACAAACTTTAGGGTGTATGATTCTAGAATACTTGCTCTATAGTGTGTTATATGTTTCATATGCTTTACGTGCACGAGTGTTTATTTTTATGTTGTTGTTGAACCTCAATAAGTATGATCATATGCACCCCTAACTACTTTAGCCTTGTGCTAGTAGAATAGGGTCTCATTATCCGAGTATGTCGGTTGTTACCGATTAGAAAAGATCCTCATTTATTTATGATTTATATACCGCAATTGTTGCTTCTATTTATAGTTTCATATACGAGTTGTGGATTTTGCCTCATATTATATATACTCAAAATTATGAAATTGCTCACCAACATTCGTGTTGACAAATATTATTTTATGCATTGTTACAGATTTGATTATTGGTTGATTGGAGTTCGAAGATGCTATCTTATTTGAGACCGTTTAGATTATTAGAAGAATGAACAATTAAATTATTATATTTGGTGTTATTTTGTATGAACGATGTTGTGTTACTTTTGTTGATTAAATGGAATGAATGAGTTGTTTAAATATTGTCACTTTAATAGAGTCTTGTATTCTTGAGTAATCCGTTGCACCCCGACATGTTTTGCCGCCTTTGATCGGGTGTGCAAAGCAACATATGAATAGATGATTATGTCATGGTTTTTAAGTGATTGTTTTGATAATGAAAAAATGGAACATAGTAAAAAATGTTGAACAATCGTTATCTTTTTGAGAGGTTATACATTTGATAGGCGAGGTAATTTACATGAGGCATGTTTAATACATGTATACTTGGCACTTTGTAATAGTTTGAAAAAGTTGTGTAAAAATATGAACCCTACACGTGTTTTTGTAATACATTATGTTACTATTAGAACATTGATTACTGTTTACGGAGGGTGTTTAGGATTGCATGTTTTAGCCTACTTATAACTTAATAACTTTTTGAAAAAGTTAAAAAGGTATTTAACATTACAGATTGTGTAAGGGGATAACTTGATAAGTCACAATATTATGACTTATAACTTATTCCCAAATATTTGTCTTATGAAAAAGAGGTGGTTGATGTAGGTGACGATATGTAGATGAGAGAGATTAAATTAAGGTTTGATGAGAAGAGAGTTTCACAAATAAATGAGACGTAGTAAACCGTTTATGGGCTATTCAGGATTGGTGAGACCCATGACCCGTGAAAATTGTTTTGTGATGATTAAGAGATTATTTCACAAATACATGAGATGTTATCTCCTGTTTAAGAGCTATATAGGTTTGGTGAAACCCATGACCCGCGAAATTATTGTGTGATAGTAAGATGGTATCACAAAGAAATGAGATATTATAACTCATATAAGGACTATCTGTGTTTGGTGAGAACCATACCCGCAAATTTGGGTCAAAAGCATGAGAATCTTCAAATCACAAATCAAACAATCTGGTGGTTCGAGAAGGGTGGGGAGAAACCAGAAAGTAACACATATGATTTTTTAGTATTCATTTACAGGCTAGCCCTGAGAATTCACGTGCTCCGACTGAGCCGGAAAAATACGTTTTTTAATCCTTAACGTACTAAATAATGTAAACACATTTTTTTATATGTTGATTAAAGTTATGACAATAAACATAACAATTAGCAAAATAATATTATTAGAATCATTTTATGACATGCTGAATAGGCTAATAGCTAACCAAGGATTTATGAAGCTCTCATAACATTCTTAATAACAAATTGGTGAATTAACTCTTCGCAAACTGCTATATAATATCTCTTTCTTGATACTTATCATCGCTAACCAGCTAAGTCTTTCTTGGAGCATTGTGGATCGTAAATAAAATTTCAATAATTATAATTTTGAAAAACTCTTTTCTGCAGATACCGTGATTGATGGTGTTCGATGATGTTATCCGGCCTATTCGTTTTTTAATTATTTATATAATTTTTATTAACTAATTTAAAGTGATGGGCCCTTCTCGATTTTTAATGGGTTTATAAGTTTTTGAGTAATCTAAATAGTGGGATTATAAGCATTCAGGTATTTAATATATATAATGTCGAGAATGTTTTTTAAAAAAATTGTGCCCCCGATAAAACGTGCCACAGTCGGGCGCTTACATGATACACCCTTAGAGCCGGCCATGGGAATTAATATAGATAGATACCAAAAGATGAAGAAAAGGAAATTAAAAGTTATACGATTTAGCCATATTGTTGTGATTGGCGGAAGGCTAGAAAAGCCAAAACAACCTCCTAGTACGTGTATGCAATTGTGAGAAAGAAAACAAAAACAAAAGAATCAAATCCCTCAAAATCCCATAAATGTTGCCGGTGTACATTGATATGTCGCTCTCAACCTCCAACGAGCTCAACTATAAAACCAATTCTTGCCCCATCTTCATTCCAAACCACCCTCTCAATGTTCTTTTGGTTCATGCTGAAACCATCTCCGATCATCACATTTAGCTGCACCAAACCCAAAACCGACCTCGCTATCGGTCATCTCTATCACAGGTACACCATTTAAACTGTTTATTTATGAATCTTTGATGTCTTATTCATGCTTTTTATTTATCCTTGTTTCACACTAAGGTAGAAAACTTCAAGTCCTGAATAGATAACACATGCGCGGACCCACTTTGTGAAATTCATGCAAGCAATGTATGTATAACATTATATATTAAATATTTTTGTTATTTAAACTTATTTTAGATAAACTGTAATTTTTAATACTAACAAGTATTATTACCCATGCATTGTGGCGTGTGGGTATTTTATTTGTTTTACGAAACTTTATTGTATACACATCTATTTACCAAAGCTTTCAAGAACACCAGACAACCATGGCGGGAGTATTTTATTTGTCTTACGAAACGTTATTGTACGATTGTACGAACATCTATTTACCAAAGCTTTCAGGAACACCAAATTGAAACTCATTCTCGAGAACACAGTGACTAAACGCATCCACTTGTATAGTTGTATTACAATTTGCAAAAAAAAAAAAAAACAACACCACCAGTCTTAGAATCCTCGTAGGCTTTATAGTCGTTATGTCAATTGTAGCATTCCACCTTATTTCACTTGTATTTTTCCTAACCTGAAATGTTAAAAAATCATCACATCTTTCCCAGCCTTAATATACGGTACAGACTGCCGCGTACCTTGTACGTACCATGAATGGTGAACACAGGTAAGGACTACGGACCTTGTACGTGTTCACGACTATATGTATAGACGGCAGACTATGAACATACTCTAGGTTGGTTGAGGTAAGTTTTGAACGTGAATGTACTAAGTATGTATGGTTTGAATGATAATAGAGTTTGTATAAATATATGAATGTGGAACAAGTTAAGAATGGTATGTGTATCTTCGGATACGAATGAGTATGAATGTGTAAGTATGACTTGTTGCTTGTTAACACCAGACCTCACTCAGCGTAGCTGATTTTTAGTATGCACGCAGGTGGTTGATAGAGACAGTAAATGAGCTTGGAGTGCGCGCATGGCTATCCACACGGTGTTGGCATCCAAAGAGTCATTTTAGAAATAAAGTATTATGTAAATGTAATAATATTCCGAGAAAGTTTTAATAAACTTTGATAATGAAGTTGTGTTCAAGTGTAAATACAATTGTTAGTAAGGTGCTCAGGTATGGGGCCTTACAATGTTAAAGAAAGTCGTTCCAGGGGCTGTTAAATCAACTTTATCTCCTGACTAGGTAATTACTGACAAAGACCCTCTTGTTCCAACATTAGTGGTAGCTACTCGTTTACTTTGGGATGGTCCTGAGTACATGAACAGTAGCTGGTACATGGGCAGGGTCAGCCTCTTGAAGACGCAACTTGGAAGGATTCTTCATGGGTCAATCGACAATTTCCTTATCCAAGTCTTGAGAACAAGACTTCTTTAGAAGGGGATAGTAGTGATGAGGTTATTAATCTATTCACCACGAATGACAAACTTAAGTTGTTATAAGTTTATTCCAGAAGGGGTAAAGGAGGAAATACTAAAAGTGGCTAAGGGGATGATTTTGGATATTGCAAGGGTGGTATAAATACTGAGTATAAAATTTGTTATTGGCAGGATTGTATTTGTTAGTTTGTTACAGGCTCCTCCATGTTGCATGGAGAGATGGAACATTCCTTGAAATTTCTAGGAGAGAGGGAACCTTCCTTGGAATTTCTTTTGAAATCTTTCCACCATTTTTATTTGTTCAGGTTATTACGCTTCTATTTAAAAAACCCTTTCCCAGTTTCTCTTATTTGTGTTTCGATTACTTATCAAATGCGCAACTATAATTTTGTTAAATATGTATAATGAGTATGATTGGTCTGAATATATCATGGATAGTATCGAGAGTTGTAATATGTACATACGTGTACATAGATTGTATCTCACAAAATAGTTCAATAATTCACATACTATACTTCACATATATCAAACCTAATATATACATATATGAACAAACAATTATTATAGGTATACAATCATTGCGATTAACGTACAAAAGTCAGATATCTAACCTAATACATTAACATGTTATGAACAACCGCATTCGAAATTGAAATTACCTTTTTGTTCGAAACTGGTGACATAGAAAGGCCGGTTAGGATCATTGATATTACCAGATGCCACGGAAGGAGGTACAACATGATTCATATTATTGTGATTATCATCAATGTTGTTTGCGCGTGTTCAATTAATCAATTCAAAATTGTTTACTTCCTCAGTTGAATATGTTGTAGATCCAATACTTACATTAGTCATGTTTAAATTCGTAATAAACTGGTTCATTGGAGTCGCAATTATAGTTCATTGAAGTCGCAATTTGCAATACAAACTTTAAATTCCTAACCTAACTTCAACTTTGCGTTGAGTCAAAGTTCCATTTTGTGTTGATTAGAAACCCTATATGATCGAAATTGAAGAACAAATGAAGAAATATATACCTTAATGGCTTTGGTTTAAAGTTTTGATGGTCCTCCGCTTGTTCAGAATCGGATTTGAAGCTGCGATGGCTTATATACGTTTTCCAACTGTTCCAAATGTGCAAAATGTGCAAAATTCCATTTATACCCTTTAAATAAAAAGAAGAATTGATGGCTAGGAATGGTTCTCAAATCATGTATGTATGTATGTATGTATGTCCACTCGTCTACATCATTCAACATATCAACACCACGTAAATATATATGTATGTATATATCTGCCTTCTCCGACCAAGATATTTTTTAATATTTTTTTTATCAAAGCTTATTGTTTAACACCTAGAAAATGACTACAACCATGAATCAAAATTCAACAACAAAATTATAACCACTTCAAAATTGGTTGAAGCTCTTCTCAATAGGTATCAATCGTTGTTTCCAGTTTATTTGTAAGACATTTAAGTGAGTGGTTGTGCAATGTTATTCACTTATCAAAAGATTAGAGCACGACTAATGACACTTAATAACCACATGTTTTCATGATACTATGTATAAGATAATGGGTCATGCATCTAAATTTGTCATGTATAATACATGTAAATGTCATGGCCCATACGTTTGGGAATGTAAGTATATAGTGCCCATACGTCGAGTTATTGAAGCCTTACGCGTAGATGTTGGCGTATGGTGTGTTATATGTAATAACTAAAGCCATACACTTGTTATGTAAGTGTATGGATGATCATTTGCTTGGTGTCATACGCCTAAGGGTGTTAGGCGTAGGGCATGCCTATTTATAGGCATAACCCCAAGCAAAGGAGATGAAATTCTACCATTTCCTTATCACTTTGTAGAATTATGATGCAGAATTCTCTAGGATAATAGGCCATCACAAGGTGCACATCGTGGTAAATCGAGCTTAACCGAGTGTGTATGTATGCATGTATGAGCTGTTGTAATCATTTGGTTATCAATGAGAGCACTATCGGCTCGAATCATCTTGTTTATGTCTCATAGATCATGATGTATCCATTTGCGACTAGAGTCCTGGCTTTATCGTGTTTTTACACAAAGCTTACACTTAAACTGGCTAACAACTCATTCCAAACATCATTCTTTGTGTTTATACATTTTTACATTTGATAATTTCAACTGCGTTCATGCATTCTTGCCTTTTGCTAGGATACATGTTTGGACTAAAAAAAAGGAATGCTAAATGTTCATGTTGCATGCTTAAAGGTCAGTTAAAGCCGAATGTATAAATACGTTACACATCGTGGAAATAATGTTTATTGCAGTTCACCTGAACATTGTATCATTGCTATGTGTTGCAGTTCTCATAACATTAAATGTTATCACTCTTATTTATGTATAGTAGTTCTCTTACCTTTCAACATCATATCACTATATCGTTAACATTTTATTATCTACATGAATCTTCACTTGTATAACCGTTGCATTGGATAATGGAATATACAGTAAATTTAGAAACACATAACTTTTTTTAGCAATCAATTTTAACAAAATAACATAACATTGGTAGTACTGCAAGTTTTAGCGAAAGTTTCATGGAAAGTGGTGGAAATGGACCCCGAGTAAGCACTTTACTAGGTGTGCATCTTTCTTTTAACAAGTCATAAAATCCTACCAAAGTGCTTATTTATGTTTTTCTTTCACACCACATTTTTTGTGTCAATAAAAATGTATGACGACAAACTACAACGGTTGTTTATCTTGTTAACACCGACATCTATATCAACAAGATGAAATAAAATAACAATATCATAAAAGACAAGGTATTAAGTCACCATCACCACAAGACACCACATCTAGCCACCGCTTTAAGTTAATTTCTTATATCCATACAATGCAGTCGTTAAAGGTTGTCCCACAAATCTCACATGAGCATACTTAAATTGATTTAAAAGAAAATGCAAGAAGACTTAACCATTCTTTTAACAAGAAACAAATCAAATATATGTCACACCATCATCAATCGCGTGTCATAAGTAGTCACGAATACAAATATAGCAACACATACCATGACCTTACCCCATAACAGATATTTCATATTTGTGATAAATTTAGATATTATCTAAACTAATGGTTACACTTTATAAGTTAGGTTTACAACACCAACAAAACCATTTACTATACTCTGTCACCAAATATCTTTATGTCCTATAGTTTTATTATTATGATATTTGGTGGAATGGTGACACTAATGAGCATCAAATTCTTATATGATTAGCACTTTTTCCTGAATCCCATCACCAATTCCAAATTCCTTCACCATCAATAATAATATAATAATAATATTTAGAGAGAGAAAGTCAATAACAAATCAAAATGATTATTATTATTATTATTAACCTAGGGTTTCAATTTCAATTTCAATTTCAATTAACCCCTAATTCATCAATTAAACCCCAATTCGGATCAACCCAAGTCAACCTTCGATGAAATCAATACGGGTATTAAACTATTGACTCTTATTATCATCGAATTTGTCTGATTTGGGAATTAGGGTTTCAATTTGGGGTTTTGAATTCCATTCGAATTCAGCATAAAGTAAGCAACTTTATTGTAAAGATTGGATGATTGAGTGATAATGGATACTGGGTTTCATCTAGTTCAAGGTTCTGGTATGAATCAACAAGCTATATGTTTTCAATCTAGCCCTAGAGATGATTTGCTTAGAATGAATAGTACTGGTAGCTTGAGTTTTTCGGGGAATTCGGGTGATTCTCTTGTTATTGATTCGGTGCCGGATTTGAAGAATCGAACCGGGTTGGCGGTCGAGTGGTCGGTTGAGGAGCAGTATAAGTTAGAGGAAGCACTTCCCAAGTATGTTTCTTGGTTATTAATTTTTAGTCATGAACAATATTATTATTGGTTTATAACTTTATATGCATTTGACATGGTTGGATATATGATTTTAGATATGCTGATGAGCCTGGGATTATAAGATATGTCAAGATTGCTGCCACATTGCGGAATAAGACGGTTCGGGATGTTGCGTTGCGGTGTAGGTGGATGGGGGTGAGTTTCTGACTTTTTGTTTAGTGTTGTATTGTTTTCATTTCGTTGGTTACTTGGTTAAATACTATGTCTTTAGTTTACCTAAATCAGACCCGAGGAACGGGATGTACTAACAAGTAGGCCTGACAAACTGGGCGGGTCGGGCGGGTTCGGATCATGGGTCAAAACGGGTTTGGTTAAAATGGGTTATGAGCAAAATGAGTTTGGGTCAAAATGAGTCGTTTTAAAAGATGCCTCAGTTTGGTTTGGGTCAAACGGGTCGATTTTAAAAAAAGACATCTGTTTGGTCGTTATCCTTCAATTGGGTTATTTATTGTGACTTGGTTTCTTATCATGAGCTGCAAAACTACCCATGGTATTGGTGCTTAAGTTATGCATTATGAACGTAAAAAAGCTCCTTTCTTGATATTGGACTAAAATGAAATATTTGGCAGAGAAAACGAAGGAAACATGAGGAACAGAATTTGTGGAAGAAGACAAAAGATAAGAAGGTACGCCATCACAATTTATAAATCAACTATACTTGATCGTGTTAACCCCTTAAAGGCCACTTGTGAGCAGGGTATCGGTGGGCCTGTGATCCCCCCCCCCCCCCCTCCAAAAGATTACGGGCCTCATGGTTACCAATAAAAACGATACTTGGAAAGTTAGTTATGGAATTATGGTAATTAGATTAATGAAAAAGTTATAGCCATGCACTAAATGCTTAAATTAGAATATTAGTGTGTCCCGGGATTCTATGGTTTATTTTTACACGCCATTAGAAACCGACAACGCTTATAGGATAATGAGGGCTTTGATATGGTCAGGTACCCGGCCACACTTACATGAGATGAATTTGCAAGATCTCAAGATAATAATTAACAACTTGCTTGTAAGGACTAATGTCTAATACTCTGTTTACATTGTCATTAAATACCGGTATCTGTTTATCTCTTAATTAGATATGTACTTCTAGTACAACACTCATCGTTCAACATGTCATATTTTGTTCAGGATAAAGTGATGGAATCATCCTTAAAGTCAAGTGTGCATTCAACGATTAATGTGGCTCCGTTTTCACTTTCAATGAACCCTCGACCTCGGGGTGATGGCATTCATGTTGAAGGTCAGTATTTGACTATTTATTCTCATCATTTTACAATAGAAAGAATTACATAAATGGTCTCCCTGTGGTATGTCCAAGTTTCGGTAATGGTCCTCAAGTATGGGAAAGTACACCACAAATTATGCATAAACGTAACATTTATGGTCCCGAGGTGGATGAAAGCTAACCTTTTTTGAGTAAATTACACGGATGGCCCATGTGGTTTGGTCCAAGTTTTGGATACCATTTCTGTGGTTTAAAAATACGGATTTAGCCCCCAACCCACTTTTTATATTAAGTAGGTGTAAAATGACTAAAACACCCTCACTATTAAAAAGAGAAAAAATAAATCTAAAAATACATAATATATTAAATGTTGGTCCCCTCTACAAGTTCAAACATATACCAGAATTTGGACACACAAAGGGACCGTTCACGTAATTAATTTTTGATAATAAAGGAAATTAGGGTATTTTTTTATGTCGGCGACGATAATAATCTTGCTAGTACTTATATTCATTGAGGATCTTGATGGTTTTATTAACACAATGACTTAAATTATTTATTGTATTTGTTGAAGCAGCATTACGAGGCTCGATAAGACATCTGTTGGAACAGAACAGCCGAGTTCTTGGTCAGATCTCAACTAATATGTCTGCACTAAGGGTTAGTAATATCATGTGTCTAATGTATATATGCGTGTTGAGTATTTTCAATTAGAAGGACTGATAATACAGATTGCGGTTTAGAATCTTGTGTGGTTGAGTATAGGCCTGTAAACGAACACGAACAAAGGCATGTTCGTGTTTGTTTATTTAACTTTAAACGGACACGGACACGGACACTTAATAGAACACATATTTTTGCTCGTGTTTATTTATTTAAAAAATGAACATGTTCGTGTTCGTTTGTTTAAATCTAAACGAACAGTTGACAAACATAAAGGAACATTATTGAACAAAGATAAACAAACATAAATGAACAAATGTTATGAACACAGACAAACATGAACAACCATATATGAACACACTTAAATGAACACATAATAAGACCATTAAGCAGATAACTCTTCCAGATAATGCTTTATTTATTTGCTATTATTATGTAAACGAACATAAATAAATGGACATAAATGAACATAAATAAGCGAGCATAAATGAATGTTCACGAATGAAACATGTTCATGTCCGTTCGTTTAATTAAACGAACACAAGTTTTTTGTTCATGTTCGTTCGTTTACTAAATAAACGAACTTCCCGCCGAACGGTTCATTGAATGTTCGGTTCGTTTACAGGCCTAGTTGAGTAGTTTTAAACTGATGCTTTAAATCAATCAACAGCTGCAGGACAATGTTGACCTTTTTAGCCAGATGAAGAACAATATAACCGCCATCTTAAACGAGTATGTTAAATATTTATAAACCAGTATTAAAGGTGGCAAAAAGGGTGGGCCGGGTTTGTGTAAAACAGGTAATTTTTAGTAGTCGAAATGGTTAGCTTGCCTCAAAATACTCTTTATGCATAGAAAAACTAAAGAGATTTTTTTGAATAAAGATATTAGGAAGTGGTACTCGTTAGAAATACATTTTGGGTTGACTTTCCACCGGTTATTGACCCATTATTTTATGCTGACCCGTTGATTGATAAATAATTAAATATTGATTTTCCTTTTCTGAAAATAATCAAGGATTCTACTTTATTGCAGCATGAGATGTATTCCCGGGCCGCCACTGCTTGTAACATTAAACGACGATCTTGTTAATAGCATTGTCTCAATTAAAACCCAGGTAACTTTCCTACTTGGTTTCTGGAGTAATATATGAAACACTGATATTGATTTTGACTTTTCTGACAGTCAACAACGATGTTCGCCTCATTGGGCGGGATGAATATGAAACAAGAACCGGGATGTTGGTGAGGGATGGTTTCAATATCAACTTTTATCGGTTATAGTTTTCTCTAAGTACAGAATTGAAAATGAAAGTCAACGGTCAACTTGTTTTCACCTTGACTTTGCTCATCAAGATGAAAACTTTATTGGAGATGTTGGGTTTTTTTGTATGAAACTGTGTTGATTGCCTAGTTAGATCCAAATACGCAATAAGAAAGTTTGTAAAACATCATTTTCAAAGAGCTAAGAATGTTTAGCTTGCTGCTTAAATCAAGTGTAGCCGTTGGAGAACCGTGTTTGTATTGTATTTGAGTGATACTTAGCAAGCGGAATGAATCATCTTCATGGTTGTTCATGTTCAATCATATGCCTAGATGGTCGAATTGGTTTTCGGCCTTATGATTTTACCTTTTGAAGGCCTAATATTGATGCAGAGCGGAAGCGATAATAATAGATGTATGTATGAAACATGGTTACAAAACTATTTATTTAAAATACACAAAACTATTTCATAAATGACACCACTACCCTTGACATTTATTGTTTATGAATCTAGTACATACAATAAGGTAGATCTTGATCCTTAAAAAGTTAGACTAACCAACATTTCCAATCATACGCTTAGACTATCATCTCTTGGCAAGCTTTGAACCGTATCGGACCATCTCCCCGGTGAATGATCACTACTATTCGGCGACACATGAGCATGTTCCAATCTTGTTTCCTTAATCATCCTCAAGACCTCCTTCATCACAGGCCGGTTCTCTGGGCCCACAGACACACAAGCCATCGCAACGTTCAAAAGAGCCCCAAGTTTCACAGAAGACAACGCTTCATCACTTGACTCGGTTTCTTTTCGCCTTATGGACTTGACCCATGTAGGGAGGTTCGGGCCATGGTCAGAAACCAGGTCTTGGGTTGGAGCCTTGCCTGTCAGGAGTTCTAAAAGAAGAACACCAAAACTATAGACGTCGGCTTGTTGGGAGGGCGGGCTTTGGAAGTTGCGGCATTGGGGCTCGGTAGAAGAGGGAGTTGATATTTGTATCCTCGGTGGAGTTTGGGTTTTTGAATAAAATGAGGCCGTAGTCAGTGAAGCAGGACTCGAAGTCAGGGCCTAGGAGGACATTGGATGATTTTATGTTGCCGTGGCTTAGGCCTCCTGGGGCTTGGTGAATGTGGAGGAGTCCGGTGGCTAGATCTTCCGCGATTTTGAGGCAGGATGTCCAGTGAAGAGGTTTGCCACCAGATGATGTTTTGGATCCTGTGCAAGCAAAAAGGATTTGGTGTTAAAATTGTTATGAAAATACTATAGAGGCATAAAACACTAAAATAAACCACTATTTCTCTTAATTAAATGGATGATTTAATATAAAAATTCATGGTTCTAACAATCAATTGAATTCATGGACATTCTCAAAATACACACAAAAAGCAACTTGGAACAACTAATTTCTTAGTGTCAACGAGTATTTTATAAAGCTGGATGGGACGACTATTTTATGGTAAGAAAATTACCCGGACGAGTATTTTGTAACATGAAAATGGTCGTGACAACTATATTAGGTAAAAAGTAGTCAGCAAGAGTTTTTTATAAAATTTTTGATACTTTTCTTAATATTATATTATTATATTTAATTTTACTTATAATACCTTTTCTTTTTTTAACTTTTTAAAATATAATGTTTTACAAAATTCCGAATATATCGTTGAGACACATTTTCTTTTATCTACGCGCTGACATTACTTTTACTCAAAATCGAGCGGGTCAAAAAACTTCAATATATATTCAATCCACTCGGTTCTGAATAACACATCGATAAAAAACACGCTTCAACGATGTATTTGGAATTTTTTAAAACTTTATATTTTAAAAGTTATAAAAGAAAAACTACTTATAACTAATATTAAATATAATAATATAATATTAAGAAAAGTACAACAAATTTCATAAAAAACTCGTCCCAGCTATTTTTTAACTACAATAGTCGTCCCAACCTGTTTATGCTACAAATTACTTGTCTCGGTAATTTTTTGCCAAAAATAGTAGTCCCAACCAGTTTTATAAAATACTTGTTGATATTAAAAACTAGTCCTTTCGAGTTGTTTTAGTTGCTTTTTAGTGTGTATTTAAGAATATATCTTTGTAAAATGTATGTAAAACTAGAAATACCTTTATGAAAATGTGTATTTTGAGAATCTCTCCATAGAAAAAAAAGACCATTTTAGTAAATAATTATATAAGAACATTTGGTACGGAAAAGGAAAATTGATTGATCACTAAAGCTGTAGACTATAGTCCATGACACATGAAATTATTTCATTTATGTTGACAGTTAATACTAGATGTTAAATGTAAAATTGACTACTCATACCGTGAATGAGAGAGAAAAGACTGCCGTTAGGGAAATAATCAAACACTAGCAAGCGTTCCTCTCAGGCCAACAAATACGCCCGTAGCGGCACCAAATTCCTATGCCTCAACCGCCCGATTGCCTCCACATGTCTACAAAACTCGTCCAGACCCGGACACCTCACATCTTTCACCCTTTTCACCGTCACTATAAACCCCGTCTCCATCACCGCCTTATACGTACTCCCCACTGTACCTCTTCCCAACGTCTCCGCTGATGCTCTTAACAAATCCTCTAACCGATAACTCATCTCTGCGGTCCCACCACCCCCACAAAACACCAACCTCCCCATCCCACCAATACCACTACCACCGTCACCGTCCCACGACGACCCCACACTCCCACCCGTCCCGCCTCCACCCGCCGCACCTTTACCGCCGGCGAATATTTTTTTATTCTTTTTCCCTTTTTTTAAAACCAACATTAATAATGTGATTAACACACAAATTAACGATAACCCACCAACGATAAACGCGATTATCGTCGTGACCTCGGTCACCCGACGACGTGTTCCCGTGACCGCCGCCGCGACCATCGCCGGCTGAGCAAACCCACACGGAATATTAATATTAAACGAATCGCTACACAACCCGACATTACCGGAAAACGACGTCGAATTGAACCGTAACAACGCTCCGGTCACCGGAATTTCACCGGAAAATTTATTATTAGAAAAATTCAAAACTCTCAATCCACTTTGATTAAAAGGAGGGATTTTTCCGGTGAACTTATTATCATCAACATAAAATGTATACAACTTCTCTACATTAACAATCGATACCGGAATGTCGCCCGAGAGCATATTACTCGAAAGAACAACGATTTTGAGACGGTGGAGAGTCGTTAAACTCGCCGGAAACTCGCCCGAAAAGTTATTATGTGAAAGATAAAGTGATTTAAGATTGGTTAAGTTATAAAGATCAGGAATTGGACCATAAATTGAGTTATTTTTAAAGCTTAAAACCCGAATTTGATCCAATTGGTTTATGATTCTTGAATCCAATACACCACTCAAGTTCATATTTTCAAGAACAAGCTTTGACACTCTGTTTTTAAAACATGATTTAACACCTACCCATTTGCAAACATCAGTTTCTTTGTTCCATTGTAAAACATTTGATGGATCAATTGATGATTTTAAACTCAAAAGTGAGTCTTGATCATTGCTTGATACATATTGGAAACAAAGATGGAAACTTGTGATAAATAGAATAAAGAAAGAAGCTTTGTGGGTCTTCATAGTTATGAAATTTTGTAATAAAGATGAAAACTTTAGAGGTTTTTATGAATCTTGGAAGGATATTTCACATGGGTTTTTGATTTAAAGATGTTTGGATGATGGGTTGAATATTTATGGAGAAATTAAAGATTTGTAATCTTGAAATCAGCAAGAAAGATTTGGTTATTCATTTCATCTTATTTGAAGTAAAAGTTGTGAAATTTGGAATAAAGATGAAAACTTTAGAACTTTTTATGAATCTTGGAAGGAAATTTGACATGGGTTTATAAAAGTTTGAATGATTGACTGAATATTTATGGAGAAATGAAAGATTTGGTATCAAAGGGTTTTGGAACATATGTTTTGTAGTTCTTCATTTCATCTTATTTGAAGAAAAAGATGAAAAATTTGAGATAAAAATGCAAACTTTAGAACTTTTTTATGAATCTTGGAAGGAAATTTGACTGAATATTTATGGAGAAATGAAATATTTGTAATCTTGAAATGAACAAGAAAGATATGTAATCAAAGAGTTTTGGAGAGTGATGAAATGACTTGAAAGTAGTAACAACATGTTTTACCAAATCTTTGGAACATAAAAACATGATGATTAGACCAACTGGCATTATTGGTGAAGTTGCAGGGTTGAATCAGACAGATGATGCAGACAAGTGGTTAAAGAAAAGAAAATAATAAGAGTGTGTGTGTGTGTGTGTGTGTGTGATTGTGTTGTTGTTGAACAGTTGAAGTTGTTGGTTAGTAGAGTCACGGACAAATGGTTAAGTGAGTGTACACGTGATTTGGCAGTGGTAAACCCCACTTCTTTCTTCATGTCAGTTGAAGGTTTAATATTTAATGGGAAATTAAAATCTTGGAGTGATCAATATTATTAATCTAACAGTTTATATAATCTTATATGGAAGAGATGAAAACAGGGGATCCAATGCAAATGCTTACCAATTATTTCACTTGAACAAAATGTTATATATGTGTTCTTGCCATTTATTGTCTCCTTAATCTTAAAAGTGTAGTTTGTATGGAACTTGGAAGTTGTTAGACCGTAGTTTATCCAAAAAGTGAAAAACGCTCTATTACGTCACCATCACGAGCTACGTAGGTATGAGGACGGTTACTATATTTTCCATAAAAACATTTATGGTTTTCCTGAAAGAATATTTATTATTAAATCTTTTTTTCATTTAAGTTGTGAGTGTATAGTTTGGTTGGTTGGAAAAAACCTTGGATCCACTGCCTATTAATGGGTTAGCGTACTAGAGCGCTATTCATATATTGGCGCCTCTCTTTTTCTTTTGTGAAGTGGTTTAACGGGCATTTGGTGGTGACGAGGTAGAGGCGGCCTGAATGAGTATTAAATGAATATTATTTATGCTTGTGTCTTTTACCCATGTACTTGAAGTTGTATCTAGTGGTCGTTTGTTAAAATGGAAAATGCATAGTAACAAAAGATACCGGTTTTGAATTTACACAAGTTGAAATAGATTACCAAGTCATATAGTTAAAACTATAACAAACAGTACAAAGGGAAAAATTATATTTAACAAATAAACTGAATATTAAAAATACCAAATACCAAACTGAATAAAATTACAAACAAATAAACAAACTGCAAGATACCTAGACTTATGTTCAATATGAATGCTAACATCGTTGTTCATAGGCTACTATGGTCTGAGCAAACTATAGTTTTTGACTTGACTAAGAAAGTACCTAAATCTTAACAAAGTAGACTTATTAGTTATATTCTGAACTATGGATTTCTTCATACCAATCAATATTATCTTCCGTGTTTACAAAAAACTCGTATATTTGTTTTCTAATCAAGGTAATCTTCTAAAGAGGCAGCGTATCATTGGATTACCTCACATGAGCATTCTTAACTGGATATTTATTTTCTCATCCACAACTAATATGCCAAAAAGGCGTTAGTGTTGTTTGAGGAGGGACTTCGTGTTACCCAATATCTATCATGTGGACAAAATGTTAGGACAACTGGAAGCTAGATCCAAACTTCAAAACCTCTGCAATAGGGATGCAAACGCTTATCTTTGATGTTCTTGTGTTTTGCATAGGGTTCACATAAAGAGTTAATCAACAACTTCATAACATTTAGAAGCATTGCGTTCATAGATTTTTTTTTGTTTTTTAAGGAACTGGTTTTATTAAAGGAACTTGAGATTTGGATTTTAAATAGAAATTTTGCCAAAAAGGAGAACTTGAGATTTGGATTTTAAATAGAAATTTTGCCAAAAAGGAGTGATTAGAATCTATCAAAGTAATTTAAGTTTGTAAAAAAAATATGCACGATAAAATAGATATAAAAGAATTAGAATATATTATTACGGCCACTATCTCCCGGTTACGCCAACCCTTTAGTGTGGTGGCAAATGTGGTTTGATGTAAAGGTTTGGAGTTCGATCTCCATTGAGGGAAGAGCGTATAAAATTTTGCTATTATAAAAAACCCTTACTAGTTACGCCATCATCAATGATGCGACAGCCTCAAAACTGAAATTTCAAACTTGTCACATTACATTACACCCCTCAACTATCTAAATTGTAAGAAAACAACTGAAACTTTAATCGACTGTGGGAACAGAAGTAGAGGCAGTGTTGTCAGAATCATTAGAAGCAGGTTGTTCAGCAGCAACAACTTGTATATTGTCATACGAAGAGGGAGGTGTAGGGACATATTCGACCACACTCGGTGCTGCTTGAACGTTTGTTGTGGGTTCAGTTTGAACTGGTTCCACATTGTCTACTGACACAGAATCTGAATCAGAAACATCTTCAAGGGTTGCCATGTCGGTTGTATCAGCAGGTTGAGGAGCAGGATTGACGATGGTTTATGGAGGAGCTGCTAGCGGTACATTTTTGTTGGAGGGGCCAGCAGACTGATTGGCATCACTCATGTTGTTAACAAGAATTTGCATTAACACAGATTCGGGTGTAGAAGTTGGAGCTTGAGCATTTATTGATGATGGGGTAGACATGCCATGAAATTGATTGAACAAGTAGTTATAGTCAAACAAACATCTAGGTCCCGTGCGAGCATCACTAGTGTTAAGCACTTGGCAGTCAACATTGAAGGATTCCACAATCACCTTTGTTTTTTTTTTGTTGTAGAAACGATAAGCAGTTTTGTTGGCTGCATATTCAACAAAATAACACTCAACCGCCTTTTTAGCAAATTTTGGATCTTTGTATGGAGCGAAGTGCATGGACATTAAAACAGTTTACTTGCGGATTGGTCTTATAGTAAACTTCAAAATGAGTCTTCTTTAAGAGCTTATTGACGATGACACGGTTTTGTATGAAACATGCAACAAGGATGGCGTCACCCCAAAAGAATAGCGGGAGTTTTGAGTCTGACAATATGGTTCTTGCAGCTTCTATCAGTATTCGGTTGCGACGTTCAACAACCTCATTCTGTTGTGGAGGGTACGGGGCACTTCACTGGCGATCTATCCCATTTGAATGACAAACGTGATCTACAGCTCTGTTGCAGAATTCAATTCCGCTGTCACTTCTAATACACTTCACCTTATTGCCAGTCTGCACTTTAACAAGAGTTATGAACCTAATTATTAATGGATGAATGGGACCAAATAAGTCCATATGTAACAGCTGAAGAATTGAGTCTATGAAATTGACAGTCTTGGGCATGTGAGGGAGTTTGTGCTGCTTGCTTTTAGAGCATGAAAGACATTTTTCAATGCAAGAGAAGTTTTAATAGGCAAGCCCCTCACATGTTCATCTTCAACAAGTTTGTTTAAATTTTTAAAGTTCACATGGCCAAGACGTCTATGTCATAGTGATGAATCATTCTCTGAGGCTTTAGGAATCAAACATGAAGCAGTTCAATGTGAGTATGAACTGTTCATGTCCAATATGTAAGAATCGTTATGCTTCGGATGTAACATCACGTAAAATTCGGGCCAAAAATGTCAAGTTTCCAAAGTCAAGGGACCAAAACTATCAAATTCCAAACTCAATGGAGCAAAAGTGAAAATTCTGCTTTCTTGTCCTATCGCGATACGCGACGGACAAAAGACAAGCCCATCGCGATCGCGATGGGGCTTGGTCAAACCTTCCAGAAGGAGTCAACAGCGATACGCGACCGCTGTTGAGCCAACGTCATCGCGTATCGCGATGACGTGGCCTGACACGTGTGCCATGTGTCAAGCGATGGCACGACGTGTGCCACGTGCCGCCACATGGTGCCACGCGTCACAACGCCTGCCACGTGTCGACACATGGCAGGTCTACCCCAGTGTCATCAACCCTATATTGCGATACGTGATAGGGTTGCAGGGACCTATCGCGTATCGCGATAGGATCCAATTTGGGCTATAAATAGGGCAGTCACGAGCTCAGCCCTCTCACACCTTAATTTCTCACATATACTCTCTCAAGAATCTCTCTCTACCTCGAAATACGTGCAAACGATCCATCTCGATAAACGTGCCCCGAAACCTCAATTTCTGTGCCCGTTACCTCGATTTCCGTGCCATCCCGGAGTGCTGCATGACGACCCGAAGTTTACCTCGAAGTATGTGCCAAGTGTGCCTCGAAGCGCGTGCCAAGGTTGTCTCGAGAATCGTGCCAAGTGTGGAAAGTATTGTTGATCAAGTGAACGTTGAGAAGCGAGTAGCGTCGAAGTGCTGCCCGAGTGTCGAGGGTATTCTAAGCCAAATAAGGTTGGCATAATGCCCGACCCAAAAATAATATTAAAATATTATAAACGGCTTAATACCCAAGTCGAAGTTATGCTCGATGATAAACAAAGAAAAGAAATAACAAAGATAATAAAGAAAAGAAAGATAAAATATATATAGATATATATATGAATATTCTTTGTTATGAAATATATTATTTAAGTATAATGAGTATACTTAAATAATAATAAAGAAAGAATTACGTTTCTTAAAGAAGAAGAAACATCGGGTTTTCAATATAAACTAAAGGTTTATAAATTACTATTAAAACTTAAGGTTTTAAAGTAAAAGAAATAGTGAACTAAAAGTTCATCGAGATGATAAGACTAAAGGTCTTAAGCCGGATCGTGTATCCGACTAATAAATGTTATACTCGTACTATAGGTGCGAGATAGCGAAAGATTGACGAACGGTGTTGGAAGCCGATCCCATTGAAAGGTGAATACGCCCCACTTTTACAAACTTGATTTCAAACGAGTCAACTTGATTATATGAAAAACTTTACATGAGGCTATGTGTCTCTAAAAACATTGTAAATAAGAGTATGAGCCAGCCCTCAGGCTATGGTATACGTTTGTCTGGATCCTTACATATGTGGAACGCGGTGGGCACATCGCACCACGCCTGGTCACGACCTCCAGCTGCGATGGGCCGGACCCAAGTTATGTCCGAGTGGGGAATGACCTTGTGTATATTTATAGTACCCAAGTTATGTCATAAACGCTGCGGTGTTTCGCTGAGGTGACCTAGTGCAGAGACTCGAGTTTATGATGATTGTTTACAACTTGATTATTCCTAAGCCAAGATGGGCCGAGGCTTACGTGGTATCGAGGGGTAATTAAGTAAAGAAAATATTTTTAGCGTCAGCATATTCACCAGCATTCGCATTCGTTGCTGACGTATTTTATTAACATTTTGCAGGTAATCAGGAATAGAGCTTGCAAGGCGAAGAAGCTCAAGTATCCGATGGCTCGGATAACTTTTATGTAAATATTAAAATATGGTGGTTTTGTAAACTTATAAACAAGTAAACTAAACGAGACTTTCGTCTCGTCCTTTTGTAATGTAAATATTTTATAATATCGATCCTTTTGTTTTTATAAGACTTCCGCTTTAACCCGCTACTCTGATTTATTTACAAACACGATACCAACTAATGGATCACACTTCTAGGCCGAGATTGGGGGTGTGACATCGGAGTACACATCAAAATCCATTCCTCTAGAACTTTGAAACTTGGTTTTAGAATCAAGCATTCATTTTATGTGAATAACGATTTGTGAGATGCTAAACAGATTGTGTTTGAGTTGTTCCACCAGATTGACATCATCAAAAGTTAAGATGTCGTTTGAAACTTTTCCTTTCTTTGTGGTGTTTCCTCCCATATCACCGGCAAATGAAACGTGTCCACCATCGAACGATTGACCATCAAATAGTAAGGACTCGTCTCCGGTCATGTGTCGGGTGCAACCACTATCCAAGTACCAAATACTATTGACATGACTTCTTGACTGACCTTACACACATTAGCAGTTGATTAGACATGGGTTCTCGAGACTTAGTTGTCTCGGGAAGATCAATAATGAAATCACCAAATTTTATCTTATTTTCTTGAAAACTGAAACTTTGTGATGAATTAGGATAAGAAGAGCAGTCCTTAGGAATCCATGATAACTTATGTTTCCTATTTTTGGAAGATCTTTTGGATCGTCTTCTTCTTGGTTTTAAAACAAAATCCTCTGATCTCTTGATCTTTAGATTTCTTTTCTCATTTGTTTTTGGTGGGTTATGGATTTCTCAATCTTAGAACCCCTTTTTTATCTTTCCTACTTGGTTATCCAAAAAGGTTTTCAGGTTTTCTCACTATTTTCTCACGTCCATTTCACTGGCAGGACTTTTAGATCGATCAATCCTTGTTCATATACTGAGTGCAACTTTTGAACGAGACTGATTAAACTGATTGTTCATTTGTTTATATTGTTTATGCCAGTTCTTGCAACGCCTTGTAGGTGAGATGAGTTACCACACATATAACAACATTTTCTTCTAGAGACCCATAGAACTCATTAGAACTATGATACAATTGATGTGGTGGGAAATGTGATGTTTGGAAAGGAACATGAAAGTATCTGATATGTAGCCTTTATCATCAAAAGTATTTGTGTAAAATGAATCAACACAATCTTTTTGATGAGAACCATAGTAGTTATTATCAAAATTATTTCATAGTTGAGGATTTTTTAAAAATGATTAGTTGTTTGAGAGAAAGTTTTTGTGAGGTGGTATATATTTACTTGAAGTGCTTTCCTTTGCATTTTCAAAAACTTTTCTTTATTTAAGTTATCTTCAACTGTATCACCTTTAGATGAACAACTAGTTATGTACATCTCATCAACCACATTTGTATTCACATTACATTTAAAAATGTTTCAACATAATTAGTTACACAATCACTATCTGAAATAAAACCATTATTTTCATTTAAAGCATTTTGAGAAGTGCCAACATCAACACTCTCACAAATTACATGATCATTCATAGATGATGTCAATGTATTTTTTATAGATCCAAAAGTATTATTATTATATACCATGTTGACAAATGATTGTTTTAGATTCACATTGGAATCGAAAAGTGAATTTAAAACGCTTTTCTAATTCCTTAACTCATGTCCTTTTCCATACACCCACTTTCTTATACATGACATGCTGAAGAAGATAATTAACTATTAGAACTAACTGATATAGGAATGAGATCAATCATTTTGAGGCATGAGGAACGAGTGTCTTAGGTTTTGGTACATAACCAATTTCATAGACCATTTCGTCCTCTGGTGGGGTATTGAAACTAAAATGGGGTAGGCTAATGTATTTCTCATTGAATGGTGAAGGAACTGTTGTGTGATCCTAGCCTAAACCTATCTTTTGTTTCACCCCAACCTGTGCCCCAATAATCCCAATCAGTTTATCAGACGCTAATTCAAACTTGTCCACAGTTATCTTTCTTTGGGTACGGTTTAATTATAGCTTTTCAATTTTAGCATTTAAACCAACTACTCGTCTTTCATGAAATTCAGCTAGCTTAATAAAATGGAACAATTTCTCATTTAATTTAGCAATATCAGTATTATAAATTTTAATTCTAGTGGCAAAGATCTTCTCATCCTTTCTGGTATTCATCGTTCTGACATTTAATGCTTAAGTTTTCATCTATCAATGCAGCATTGTGAGTTCTATATTTCTCTATTTTATTAATACAAGCTTGAGAGCAAAGTTTGTGTACATCATGAATGTTAGAGACAGTTTGGTATTTTTCTGCAGCAGAGCTTGATGAGAGTTGATCTTCATTCACAAACACCATCCCAGCGAAGGTCAGTAGATTTATCAGCTCACAGAATTGGTCATCCTCCCGATCCGGTTTAGTTGTCTCAGCTGACAGAGTGATCATGGCCTTTGAGTTTGGTCCAGAGTTCCATTTTATTGAATTGCCTTGACTGATCTGAGGAACTCTATGTTCTGAGGAGGTGCCTTGATCAATTGACCTTTTGTCACTCCTTCTTCCACCTTCGTTGTCAGAAATTCCTGTAATCTTGATGTCGTTGGCAGGCTTGGATGAGTTTGTACATCCCTTGTGAAGTGCCCTATTTCATTGTAGTTATAACACCAAAGCTTGTCTTTGTCAAACCCAGTCATGTGTCCATCAGAATCCTTGAAGTTGTTTATTCCATACTTCTTCATAAAGTTTGATGCACGATGATCAATCATGGACATTTGGTACTTTATTTCCATCTTTTTGAGATCCTTTTTGTTGATTTCGGGAATGTCTCCTTGTTGAAATGAAGGAGGTAGAAGCTTTCTATGCAACAAATCCTCATGACTTGCTATAAAGGCATGAGACAGTGCAACATGTGATTCATTAACTTGAGGAGTGGGGTAGGATGAACTACTTACAGATTTCTTAACCCGATGAACTTTTAACGCTTGTTCAACAGTCTTGTCTACTGCTTCTTGAAAAGATTTTGAACTAGATGGTGCTTGCTAACTTGCAGAGGTTTTGAACACATAACTTTGTGTTGGTTAAGCAGTGGGATAAGCTTGACTGAGGAAAGCTGTGCTGACTCCTGACCCAGTAGAGATTCCCGCATGATTCAAAGAATTAATATGGTTACCCAATCTGAGCTTGTTTTCCATTTCAAATGACTTTATGGTGGACGTCAAGTCAGATAGAATTGTTATTTGCAAATTCATTGTTCTTTTGATGGTGATGATGCTAATGTTCCAGGTGTAGGGTAAGTAATTCGACAACTTATCATTGATTTCTATCTGGTCATAATCAATCCCAACACTCTTCATTTTGGTGATCAATGTTGAAACCAGTGGATGAGAGATCCAACAGTTTCTCCTTGTATATGATTGAACATATTGAATTCACCCTTCAACATTGCCTTTTTACTGTTTCTCATTTCCATTGCCTTCAACCAACGCATCCCATAGACCTTTTGCAGTGGTGTGATCTTTGAGCGATTTCAAATGAAAGACACATACTCAAGACACCATAGGTGTCACACCCCGACCAAAGGCGGTGGAACATGCCAGGGTGCAACGGATTGCCCATGTACACAAGACACTATTAAAGTGATAATATTTAATCAACTCACTAATTTCATTCAATAACAAAAGTAGCACATCTCGTTTATACAAATAAACACCAAAAACAAGAAATAAATATTGTTCATTCTTCTAATGACCTAGCGGTATCAAATAGAATGGCGTCTTCAAACTCCAAGTCAAGTAATAATCAAACCTGTAACAATGCATGGAATAATATTTGTCAACACGTATGTTGGTGAGCAATTTCATAGTTTTGAGTATATATAATATGAGAGAAATCCACAAACGTATATGAGACTATAAATAAAAACATCAATCGTGGTATATAAAACATATGTAAATGAGAATCCTTTCTAATCGGTAGCAACCAATATACTCGGATAATAATGCTCTATGATACTTGCACAAGGCTAAGTAGTTAGGGGTGCATATGATCATACTTATTGCATTCAACAACAACATAAAAATAAACACTTGTGCACGTAAAGCATATGAAACATATAACACACAATAGAGCAAGTTTTCTAAGTATCATACACCCTAGAGTTTGTGGTTTGAAGACATAGTATTATAAATCGGTCTTGTTTTGGATAAGTATGCATGTTACCCCCAAAGTATAAAAGTGAAAATGGGGGATGAAATGGACTCACATGAAATAAGTAACTTGAAGGATAGTTTGCGATAAAACGGGGGAAGGGTAAGTTCAATGGGCAAGACCTAATTTGAAAAGGGTCTTGAGTTAGTAGATGGTTTTTAAAAGATATAAAGTAAAACAACTTGACAAGTAACATAAATAATTAAAGTTTGAAGGCTAAAATGTAAACACATAAGGAATTAAAATAATGATTTTTGAAAAGTAAGTTTACTCGAAGTCGGGTCTCAGTATTCTATTTATTAGTTTTTTACTTAACCTTTGTTAAGTAAATATTTGGGTATAATTGCAATATTGCAAAGTTAAATAGATACCAAAACGAGACTTTACGAGTGTTCGGATTTGTCGGTTCGAGTCTTGATAATTGATCAAGCTCGAAGCCGAGACTCCAAAATGTTATGAGATAACTCAATGAAATCAAAAGAAGCTTTACCAAGTGTGTAGTTCTATTAAGGAGAACCTCGACGTTCGTTTAGCGAGTGTTTGGTTTTGTCGGTCCAAACTTGTTATAAGATCAAGTTAGATCCAACATACCAAATTTTTTGAGAAAACAATTTAAAATTAGTTTATAAAATAGTTTTAGAGAAAATATGAGATTCAGTGGCTCAAAACACACTAGTGTGTCTTAAGCGAGTGAACTCGGTTTAGTTCGGTCCTTGACTCGGAATAAGGCTGAGGATGGTTACCACATACCCAATACCATGGAGCTTTATTAAAATAACTTAGAAATGATAATACTCAAGTTTAAATACAACATGTTATAATATAATGTTTAAACAAGAGTTCGGTTTCGGTTCGGTCCTTGACTCGGAATGAAACCAAGAATGGTTGCCACATATCCAATACCATAGAACTCATTAAAATAAACTTAAAAATAATAATACTCAAATCTTTCATACAAAATGAACACAATAAAGTATTAAACAAAAGTTCGGTTTTGGTTCGGCTCTTGACTCGGGATGAAATCGAAAATGGTGGCCACAACCAATACCATTGAACTATTAAAAATGATTTGGAAACTAAAAGTAATTAGAAACTAAACAACAGTAGTAAACTTTCATAAATTAAAGCATAAGTTAAAGTATATATCAAGGACTATAATAGTCCTCCATGTAGCCTTGCCTTGTAGCACGACACTTCAACCGACCGTGACCGGAGAAATGAAAGCCGAAGGAAAAAAATGGTGCATATTATATATATGTTGCAACATCAAGCTTTAAGTAATAGGAATTAGTTAGAAACAAAGATTTGCTTTAGTTTGACCTTAAGTAGTCAAAATAACAAGAGGTTAAAGATGAACAGTTGGATTGAGAGAAAGTTTGGAGAGAATACTTAGATCTAGATTGGGGAGAGTTTGTGGTGAATGAGCAAACCCAAATGGGATGCATTGGCCTTGTTTATATAGGGAAAGAGTGAAGGGTTGGCCATGATGTTGCTTTTAAAGTTTCATGCGTGTGGATGGTTTAAGTTGGTCAAACAAGGTGTAAACAGACAAATATAAGTTAAACTCAATATTTCATTAATAACGACAGACCTGAAAAATCAAAACAGGTCAGGATTTTGATACAAATATAAATATAAGTTAAACCGAAAATGACGAATGTTACAATAGGCCTTCTAATCATCACCCAACATCTTTTTGTCATCGTTAGTATAGGCCGTTACAGGTCTGGGAACTGGTCCATCAGCAGTGTCAGTGGTGGGAATGTAAGGACCATTCTTAATTGATCTGAGAAGAGCATAGTCATTAATCCTTATACAGTTCTTGAAACGCCACTTGAATTCCTCAAAGTTGTTATCCCACTTGAGTAGTTTTGGAGGTTTGTTAGTAGTGCTAGCCTCATTTTCAAAGATTCAAAGATAAGGTAAGTTTTCAGGATTAGTCATTATCTTGCAAATCAGTAATCAAATCAAACAGTCCAGTAACAGTTTCTGGTACAAACGGATCAAGTTTGAAAAGGAATCAAATCGAATTGGTGTAAGGCCCCGTTCCCGGTGCCGTACATTGTTGTTGGATTTACTCATAAACACATTTCTATTCATCAGAGTCAAACAAAACTTTTGCGGAATAATAAAATTTCAATCATTGGTTACAAAACATTCAACTTGTCTTTGAAACATAACATAAATTAGTTTATTAAAACATTATTACAAATCTTCCTTGGATGCCCGTGCCTTCAAATCATGCCATGTGTCTCCCTCATCCCAGCTGCTTCAATCTATTTGCCTGTGTGCATACTAAAAGTCAGCTAACCTGAGTGAGTTGTAGTTGAAACAGGCAACGTACAATACATTCACATACTTACTTATACGTATCTAAATATACATATTAGTGTTGGGAAAATCGACCACCTAGCCACGAACGGCAAACAAAAAGTGCGGAATTAATCTTCGTTTGGATACCACTCTGTTGGGAAATCGACCATCTAGCCACGAACGGTAGACAAAAAGTGCGGAATTAATCTTCGTTTGGCTATACTTTTTCCGACCCGAATGAACCTATGAGGATGCAAACAAATATGGTATTTAAAAGTAAATAGGACACACTAATTTTAGCGTGGAAAACCTCTCAAGGCGAGAGTAAAAACCACAGGACTACTAGAGCCGCTTCAAATCCACTATCACCAATAATAGCAATACCAAAAATCATCTCTAGGTAAAACTAGAGGCATACACAAAACATCATATACTTGGTACAAACTAACATCAATTATATGGAACCAAACTACAAAAGAGTAACGACTAAGAGGTAACACCAACGAGAAATTCCCGGTCTCTAGAACGTCTCTTATCTCTTCACAAAACACAAAAAGAATTGGAACACCAATTTTATTCTCTTCCTAACCTTTTAGTCGACAACAGAAGAGGAACAAAAACATCAATTCTTTTTCGTATGAGTGTTTAACAGCAGAATCATACAAAACCTAAATCATAATTCTCAAATATATATTTAGAGTAATGTCGGCTGTGTGGATTTTTCTCCAAGAAAAAAAATACCCATATGATACTAATGAGCCAATAAAGTTATCCGATAAAAAACCATAACATGTAACATATGTTGTTGTTGGCTTGTGACGTCAGGGCCGGCCCAATAGGCCAATTGGGCTAAGCAAGGGCTTGAGGCCCCCTAAATTATAAGCCCCCATTTAAAAAAAAAAATTATATATCTTATACAGATAATAAGCGCCGATGTTAGGACCTAACAGTTAGGTTTTAGGTTTTAATGGAGTCATGGAGAAATAGAATGACGCACGCGTGATCAATGATACTGATGGACTGCTGGAGATTCACTAACCAAGGATGGAGGGATTGGACGACAACAACACTCCATTAAATCATAACGGTAATTTTTTTTTGTTATTATCAACAATTAATGGATCTAAATCTCTAATCAACTAGTATAAACTAACCCTTGATGCCAATTAATCCATCAGACATACAACAATCGGCTGTGACGACTGACGAAATACCCATACAACATCTGTGAGCCTGCTGCCTGTGACGGCTGACGAAACAAACAATCGGCTGGCCTTTCACCTCTGTGCAATCTGTTATTGACTAACTCCCTAAGCTTTCTGGCTTCTACAATCAGTAAACGAATCGGTTAGTTTTAAATTTTTAATTCAACCTGATTATTGCTCTATTGTTTGTTTTCTTGTTTAGATTTTTAATTGTTTAGACGGTTTACTGTTGAGGTTAGTTTTAGATTTCAGCCTATTGCCCTATTTGCCACTTGACATTTGTGCTTAATTGTATATTTGTATTAGAATAGAATTTTCCTTAATGTCACACTGACACCGAACATACGAATCCGGTTATGCAAAAAAACAAAAAAGACTTAAAAGGGAGGCTTTAGTTCAATCACAAAAAGGAGCTATTTTAAAATTTTTCACATCCCCAAAACTACAAACAATGAACATACAAATGACGATCATCCTATAGATAATGACTTTATAAATGACGAACAACCTACAAGTAATGAACTTACAAATGACGAACAACCTACAAATAATGAACCTACAATTGATGAGTTAACAACAAGTGAAGATGAACCTATAAATGATGATCAACTTCCAAATGAGAATCAAGCTAAAGAGCCTCCAAATATTGTTGACCCAAGTCAATGGAATAATATCAATAGTAATTTAAGGGATCTAATTGTAGAAAAAGGCCCGGTAAAAATTTATGGTTACAATTTCCAACAGATGAATATTCAAGAAGCTTTAATACTTCTCTTTATATCCGAAAGTTACCGAATGGAGAAAAAATAGAAAGAAAATGGTTGGTTTATTCTATAGAACTAGATAGAGCATTTTGTTTTTGTTGTAAGTTATTCAATGTGAACCAATGTATAAGTAAATTAGCATATGAAGGTAGTAATGATTGGAGAAATCTTAGTGCCAAAATTAAAAGAAAATGAATTAAGTAATGTGCATATTGTCAATATGAGAACATGGATGGAATTAGAGATAAGATTGGCGAAAAATAAAACAATTGATAAACAAACTCAAGATCAAATAAATAAAGATAAAGAACATTGGAGAAACGTGCTAATAAGAATACTCGCCGTTGCAAAGTGTTTTGGTAAAAAGAATATAGCATTTCGTGGGAAGAATGAAAAAATTTATGAAGAAAATAATGGTAATTTTTTAGCTATTATCGAGATGATTGCGGAATTTGATCCAATAATGCAAGAACATATTCGACGCATAAAAGACAATGAAATTCATAATCATTACCTTGGACACAAAATGCAAAACGAATTGATTTGTTTGTTAGCAAATGAAATAAAAACTAAAATTATTAAAAAGGTTACGGAAGCAAAATATTTTTCAGTTATACTTGATTGCACTCCCGATGTAAGTCACAAAGAACAAATGTCCATTGTCTTACGATGTGTAGATGTTTCATCAACTCCGATTCAAGTTAATGAATATTTTATAGGATTTTTAATAGTAGATGATACAAGTGGTAAAGGCCTTTTTGATGCTATTATTAAAGAAATTAGTAATCTAGGGCTTGATGTAAATGATATTAGAGGCCAAGGTTATGATAATGGATCGACTATGAAGGGAAAACATCAAGGCGTGCAAAAACGATTGTTAGACATTAACCCTAGAGCATTTTACACACCATGTGGTTGTCATAGTTTAAATTTAGTAATTTCTGATATGGCTATCTCTTGTAACAATGCTGAGGATTTTTTTGGTGTATTACAACGTGTTTATTGTTTGTTCGCATCATCCACTAAAAGATGGAATATTTCACTAGATAATGTAAAACATTTAACTCTTAAACCATTATAACAAACACGTTGGGAAAGTCGATTAGAAAGTGTTAAAGCAATTAAGTTTCAAGCTTCGCAAATAAGAGAAGCATTATTGGATTTATATGAGGATAGTACTGATCTTAAAACTAAAGATGATGCTAAAAATTTAGCTACGGTACATTTTGAAATAATTTGAATTTTTATTAGCGATGGTTATTTGGTATGATATTTTGTTTGCTGTTAATATAGTTAGTAAAAACTTACAAGCAAAAGATATGTGTATTGATGATGCTATAAAACAACTAAATGAACTTATTCGTTTTTTTTAAACTTATAGAGAGGAGGGATTTGAAAAGGCTATGACCGCAACTAAACAAATATGTCTATATAGTGGTATTGAACCTGTTTTTCGTGAGAAACGTATTATTCGTAGAAATAAAAAGTTTGATCAAAATACTGATAATGAAACTTTAAAAACTCCTATCGAATGTTTTAGGACTGATTATTTCTTATACATAGTAGATCAAGCTATAGCTTCACTCACAAGTAGATTTAATCAATTTAAAGAGTTTGAAACTATTTTCGGTTTTTTGTTTAGTATTGAAAAGTTAAAATCGTTCGATGAAGAAATTTTAAAAAAGAAGTGTATTAATCTTGAGAATTTTTTGAAACATGATGACAAGGTAGACATTGATGGTTTAAATTTATTTCAAGAATTAAAAATGCTAAGGGATATGATAGATATAGAATCTGACACACTTATAAACATATTAAATTATATTAAAAGTTTGATTCTTTTTCGAATGCTTATATTGCTTATAGAATTGTGTTAACTATTCCTGTGACCGTTGCTTCTGCAGAACGTAGTTTTTCTAAATTAAAGTTGATAAGAAATTATTTAAGATCTACAATGTCACAAGAAAGGTTAAATGGTTTAGCTCTTTTGTCGATTGAGAAAAACTTTTTAGGAGAAATTGATTATGATTATTTCATTAAACAATTTGCATCTATTAAAGCTAGAAAAATAAATTTCATATAAATATTATTTTTTACCGACACGAAATAACTTAAAATTTTTTTTTAACTCCGATTATTATTACCGGTCCCAAGCCCGGATAAAGAAGGAGGGTTTATACTTAAAAATTTTGGAAAAGAAAGGCCCCAACTTGATAGTTAGCTTGAGGCCTCTAAAAACCTTGTGCCGCCACTGTGTGACGTCAGACCAAAACAAAAGAATATTACTTTCTTTCTTTTCTCCTTATTTATATAATTAATAACAATAAATAAAACCATGTAATTAGAGATGAGTTGGGCATTCTCATGGGCAAAAAATACCCCAACAAATCCTAACGTGTTCATTCTTTCTTTCATACATACGTAAGTATTTAACTTCTTTCTTTCATACTTTCATATTTAATCTTTCTTTACTTATACGTTTTAAAGAGCCTTAGCCTTATAACCTCACAGATATTATGAAGGTCAGGTCCCTATCCTCTCAGATATTATAAGGGTATGATCCCTATTCTCTCAGATATTATAAGGGTCTGGTCCGCCTATCCTTTTCTTCATATATTCATACATATATTTCTTCATACTATCATTCATGCAATTTCATACATACCCTGCTATCATTCATACATACTTTGTACAACAATTACATCTTTTACGATTACCTTACCTGGAGATACGTGCAATATCCGAAGATCATTCACGTACTTACAAGCGTTCATTCATAACCTCAATATCTATCACATAAATCATATATGGCATACACTTGCCACTTAAGCTAAATGTATTAACTGATCACATTGAGTATGCACACAGCCCAAAAACATAACAAGGAAATGGGGCTAGAAACTCACGTGTAAATGGTTCCTCTCTGAATTTATTGTTATGACCTTGAGCTGTGCACGGCTAATTGTATTAATCATAGTATCAGTTAACTACTTTTAGCTATACCATACTTACTGTAACCGAAAATACCTTTCGTTTTCCGCCACTACAAGCTACAAACTCGTCTTTCCGCCTTATCTACCACTAAATACAGAACCTACAACCAACATACCACAATACCAAGCAAGTTACACTCACGATCAAGCCTCTTACACTATAGTTTCGGTTATTGCTTTAAAAACAAAGATTTAACCGTAAAAATCCGTTTTTGGTCCGTTTAACTCCTTTCTTGGACCAAGATCCCTTGTATAACCCGTATACATCACTTGATCATGCAAGAATCGGTTTTCATCTTTGAAACCTCATTTTCTTGCAAATAAACTCAAGAAACGAAGATGGAAACGTATATAACCCGATCATTACCTTGTTTTCTTGCTAAAAACTCTCGGTTTTTAGTTGATCTTGTGGAGAGGATTTGAATAACTTGGATATGTTTGTTGTAAAAAAGAAATGAAATGGGGTTTGTGGGGGTGGTGGTCCGATCGGTTAAGGGGAGAGGTGGGGTGGGACCCACTTCTCCATTCTTGGCCACTCATTTGGATTCTCGAAATCCGGATAATGTTTTGGATAATCTGGTTCAGTTCGTTTTTCGGTTAAATGTCTAATTCGGCTTAAAACGAGGTTAAAATGGTCGTTTTTTCGGCTTAAAAATGAAATTTATATAAAACCGATTTAAAAACTTTAAAAACTTAAACAATGACATTTATTGACTTAAAACATCATATTATTAATTATTGCGCATCTTTTTCGGCTTGATCGATTGTCTCTTGCTCGGTTTGGTATTAAAGGTTTCGTTTAATGTACCGACGTACCATTAAATCAAAATTCTTTTTCTGTGCCGTACTTTACTTATCCCGAAGCATTAATGCTTCGTAACATCACTAAATATTATAGATATCGTCTATAATTAAACCCTCGATTCGTTCGGGTTTCAATAATTATCGACCGATTAATCGCATATTCAATGCGGTGAATTATATATTCACGTACAATCAATACAGTGAACCATGTATTCTCGTATAATTACTATGGTAACTCATGTACCCGACATTAAATATGACGTAACTATTGTCTACCGGTTAGGGTATACCGGGTTTCGTCGGAATCGTTACAAATTACCTCTCAGTCTCTCTAACAATCTCTAACTTATTTTAGTTGATTTTAAAGAATAAACCGGAAAACAATTATTAACGTGTTCAAATGACGACTCACCTCTCGGTCTCACCGACACACTAACCTAATGGAAACGAATACTACGCAACCAAGGATAGAGGAACAATTTAACTTAACCCAAATTAAACCAACTAATTGCACATAAACACTCAAACTTGACAAGACAAAAACCCGCTCTCGCGCGGTCCTAATTCTAACAAGTAAAAGCTACGAGACAATATTACTTCTTATCACCTCTCGGTCTCAAAGAAGGTGTATTTTAACTGATTTTAGATGATTATATTACCCACTTATCCCTACGGTTGTACTTCCCGCAAATAAACCCAAAACACCAAGTAAAGAGTTTAACAAGCAATCAATTAATCAAAACCGATTTAATTAACTAATGCAAAAGGATTATAAGTAATAACAAATAAAACACAGCCATCACACACAATCTAATTTATGGTTTAGTTAAACTTTACATCAATAATTTAAGTCTTGAACATCAACAATCCATTAAACAAGTCAAAACCACTCAACAATCATCTATCCTAGGTAGAACAAGCAAGATTAGCTACTCATTGATTTTGGACAGCCATGTATACTCAAGAAAAACATCATAAACATCATCATAAACATAATCAAACTCATTCAAGATCCAAACAATATCAATCACAAGACAACCAATCAATCAATTGCAAAACAATTCAAAGTAAAAGACCAAATCAACAAAGTTAGGGTTCTTGAACAATAATTAAAGTTTATGGATGTTTTACTATGAAGTATGGCTGATATTTATGATTGTTTGAAGCCCCTAGCTGCTGCCCCAAGGTCACTCTTCCCTCTCCAGCCGTCCAAAACACCTCAGCCGCCAACAGCTTTCTCTTTTTCTTCTTTCTTTCTTGCGGCTGCAATTTCCGATCGGACTTAGGGTTAGGAGTTAGGTTTTTTGTGTATTTAGGGATTATGTGATTAATGGCTGATTATGTCACACCCTCAAAATCCACTAACGGAGTTTTACCGTCAGAGGGTGTGAACTGGCAGGATCGGAATCATCAGTTATAATCAAACCATAAAAACGTTTAAATGCAAATAAGTGCGGAAGCGTAAAAACCTTAATTCAAAAGTTGCGTCACGCAGGACGACTTAAAACCAAATGTAACTGTTAAAATTTAAGTTTGCAGAATAAAGATGGTTTCAATTAATGCATGCTCCTAAACCGCGCACCCGCCTCGGCTACCTGAGAATAACATACTAAAAGTGTCAACACAAGGTTGGTGAGTTCACAAGTTAAATAAGATAAATCGTTTAGCGTTTTGCGTAACCTCGTTACGGCGTTTCAGTGTTGCGTAACCCCGTTACGACGTTTAAGTGTTGCGTAACCTCGTTACGACGTTTAAGTGTTGCGTAACCTCGTTACGACGTTTAAGTGTTGTGTAACCATGTTACAACGTTTAAGTGTTGCGTAACCTCGTTACGACGTTTAAGTGTTGTGTAACCACGTTACAACGTTTAAGTGTTTTGCATTACCAGATAGTGTTATGTCAAATTATATATCGATAGGTAGCTAATCTATACAACAAGTATCGCTAAGTGGTTCGCGACCGAAGCTGACTGTTTATCAAGTGCCCGTCACCAGGTCAATCCAGACCATGGTAAGTGTTAGCCAAAATTACACCCACTCAACCTCCAGTTGAGCTTAGCGTCGGGTGGGGTTTGTCAAACCCAGTAGTACTACTCAACAGTGACTCGCTATTCCAAATATTAACCGGTCCGATGTGTGGGACTTCAAATGTTACGTTTGCCGCTTAGCCCTTTACAAGTGATATATAATTTATAACAAAATCTTAAATATGCGTTTATCTCAGAAAATATGTTTATCGGAGTATGTTATCTCCCCCAAGTGAAAAACGTTTGAAAACAGTTCAAAGAGCGGGGTAAGTGAAACTCACTGTTTGCGAAGATTATCCCGATCTAGATCACCAAGTGATGCGCGTCGTAGAAACTCTCTAGCGTTCTAAATAACAAAGAGATTTTCTAAGTATCGGTACGTTTAACGAGTCTCTAGACTCGGCACATAATACCTATGCACGTAACAGATTTCGTGTTTCGTTTGTGAATCGTGTGTGACTTAAACAAGTACAATTGTGATATGATACATGAGTGAGCAATTACTTTCGTGTCACGTACTAATAACATACTTTACTAGCAATTATTCCCGTAAGGGCATTTTGGTCACACACAACAATTAACTAGCAATTATTCCCGTAAGGGCATTTTGGTCAACAAACAAAGACTAACTAACCATTATTCCCCATAAAGGGAAATTTGGTCAATTCATGGCAATCAACTAACAACTATTCCCCGCAAGTGTATTTTGGTCAAAATACAACAATTATATAAAAACTATCATATTTCATGCATTCCTATACAACTCAGCAGCTAGTTTCGTTATGACAGAATTTCTACTTGAAAGATTGCACTAGTTCACCGATCATAACGTCTCAATTAATTCACCAAAAATCACCACAGAAGAATACATATCTTAGGTTTCCAGAACATATTTTATCTTATTTTTATTCCACATATTTTTCTTATAATGACCAAAACATTACAGCAAACTCATATCAGTCAGATTCATGCGCAACAGAATGTTATTTACAATTCCCGTTAAACGAAAAATCCAATAAATGCAAGACCACTTGGGTTTGGTTCCTAACTCAATGAGTCAACTTCCAGAAGTGGAACCAACCCAATTGGTCCCGTAGTTCAAGAGATATAACATTTACAACATAACCTAACAGCAGGTCTAACAGCTCAGCTTTGCATCACGTTTTTGTAAAATCATAAAAGTATACTTCCACTTATCCAAAAATTACGAATTTATACTTTATGAAAACTAGACTCAACCTAGTTTACTGCAGTACCCACAATCTCAACCAATTTTCACGTTTACACTTCGTTACAGTCACTTGAACATCGTACATACATTCTGTCCAGATTCTGTTCACATCAAAACTCAACAATTTCACTAGCCATGGATCATAAATAAATCATATAACATGCTAGACACTAATACTACTATCCATGCAACTCAATTACACCATACACACATGGTTAGGGTTTTATTTGAACTCACAATCAAGGACACAACAATTAACATGCAATACTATCAAACTAGTTATCAATTCATTATCCAAATAACAACAATCATATTAATCATATGCATGAACAAAATCGGCCAGCTAGGGTTTGTTATTAACCCAACAAACATCAAATTCAATCAACAAGGATGTGAAGGATGATCAAATATACCTTCCTAGCACTTTGTTCTTCAATCAAAGGCTTGAATTGATGGTGTATGTGTGTGTGTTTGTGGACGGCAGCCAAGAGAGAGCAAGGGGGAGGCCGATCGGGTTGTAGGTTAATAAAATAGGTTAGGGTTTGTAGTTAAGGTTATATTTATAGATATACAAGTTACACTCTAGTCCCTAAACTTCCAAATGTTACCTCTCTAGCCTAATTAGTTGGTTCTTGTTTCTTGTTTAACACTCCACATAACGAATCAAGTAACACACATATATCTAACACATAATTTACACATAATTATTGTTTTGACGTTTGTCGTTTATTTAACAATCGTTCGCGTCAACTTGTTTGCGTTTCGGTGCAAATCCCGAAAGACTACACATGTAGTAAGTGTTAAGCGTCATTTAAACCCTAGTTTAAATGTAATGAAGTGTGCGTTATAGATTCAACGATCTTAAAGTTTGAATTGACGGAGTTAAGTTAACGGGGTTAACCTGAAATTGACGATTGTCACATCATTCCCATGTTAAAGAATTTTCGTCCCGAAAATTTGAGTCAAGTCGTGATGAGAGCCTGAAAAAGTAAGAAAAATTTTCAGTTGTCATATCATCCCCTAGTAGAAAGAAATTTCGTCCCGAAATTTAGTTCATACCTCCGGTGATGTTTGACGGTTTGCCGGGTTTCGTGGTTTTCGGTGTTTGGTTAGCCCTTCAAAAAGGTGAGGATACTTTTTCATCATGTGATCCTCGCGTTCCCACGTGAACTCCGGTCCACGTCTCGAGTTCCAACGAACCTTAACGATTGGAATTTTGCTGCGTTTGAGCGTTTTGGTTTCCCAATCCAAAACCTCTACTGGTTCCTCAATGAACCGTAACTGCTCATCAACTTGTAGTTCCTCCAAAGGGACTACTTGGGTTTCATCAGATAGGCATTTCTTCAAATTTGATACGTGGAATACATCATGTACGCCACTGAGTTCTGTTGGTAGGTCCAGTCGGTACGCCACCGGACCAATGCGCTCAGTTATCCGGTACGGACCAACATATCGTGGGTTGAGTTTGTTTCGCTTACCAAAGCGAACCACACCTTTCCAAGGTGAGACTTTGAGTAACACCCGATCGTTCACTTGAAATTCGAGAGGTTTTCGGCGCTTGTCGGCGTAACTCTTTTGGCGATCTCGTGCTGCTGCCATGCGATTTCGGATTTGAACAATCTTTTCCGAGGTTTCGAGTACCAGTTCCGGACCAGTGATTTGGCTATCACCCACCTCTGCCCAGCAGAGTGGTGATCGACACTTCCGTCCGTACAGCGCTTCAAACGGCGCTGCCTTAATACTTGCGTGGTAGCTGTTATTATACGAAAACTCTACCAAGGGTAAGTGGGGTTCCCAACTTTTTCCGAAATCTAAGACGCATGCACGCAACATATCCTCCAGGGTCTGAATAGTCCGTTCACTTTGCCCATCCGTCTGAGGATGGTATGCTGTACTCATATCGAGACGGGTGCCCAGTGCGCTTTGCAGCGACTTCCAAAAGTGCGAGGTGAAACGAGAATCTCGATCGGAAATGATCGAGACAGGCACTCCGTGTCTAGACACCACTTCTTTCATGTATACTCGAGTCAGTCGTTCCATTTTGTCTGTTTCTTTAATCGCTAGGAAGTGTGCCGATTTAGTCAACCGGTCAACGATCACCCAGATGGTATCGCATCCCGTCGGTGTCTTAGGCAAACCCGTAATAAAGTCCATAGAGATGTGTTCCCATTTCCACATTGGGAGTTCCGGTTGTTGCAGAAGGCCAGATGGTTTCTGGTATTCTATCTTGACTCTGGCACAAGTCAAACATTTGCTCACGTAGGTGGCAATGTCGGCTTTCATGTTCGGCCACCAGTAAAGTGCCTTTAAATCATGATACATTTTATCTGAGCCGGGGTGGATAGAATATCGGGACTTGTGAGCTTCGTCCATCACTAGAGTTCTCAACTCTCCGTATCGTGGAACCCAAATCCGGTTCTCAAAATATCGGACCCCGTCCGATCTGGTTTCAAGTTGCTTGCTCATGCGCCGCATGAGTTCCGATGGAAGATTATCATCTTTCAAAGCTTCCAGTTGCGCATCGCGAATCTGATCGGGCAAGCTGGCATGAATCGTGAGTTGCAATGCTCTCACCCGTCTGGGTTTATCTGTTTCTTTTCTGCTGAGGGCGTCGGCCACCACATTGGCCTTGCCAGGGTGGTACTTGATGGCACAATCATAATCTTTAAGCAGCTCGACCCAACGACGCTGTCTCATGTTCAGCTCCTTCTGATCGTAGATATGTTGGAGACTCTTGTGGTCGGTGTAAATGGTAAACTTGGTACCGTACAAGTAATGCCTCCATATCTTGAGAGCAAACACCACAGCTCCGAGTTCCAAATCATGGGTCGTGTAGTTCTTCTCGTGAACCCGTAGTTGTCTAGAGGCGTAGGCTATAACCTTCTCGAGTTGCATCAGCACACAACCGAGACCTTGTATAGATGCGTCACAGTGTACCTCAAAATTTTCCGTTCCCTCGGGGAGGGCTAAAATAGGGGCGCTACAAAGCTTGGTTTTCAACAGTTGAAAAGCGGATTCTTGCGCGTCACCCCAGTTGTACTTAGTGCCCTTGTGAGTCAAAGCGGTGAGGGGTTGAGCAATCTTTGAAAATCCCTCGATGAAACGCCGGTAGTAGCCGGCCAGTCCTAGGAATTGTCGCACCTCAGTCGGAGTCTTAGGTGCTTCCCAGTTCTTGATGGCCTCTACCTTACCGGGATCGACATGGATACCATTCTCGTTGATCACATGTCCTAAAAAGTGAACCTCGCGAAGCCAAAATTCACATTTCGAGAGTTTAGCATACAGTTGTTCCTTCTTCAGTAGTTCCAGAATTATCCTTAAGTGCTCTTCGTGGTCAGTCTCATTCTTGGAGTAGACGAGAATATCATCAATGAAAACAATCACAAACTTGTCGAGGTACGCCTTGCATACTCGATTCATGAGATCCATAAATACGGCTGGTGCGTTGGTTAGGCCAAAAGGCATAACTGAAAACTCGTAGTGACCATACCGTGTTCTGAAAGCCGTCTTTGAAATATCATCTTCGCGCACTCTCAGCTGGTGGTAACCGGATCGTAGATCGATCTTCGAGTAGTAACTCGATCCCTGAAGCTGGTCAAACAAATCATCAATTCGGGGTAAAGGATAACGGTTCTTGACCGTCACCTTGTTCAACTCCCGGTAGTCGATGCACATTCGGAAAGTCCCGTCTTTCTTTCGGACAAACAAGACAGGGGCTCCCCATGGCGATGAGCTAGGTCGGATAAAACCTTTATCCAACAAATCTTGCAACTGAGTGGACAACTCCTGAAGTTCCGCCGGTGCGAGTCGATACGGGGCTCGTGCTATGGGTGCTGCACCGGGTGTCAACTCGATTTGGAATTCGACTTGACGAATAGGAGGGAGTCCGGGCAAATCCTCCGGGAAAACTTCCGGAAAGTCTCGCACAATCGGTATGTCCTCAACTCGTTTCTCCTCCGCGGGTTTCTCAACAATCTGCGCCAAAATTGCCGGATGACCCTTTCGTAAATACTTCTGTGCCTTCAAAAGGGTAATAATGCTGGTGGTCATGCCGCTTCTCTCGCCTCGGACCGAAATGATCTCGCCGGAAGGGGTGGTAATATGGACTATCTTATCATGGCATATAATCTCCGCTCGGTTCTTGGATAACCAGTCCATGCCGACAACGACATCGAAACTACTAAGCGTAAAAGGAATAAGGTCGATGTCAAAGACATGACCTGACAGTTTCAACTTACATCCCGCAAGTATATGAGTTGTTACTACAGTTTTACCGTTAGCTAATTCAACAGGAAACTTAGCGTCTAACGGGGTTGGAGTAAGGTTTAAAAGTTGGCTAAAAGCTTTTGACACAAAACTCCTATCAGCTCCAGTGTCAAACAAAACAGAAGCAAAACAATCGTTTACAGGGAACTTACCAGACACCACATGCGGATCATTGCGGGCTTGACCCGATCCAATCACAAACGCTCTTCCTTTGCCATTTCCTCCACCGTTACTGCCACTTCCATTACCCCCATTATTGTCATTCTGTTTCAGCTTGGGGCAATCCTTCCGGAAATGACCTTCCTGTCCGCATTCAAAACATCCCTTAGTCGTCATCGGTGGCTTAGGAGCACCCTTCGCCGCAAGGTCAACTCTACATTCCTTCGCTTGGTGACCTATCTTTCCGCATCTTTGACACTTGACACGGTCACACTGACCAACATGATGAAAGTTGCACCTGTTGCACTTTGGATATTTTCCAGCATATCCGCTCGAAACCTGCCCGCTACCGTTGTTGTTGTTGTTGTTGTTGTGATTCTGAGTATTGAAACTCCGAGTAAATTCGGGCTTACGGTAGTGGTGTTGCGGTGGGAGGTTTGAGGATGAAGTTCTGGTGTTGTCAAACTTTCTCTTTCCGCTGTTCGGGTTACTGTTGTTGTTACTGTTGCTGACGTGGTCATTACTCGGGTTGTCACGGGCTTTAGCAGTCGAACCCCTCGGTGGTAACGCACCCTGGGTCACAGCCTGATCCGTCAGTTTGTGAGCCAAACGGATCGCTTGTTGTATCGTGGCTGGTCGGGAAGACGTCACCATGCCCTGAATCTGTGGTGCTAACCCATCAATGTACAACTCTATTCTCTTGCTCGGCGGATCCACCATCCGCGGACACATCACTGCCAACTCGTGCGAACGAGTAGTGTAGGCTTCAATCTCCGAACCCACCATCTTCAACGACCAAAACTCCGACTCTAACTTCGCAATCTCTTCCCTCGGACAGTACTCCTCTCGCATCATGTTTTTGAACTCCTCCCAGTTCATCGCGTTAGCCAGTTCCAATCCAAGGATCTGGACGTTCGAATTCCACCAAGTGAGGGCGGAATCCTCAAGTGTCCCAGCAGCGAATTTGACCCTACTGGCAGGGTGACAGTTACACATCTCAAAGGCCGACTCGGCCTTCTCAGCCCAACGCAGGAAGCCTATAGCTCCCTCAGTGCCCTTAAACGTACTGGGCTTGCAGTCAAGGTAGTTCTTGAAGGTACACGTTCCACTTGGACCTCCAGTTTGATTCTGAACGTGTGCGGCTAAAGCGGCCGCCACATGGTTATTCAGCAGAGTTTGGAGTTCAGCTGCAGTCATGCTGATGTTACCACGTCCTCGTCCAGCGTTTCTTCCGGCCATTTCCTAAAATCACAGTATAAAATGTTAAACATGAATTTTTCTTTCATATACAACACACCATACATGTAATAAGAGATAGGTAAGAAAAAAAAAATCACATCACAACCACATATTAGTCTAAATAAAAATTCATGATTAAAACCATTGTATTCGCTACAAAGTATTTCCAATCAATCCTTAAAATCATAGAAAAATAATAGTTAGGATGGAGACAACCCCTCCATCTAAGTATCATCATCACTAGATGTCGTCATCTGAGGACACTTCTGAATGTGCCTCCTCCTCAGCCGGTTCTTCCTCCGGTTCTTCTTCGGGTTCCTCCTCGGGATCTTCCTCGGGATCCTCCTCAGGCTCCTCTTCGGGATCTTCTTCAGGTTCTACTTCAGGCTCTGCCTCGGGCTCGGCCTCAGGCTCTGCCTCAGGTTCTGCTGCGTTCTGAGCAAGTTGCATTTGTAGGATATCGCAACGTTCTAACGCTATCTCAGTTCGGGTCCTTGCTTCTTGGAGTTGCTCTTGCAAGTCTATCATCTCGGCTTGCATCTTCATCATAACCTTTGTTTGTTGCTTACTAGTCTCTTGCATTTCTTTCATTGCCGCTGCCATGCGGGCAATCTCCTCCTGAGTCTCGGTTCCATCTTTAAACAGTCTGGCAACATTTTCTCTAGTGTAGCGCATGTAACCCACATCACGCTCCAAACAAGAGACGACAGCTGCGAGAACTCGCTCCACGGGTTCGGTTATGGGTGGTAGAGTGTTAGGGTAAGCAGGGTGGTTCGGGTGAGGCAACGGGGGAACTTGTTCACGGTAGACCATACGTCTGATCATGTTGGGGTACCAATCCCAGCTAACGTCGTTTTCATACAGGCCTCCGGATAGGCGGTACCTCTTCGGTGCAGGAGTTTTGAGTTCCGGGACTACACGGGGTGGCGAGGCAGTAGGTAACTGCGGTTCCTTCCCGTGAGCATGCATCATCGAATCGGATGATGATGAGGGTGGCGTCGACATTCCTACAGGTAAGCCGTGTATATGCGCGTGTATGAGTGAAGGAGGTAAAGAAATAAGATTTCAAGACTACACAAACCTATGCAGTGCGTATCATTATAACTAATGGGTCGTCGCGGTTATAGTCTAGTATGCATGCAGCTTCTAGTTCGCTATAACCAATGGCTCTGATACCAATCTGTCACACCCTCAAAATCCACTAACGGAGTTTTACCGTCAGAGGGTGTGAACTGGCAGGATCGGAATCATCAGTTATAATCAAACCATAAAAACGTTTAAATGCAAATAAGTGCGGAAGCGTAAAAACCTTAATTCAAAAGTTGCGTCACGCAGGACGACTTAAAACCAAATGTAACTGTTAAAATTTAAGTTTGCAGAATAAAGATGGTTTCAATTAATGCATGCTCCTAAACCGCGCACCCGCCTCGGCTACCTGAGAATAACATACTAAAAGTGTCAACACAAGGTTGGTGAGTTCACAAGTTAAATAAGATAAATCGTTTAGCGTTTTGCGTAACCTCGTTACGGCGTTTCAGTGTTGCGTAACCCCGTTACGACGTTTAAGTGTTGCGTAACCTCGTTACGACGTTTAAGTGTTGCGTAACCTCGTTACGACGTTTAAGTGTTGTGTAACCATGTTACAACGTTTAAGTGTTGCGTAACCTCGTTACGACGTTTAAGTGTTGTGTAACCACGTTACAACGTTTAAGTGTTTTGCATTACCAGATAGTGTTATGTCAAATTATATATCGATAGGTAGCTAATCTATACAACAAGTATCGCTAAGTGGTTCGCGACCGAAGCTGACTGTTTATCAAGTGCCCGTCACCAGGTCAATCCAGACCATGGTAAGTGTTAGCCAAAATTACACCCACTCAACCTCCAGTTGAGCTTAGCGTCGGGTGGGGTTTGTCAAACCCAGTAGTACTACTCAACAGTGACTCGCTATTCCAAATATTAACCGGTCCGATGTGTGGGACTTCAAATGTTACGTTTGCCGCTTAGCCCTTTACAAGTGATATATAATTTATAACAAAATCTTAAATATGCGTTTATCTCAGAAAATATGTTTATCGGAGTATGTTATCTCCCCCAAGTGAAAAACGTTTGAAAACAGTTCAAAGAGCGGGGTAAGTGAAACTCACTGTTTGCGAAGATTATCCCGATCTAGATCACCAAGTGATGCGCGTCGTAGAAACTCTCTAGCGTTCTAAATAACAAAGAGATTTTCTAAGTATCGGTACGTTTAACGAGTCTCTAGACTCGGCACATAATACCTATGCACGTAACAGATTTCGTGTTTCGTTTGTGAATCGTGTGTGACTTAAACAAGTACAATTGTGATATGATACATGAGTGAGCAATTACTTTCGTGTCACGTACTAATAACATACTTTACTAGCAATTATTCCCGTAAGGGCATTTTGGTCACACACAACAATTAACTAGCAATTATTCCCGTAAGGGCATTTTGGTCAACAAACAAAGACTAACTAACCATTATTCCCCATAAAGGGAAATTTGGTCAATTCATGGCAATCAACTAACAACTATTCCCCGCAAGTGTATTTTGGTCAAAATACAACAATTATATAAAAACTATCATATTTCATGCATTCCTATACAACTCAGCAGCTAGTTTCGTTATGACAGAATTTCTACTTGAAAGATTGCACTAGTTCACCGATCATAACGTCTCAATTAATTCACCAAAAATCACCACAGAAGAATACATATCTTAGGTTTCCAGAACATATTTTATCTTATTTTTATTCCACATATTTTTCTTATAATGACCAAAACATTACAGCAAACTCATATCAGTCAGATTCATGCGCAACAGAATGTTATTTACAATTCCCGTTAAACGAAAAATCCAATAAATGCAAGACCACTTGGGTTTGGTTCCTAACTCAATGAGTCAACTTCCAGAAGTGGAACCAACCCAATTGGTCCCGTAGTTCAAGAGATATAACATTTACAACATAACCTAACAGCAGGTCTAACAGCTCAGCTTTGCATCACGTTTTTGTAAAATCATAAAAGTATACTTCCACTTATCCAAAAATTACGAATTTATACTTTATGAAAACTAGACTCAACCTAGTTTACTGCAGTACCCACAATCTCAACCAATTTTCACGTTTACACTTCGTTACAGTCACTTGAACATCGTACATACATTCTGTCCAGATTCTGTTCACATCAAAACTCAACAATTTCACTAGCCATGGATCATAAATAAATCATATAACATGCTAGACACTAATACTACTATCCATGCAACTCAATTACACCATACACACATGGTTAGGGTTTTATTTGAACTCACAATCAAGGACACAACAATTAACATGCAATACTATCAAACTAGTTATCAATTCATTATCCAAATAACAACAATCATATTAATCATATGCATGAACAAAATCGGCCAGCTAGGGTTTGTTATTAACCCAACAAACATCAAATTCAATCAACAAGGATGTGAAGGATGATCAAATATACCTTCCTAGCACTTTGTTCTTCAATCAAAGGCTTGAATTGATGGTGTATGTGTGTGTGTTTGTGGACGGCAGCCAAGAGAGAGCAAGGGGGAGGCCGATCGGGTTGTAGGTTAATAAAATAGGTTAGGGTTTGTAGTTAAGGTTATATTTATAGATATACAAGTTACACTCTAGTCCATAAACTTCCAAATGTTACCTCTCTAGCCTAATTAGTTGGTTCTTGTTTCTTGTTTAACACTCCACATAACGAATCAAGTAACACACATATATCTAACACATAATTTACACATAATTATTGTTTTGACGTTTGTCGTTTATTTAACAATCGTTCGCGTCAACTTGTTTGCGTTTCGGTGCAAATCCCGAAAGACTACACATGTAGTAAGTGTTAAGCGTCATTTAAACCCTAGTTTAAATGTAATGAAGTGTGCGTTATAGATTCAACGATCTTAAAGTTTGAATTGACGGAGTTGAGTTAACGGGGTTAACCTGAAATTGACGATTGTCACAGATTACCCTTGTTATTAATTAAATATAATATTATAAAAAGCTTTTAAGAAGTGGGCTTGGGTCGGGCCTTGTCTTGTAAGTTTGAAAGTTGCACAATTAGGCCCCTAAACTCTTCAATTTAACTCTTTTTTCCACCAAACTTCACAACCTACAAGTAAACAATTATATTTGTAAAATCAAGCATAAACAAACCATAAAACTTAATAATTACACTAAAAAACAATTAAAACATGATAAAAATGATACGGAAAGTAAGTGTGTTTCACTACACATCAATTGGGTAAGTGGTAACCATCATTGGTCTTATTCCGAGTCAAGGACCGAACTAAACCGAGTTCACTCGCTTAAGACACACTAGTTGTGTTTTGGGCCACCGAATCTCGTATTTTTCTTTAAAACTATATTATAAACCAATTTTAATTATTTTCTCAAAACAATTGGTATGTTGGATCCAACTTGATCTTATAACTAGTTTGGACTGACAAAGCCAAACACCCGCTTAACGGACGTTAAGATTCTTCTTAATAGAACTACACACTTGGTTAAGCTTCTTTTGATTTCATTGAGTTATCTCATAACGTTTATCACTTTGGAATCTTGACTTCGGGCTTGACCAGTTATCAAGACTCGAACCGACAAATCCGAACGCTCGTAAAATCTCATTTTAGTATCTATTTAACAAAGGGTCTTGCAATAGCATAATTATACCCAACTATTTACTTAACAAAGGTTAAGTAAAACTAATTAATAGAATACCGAGACCCGATTTCGAATAAACTTACCTTTCTAAAACCATTACTTTAATCCTTATCTATTTACACTTTAACTCTTAAACTTTAATTATTTATTTTACTTATCATATCATTTTACTTTAAAGCTTTTAAGTCCGTCTACTAACTCAATACCCTCTTTAATTTAGGTCTTGCTCGTTGAACTTACCTTTCCGTTTTATTACAAACTAATCCTCCAAGTTACTTATTTCATGTGAGTACATTTTGTAACACACCAAACCACGACTTAGGTGTATGACACATATGTTGGTACCACAATTGTAATTAAATCAGAGTTACGTTTTAATAGCGGAAGTCTTTAAAATTTGTGGATTTAAAATGTAATATTTACATATACAAAAGACGGGATTTAAAAGTTTCCCGTTGATGTTTAGGGATTACTTGTTTTACTTTACAAAACCACCATTTACATTATATTTAGTTCAAACAAAAAGATCCGAGCCATCGGATATCTTGCACTTCTTCATTCCAAGCGCTAACTTTGATCACCTGCAAAATGTAAGAAAATACGTCAGCAACGAATGCTGGTGAATATGCTGACGCTAAAAATATTTTCTTTACTTAATCACCCCCCGAGACTACGTAGGTATCGGCCCAACGTGGCTCAGGAATAATCAAGTTAAAACAACACAATTCATAAACTCAAGTCTCTACACTCGGTTCCCCAGCAAACACCGCATCATTCGACTAGTTGAGTGCCTATACGTATACACAAGGTCATACTCCCCGTAGGCGAGCGTAATTGTGACCAGGTGTGATGTGCCCATCACATATGTAAGGATCCAGACAAACGTACACGATAGCCTGAGGCCAGTGTTTATACTCTTGTTTGTAATTGTTTTAGAGACACTTAGTCTCATGTAAACCTTTTCATATAACACGTTTGACTCATTTGATAACAAGTTTGTAAAAGTTGGGGCGTATTCACCTTTTGATTTGGATTGGCTTCAAACACCGTCCGAGGGTCTTTCCCGTTGCTATCCCCCACCTATAGTACAAGTATAACCAATTGTTAGTCGGATATACAATCCGGCTTAAGACCTTTAGTCTTATTTTATAAACTTTACCTCGATGAACCTTTAGTTCAAAATCTCTTTTACTTTAAAACCTTTAGTTAAAAAGTAATATTATAAACCTATAGTTTATTTATAAAACCCTACGTTTCTTCTTCTATAAGAAACATATTCTTTTCTTTTCTTTATTACTTAAGAATAGTTATTTATTCCTTAAATAATATTTATAACAAAGAATATATATATACTTACACACACACACACACACACACATATATATATATATATATTTAACAATATTTATAATTTCTTCTTTTATTCTTTCTCTGTTATACTTTCTTTTCTTTTATCGAGTTATTGAGTATAACCTCGACTTAAGGTCTAAGCCTCTTATAATATTTTATTATTATTTCATTGGCGTTACGCCTACCTTTATTGGCTTATGGAAACCCTAATTACTCGAGCATCACTTCAACGCCGCTTCACCTTCTTTTCCTTCTCGATCAACCCTTCTTCTTATTAATCTTTCCTTGGCACGCCAAACGATAAACACCAATCCTTCACCACTTGTCGGCACACCTTACGAGACTAACCATCATGATGTAGAGGAAGTAACAAACACCTTCTTGGTTGATACGTCGGTGGAATGTGGCACGAACTTCGAGGAAACGAACACGGAAATCGAGGAACCGGACACGCTTTTCGAGGTGGATTGATAATATGGATATGGGATTCTAGAGAGATGTTAGAGAGAGATTGGAAAGCTGAATTTGGGATGAGATTTATGAGATCCTGGACTTGTTATTTATAGGCAAAGTCCATAGGCCCATCACAATACGTGAAGGCCTCCTGGTCACCCGTCGCGTATCGCGACGTAGGTCAGGCCAGTGACATCCTAGACTTGCCACGTGGCGAGCGTTGCATCACGTGTCGACACGTGGCAGGCCACGTGTCTCGTTGTCAGACAACGCGATGGGTCTCTCTTCTTATCCATCGATGGGTCAAGAAAACAGAATTTTCATTTTAAACCCTAAGGTTTGGATTTTGGCAAATTTGGTCACTTGGCTTTGGAATTTGCCATTTTTGAACTCGAAATTTTCATAATGTTACACATTTCATCCCTGGACTGAGTCTCAGTCCCAGTGTGTGTGGCTGATCATCCTCTCGGACCAGCTATTGATCATCGCCTTGGTAAGCTATTACCTCACCAACTAGCTAAACAACTTCTTCCCAGCTTCTTTCACTGTAAAAAAAGACTTCGATATTCACGACTTGTCTCAAACAAGAGAAAGAAACAAGTATCTTATTTTTTTATATTTCCGTTTTCATACTTTGGAGGTAGCATGCATACTTATTCAAAACAAGAATGATTTATAGTACTCGATCCTCAAACCACAAACTTTAGGGTGTATGATTCTAGAATACTTGCTCTATAGTGTGTTATATGTTTCATATGCTTTACGTGCACGAGTGTTTATTTTTATGTTGTTGTTGAACCTCAATAAGTATGATCATATGCACCCCTAACTACTTTAGCCTTGTGCTAGTAGAATAGGGTCTCATTATCCGAGTATGTCGGTTGTTACCGATTAGAAAAGATCCTCATTTATTTATGATTTATATACCGCAATTGTTGCTTCTATTTATAGTTTCATATACGAGTTGTGGATTTTGCCTCATATTATATATACTCAAAATTATGAAATTGCTCACCAACATTCGTGTTGACAAATATTATTTTATGCATTGTTACAGATTTGATTATTGGTTGATTGGAGTTCGAAGATGCTATCTTATTTGAGACCGTTTAGATTATTAGAAGAATGAACAATTAAATTATTATATTTGGTGTTATTTTGTATGAACGATGTTGTGTTACTTTTGTTGATTAAATGGAATGAATGAGTTGTTTAAATATTGTCACTTTAATAGAGTCTTGTATTCTTGAGTAATCCGTTGCACCCCGACATGTTTTGCCGCCTTTGATCGGGTGTGCAAAGCAACATATGAATAGATGATTATGTCATGGTTTTTAAGTGATTGTTTTGATAATGAAAAAATGGAACATAGTAAAAAATGTTGAACAATCGTTATCTTTTTGAGAGGTTATACATTTGATAGGCGAGGTAATTTACATGAGGCATGTTTAATACATGTATACTTGGCACTTTGTAATAGTTTGAAAAAGTTGTGTAAAAATATGAACCCTACACGTGTTTTTGTAATACATTATGTTACTATTAGAACATTGATTACTGTTTACGGAGGGTGTTTAGGATTGCATGTTTTAGCCTACTTATAACTTAATAACTTTTTGAAAAAGTTAAAAAGGTATTTAACATTACAGATTGTGTAAGGGGATAACTTGATAAGTCACAATATTATGACTTATAACTTATTCCCAAATATTTGTCTTATGAAAAAGAGGTGGTTGATGTAGGTGACGATATGTAGATGAGAGAGATTAAATTAAGGTTTGATGAGAAGAGAGTTTCACAAATAAATGAGACGTAGTAAACCGTTTATGGGCTATTCAGGATTGGTGAGACCCATGACCCGTGAAAATTGTTTTGTGATGATTAAGAGATTATTTCACAAATACATGAGATGTTATCTCCTGTTTAAGAGCTATATAGGTTTGGTGAAACCCATGACCCGCGAAATTATTGTGTGATAGTAAGATGGTATCACAAAGAAATGAGATATTATAACTCATATAAGGACTATCTGTGTTTGGTGAGAACCATACCCGCAAATTTGGGTCAAAAGCATGAGAATCTTCAAATCACAAATCAAACAATCTGGTGGTTCGAGAAGGGTGGGGAGAAACCAGAAAGTGACACATATGATTTTTTAGTATTCATTTACAGGCTAGCCCTGAGAATTCACGTGCTCCGACTGAGCCGGAAAAATACGTTTTTTAATCCTTAACGTACTAAATAATGTAAACACATTTTTTTATATGTTGATTAAAGTTATGACAATAAACATAACAATTAGCAAAATAATATTATTAGAATCATTTTATGACATGCTGAATAGGCTAATAGCTAACCAAGGATTTATGAAGCTCTCATAACATTCTTAATAACAAATTGGTGAATTAACTCTTCGCAAACTGCTATATAATATCTCTTTCTTGATACTTATCATCGCTAACCCGCTAAGTCTTTCTTGGAGCATTGTGGATCGTAAATAAAATTTCAATAATTATAATTTTGAAAAACTCTTTTCTGCAGATACCGTGATTGATGGTGTTCGATGATGTTATCCGGCCTATTCGTTTTTTAATTATTTATATAATTTTTATTAACTAATTTAAAGTGATGGGCCCTTCTCGATTTTTAATGGGTTTATAAGTTTTTGAGTAATCTAAATAGTGGGATTATAAGCATTCAGGTATTTAATATATATAATGTCGAGAATGTTTTTTAAAAAAATTGTGCCCCCGATAAAACGTGCCACAGTCGGGCGCTTACATGATACACCCTTAGAGCCGGCCATGGGAATTAATATAGATAGATACCAAAAGATGAAGAAAAGGAAATTAAAAGTTATACGATTTAGCCATATTGTTGTGATTGGTGGAAGGCTAGAAAAGCCAAAACAACCTCCTAGTACGTGTATGCAATTGTGAGAAAGAAAACAAAAACAAAAGAATCAAATCCTTCAAAATCCCATAAATGTTGCCGGTGTACATTGATATGTCGCTCTCAACCTCCAACGAGCTCAACTATAAAACCAATTCTTGCCCCATCTTCATTCCAAACCACCCTCTCAATGTTCTTTTGGTTCATGCTGAAACCATCTCCGATCATCACATTTAGCTGCACCAAACCCAAAACCGACCTCGCTATCGGTCATCTCTATCACAGGTACACCATTTAAACTGTTTATTTATGAATCTTTGATGTCTTATTCATGCTTTTTATTTATCCTTGTTTCACACTAAGGTAGAAAACTTCAAGTCCTGAATAGATAACACATGCGCGGACCCACTTTGTGAAATTCATGCAAGCAATGTATGTATAACATTATATATTAAATATTTTTGTTATTTAAACTTATTTTAGATAAACTGTAATTTTTAATACTAACAAGTATTATTACCCATGCATTGTGGCGTGTGGGTATTTTATTTGTTTTACGAAACGTTATTGTATACACATCTATTTACCAAAGCTTTCAAGAACACCAGACAACCATGGCGGGAGTATTTTATTTGTCTTACGAAACGTTATTGTACGATTGTACGAACATCTATTTACCAAAGCTTTCAGGAACACCAAATTGAAACTCATTCTCGAGAACACAGTGACTAAACGCATCCACTTGTATAGTTGTATTACAATTTGCAAAAAAAAAAAAAAAACAACACCACCAGTCTTAGAATCCTCGTAGGCTTTATAGTCGTTATGTCAATTGTAGCATTCCACCTTATTTCACTTGTATTTTTCCTAACCTGAAATGTTAAAAAATCATCACATCTTTCCCAGCCTTAATATACGGTACAGACTGCCGCGTACCTTGTACGTACCATGAATGGTGAACACAGGTAAGGACTACGGACCTTGTACGTGTTCACGACTATATGTATAGACGGCAGACTATGAACATACTCTAGGTTGGTTGAGGTAAGTTTTGAACGTGAATGTACTAAGTATGTATGGTTTGAATGATAATAGAGTTTGTATAAATATATGAATGTGGAACAAGTTAAGAATGGTATGTGTATCTTCGGATACGAATGAGTATGAATGTGTAAGTATGACTTGTTGCTTGTTAACACCAGACCTCACTCAGCGTAGCTGATTTTTAGTATGCACGCAGGTGGTTGATAGAGACAGTAAATGAGCTTGGAGTGCGCGCATGGCTATCCACACGGTGTTGGCATCCAAAGAGTCATTTTAGAAATAAAGTATTATGTAAATGTAATAATATTCCGAGAAAGTTTTAATAAACTTTGATAATGAAGTTGTGTTCAAGTGTAAATACAATTGTTAGTAAGGTGCTCAGGTATGGGGCCTTACAATGTTAAAGAAAGTCGTTCCAGGGGCTGTTAAATCAACTTTATCTCCTGACTAGGTAATTACTGACAAAGACCCTCTTGTTCCAACATTAGTGGTAGCTACTCGTTTACTTTGGGATGGTCCTGAGTACATGAACAATAGCTGGTACATGGGCAGGGTCAGCCTCTTGAAGACGCAACTTGGAAGGATTCTTCATGGGTCAATCGACAATTTCCTTATCCAAGTCTTGAGAACAAGACTTCTTTAGAAGGGGATAGTAGTGATGAGGTTATTAATCTATTCACCACGAATGACAAACTTAAGTTGTTATAAGTTTATTCCAGAAGGGGTAAAGGAGGAAATACTAAAAGTGGCTAAGGGGATGATTTTGGATATTGCAAGGGTGGTATAAATACTGAGTATAAAATTTGTTATTGGCAGGATTGTATTTGTTAGTTTGTTACAGGCTCCTCCATGTTGCATGGAGAGATGGAACATTCCTTGAAATTTCTAGGAGAGAGGGAACCTTCCTTGGAATTTCTTTTGAAATCTTTCCACCATTTTTATTTGTTCAGGTTATTACGCTTCTATTTAAAAAACCCTTTCCCAGTTTCTCTTATTTGTGTTTCGATTACTTATCAAATGCGCAACTATAATTTTGTTAAATATGTATAATGAGTATGATTGGTCTGAATATATCATGGATAGTATCGAGAGTTGTAATATGTACATACGTGTACATAGATTGTATCTCACAAAATAGTTCAATAATTCACATACTATACTTCACATATATCAAACCTAATATATACATATATGAACAAACAATTATTATAGGTATACAATCATTGCGATTAACGTACAAAAGTCAGATATCTAACCTAATACATTAACATGTTATGAACAACCGCATTCGAAATTGAAATTACCTTTTTGTTCGAAACTGGTGACATAGAAAGGCCGGTTAGGATCATTGATATTACCAGATGCCACGGAAGGAGGTACAACATGATTCATATTATTGTGATTATCATCAATGTTGTTTGCGCGTGTTCAATTAATCAATTCAAAATTGTTTACTTCCTCAGTTGAATATGTTGTAGATCCAATACTTACATTAGTCATGTTTAAATTCGTAATAAACTGGTTCATTGGAGTCGCAATTATAGTTCATTGAAGTCGCAATTTGCAATACAAACTTTAAATTCCTAACCTAACTTCAACTTTGCGTTGAGTCAAAGTTCCATTTTGTGTTGATTAGAAACCCTATATGATCGAAATTGAAGAACAAATGAAGAAATATATACCTTAATGGCTTTGGTTTAAAGTTTTGATGGTCCTCCGCTTGTTCAGAATCGGATTTGAAGCTGCGATGGCTTATATACGTTTTCCAACTGTTCCAAATGTGCAAAATGTGCAAAATTCCATTTATACCCTTTAAATAAAAAGAAGAATTGATGGCTAGGAATGGTTCTCAAATCATGTATGTATGTATGTATGTCCACTCGTCTACATCATTCAACATATTAACACCACGTAAATATATATGTATGTATATATCTGCCTTCTCCGACCAAGATATTTTTTAATATTTTTTTTATCAAAGCTTATTGTTTAACACCTAGAAAATGACTACAACCATGAATCAAAATTCAACAACAAAATTATAACCACTTCAAAATTGGTTGAAGCTCTTCTCAATAGGTATCAATCGTTGTTTCCAGTTTATTTGTAAGACATTTAAGTGAGTGGTTGTGCAATGTTATTCACTTATCAAAAGATTAGAGCACGACTAATGACACTTAATAACCACATGTTTTCATGATACTATGTATAAGATAATGGGTCATGCATCTAAATTTGTCATGTATAATACATGTAAATGTCATGGCCCATACGTTTGGGAATGTAAGTATATAGTGCCCATACGTCGAGTTATTGAAGCCTTACGCGTAGATGTTGGCGTATGGTGTGTTATATGTAATAACTAAAGCCATACACTTGTTATGTAAGTGTATGGATGACCATTTGCTTGGTGTCATACGCCTAAGGGTGTTAGGCGTAGGGCATGCCTATTTATAGGCATAACCCCAAGCAAAGGAGATGAAATTCTACCATTTCCTTATCACTTTGTAGAATTATGATGCAGAATTCTCTAGGATAATAGGCCATCACAAGGTGCACATCGTGGTAAATCGAGCTTAACCGAGTGTGTATGTATGCATGTATGAGCTGTTGTAATCATTTGGTTATCAATGAGAGCACTATCGGCTCGAATCATCTTGTTTATGTCTCATAGATCATGATGTATCCATTTGCGACTAGAGTCCTGGCTTTATCGTGTTTTTACACAAAGCTTACACTTAAACTGGCTAACAACTCATTCCAAACATCATTCTTTGTGTTTATACATTTTTACATTTGATAATTTCAACTGCGTTCATGCATTCTTGCCTTTTGCTAGGATACATGTTTGGACTAAAAAAAAGGAATGCTAAATGTTCATGTTGCATGCTTAAAGGTCAGTTAAAGCCGAATGTATAAATACGTTACACATCGTGGAAATAATGTTTATTGCAGTTCACCTGAACATTGTATCATTGCTATGTGTTGCAGTTCTCATAACATTAAATGTTATCACTCTTATTTATGTATAGTAGTTCTCTTACCTTTCAACATCATATCACTATATCGTTAACATTTTATTATCTACATGAATCTTCACTTGTATAACCGTTGCATTGGATAATGGAATATACAGTAAATTTAGAAACACATAACTTTTTTTAGCAATCAATTTTAACAAAATAACATAACATTGGTAGTACTGCAAGTTTTAGCGAAAGTTTCATGGAAAGTGGTGGAAATGGACCCCGAGTAAGCACTTTACTAGGTGTGCATCTTTCTTTTAACAAGTCATAAAATCCTACCAAAGTGCTTATTTATGTTTTTCTTTCACACCACATTTTTTGTGTCAATAAAAATGTATGACGACAAACTACAACGGTTGTTTATCTTGTTAACACCGACATCTATATCAACAAGATGAAATAAAATAACAATATCATAAAAGACAAGGTATTAAGTCACCATCACCACAAGACACCACATCTAGCCACCGCTTTAAGTTAATTTCTTATATCCATACAATGCAGTCGTTAAAGGTTGTCCCACAAATCTCACATGAGCATACTTAAATTGATTTAAAAGAAAATGCAAGAAGACTTAACCATTCTTTTAAATCAAATATATGTCACACCATCATCAATCGCGTGTCATAAGTAGTCACGAATACAAATATAGCAACACATACCATGACCTTACCCCATAACAGATATTTCATATTTGTGATAAATTTAGATATTATCTAAACTAATGGTTACACTTTATAAGTTAGGTTTACAACACCAACAAAACCATTTACTATACTCTGTCACCAAATATCTTTATGTCCTATAGTTTTATTATTATGATATTTGGTGGAATGGTGACACTAATGAGCATCAAATTCTTATATGATTAGCACTTTTTCCTGAATCCCATCACCAATTCCAAATTCCTTCACCATCAATAATAATATAATAATAATATTTAGAGAGAGAAAGTCAATAACAAATCAAAATGATTATTATTATTATTATTAACCTAGGGTTTCAATTTCAATTTCAATTAACCCCTAATTCATCAATTAAACCCCAATTCGGATCAACCCAAGTCAACCTTCGATGAAATCAATACGGGTATTAAACTATTGACTCTTATTATCATCGAATTTGTCTGATTTGGGAATTAGGGTTTCAATTTGGGGTTTTGAATTCCATTCGAATTCAGCATAAAGTAAGCAACTTTATTGTAAAGATTGGATGATTGAGTGATAATGGATACTGGGTTTCATCTAGTTCAAGGTTCTGGTATGAATCAACAAGCTATATGTTTTCAATCTAGCCCTAGAGATGATTTGCTTAGAATGAATAGTACTGGTAGCTTGAGTTTTTCGGGGAATTCGGGTGATTCTCTTGTTATTGATTCGGTGCCGGATTTGAAGAATCGAACCGGGTTGGCGGTCGAGTGGTCGGTTGAGGAGCAGTATAAGTTAGAGGAAGCACTTCCCAAGTATGTTTCTTGGTTATTAATTTTTAGTCATGAACAATATTATTATTGGTTTATAACTTTATATGCATTTGACATGGTTGGATATATGATTTTAGATATGCTGATGAGCCTGGGATTATAAGATATGTCAAGATTGCTGCCACATTGCGGAATAAGACGGTTCGGGATGTTGCGTTGCGGTGTAGGTGGATGGGGGTGAGTTTCTGACTTTTTGTTTAGTGTTGTATTGTTTTCATTTCGTTGGTTACTTGGTTAAATACTATGTCTTTAGTTTACCTAAATCAGACCCGAGGAACGGGATGTACTAACAAGTAGGCCTGACAAACTGGGCGGGTCGGGCGGGTTCGGATCATGGGTCAAAACGGGTTTGGTTAAAATGGGTTATGAGCAAAATGAGTTTGGGTCAAAATGAGTCGTTTTAAAAGATGCCTCAGTTTGGTTTGGGTCAAACGGGTCGATTTTAAAAAAAGACATCTGTTTGGTCGTTATCCTTCAATTGGGTTATTTATTGTGACTTGGTTTCTTATCATGAGCTGCAAAACTACCCATGGTATTGGTGCTTAAGTTATGCATTATGAACGTAAAAAAGCTCCTTTCTTGATATTGGACTAAAATGAAATATTTGGCAGAGAAAACGAAGGAAACATGAGGAACAGAATTTGTGGAAGAAGACAAAAGATAAGAAGGTACGCCATCACAATTTATAAATCAACTATACTTGATCGTGTTAACCCCTTAAAGGCCACTTGTGAGCAGGGTATCGGTGGGCCTGTGATCCCCCCCCCCCCCTCCAAAAGATTACGGGCCTCATGGTTACCAATAAAAACGATACTTGGAAAGTTAGTTATGGAATTATGGTAATTAGATTAATGAAAAAGTTATAGCCATGCACTAAATGCTTAAATTAGAATATTAGTGTGTCCCGGGATTCTATGGTTTATTTTTACACGCCATTAGAAACCGACAACGCTTATAGGATAATGAGGGCTTTGATATGGTCAGGTACCCGGCCACACTTACATGAGATGAATTTGCAAGATCTCAAGATAATAATTAACAACTTGCTTGTAAGGACTAATGTCTAATACTCTGTTTACATTGTCATTAAATACCGGTATCTGTTTATCTCTTAATTAGATATGTACTTCTAGTACAACACTCATCGTTCAACATGTCATATTTTGTTCAGGATAAAGTGATGGAATCATCCTTAAAGTCAAGTGTGCATTCAACGATTAATGTGGCTCCGTTTTCACTTTCAATGAACCCTCGACCTCGGGGTGATGGCATTCATGTTGAAGGTCAGTATTTGACTATTTATTCTCATCATTTTACAATAGAAAGAATTACATAAATGGTCTCCCTGTGGTATGTCCAAGTTTCGGTAATGGTCCTCAAGTATGGGAAAGTACACCACAAATTATGCATAAACGTAACATTTATGGTCCCGAGGTGGATGAAAGCTAACCTTTTTTGAGTAAATTACACGGATGGCCCATGTGGTTTGGTCCAAGTTTTGGATACCATTTCTGTGGTTTAAAAATACGGATTTAGCCCCCAACCCACTTTTTATATTAAGTAGGTGTAAAATGACTAAAACACCCTCACTATTAAAAAGAGAAAAAATAAATCTAAAAATACATAATATATTAAATGTTGGTCCCCTCTACAAGTTCAAACATATACCAGAATTTGGACACACAAAGGGACCGTTCACGTAATTAATTTTTGATAATAAAGGAAATTAGGGTATTTTTTTATGTCGGCGACGATAATAATCTTGCTAGTACTTATATTCATTGAGGATCTTGATGGTTTTATTAACACAATGACTTAAATTATTTATTGTATTTGTTGAAGCAGCATTACGAGGCTCGATAAGACATCTGTTGGAACAGAACAGCCGAGTTCTTGGTCAGATCTCAACTAATATGTCTGCACTAAGGGTTAGTAATATCATGTGTCTAATGTATATATGCGTGTTGAGTATTTTCAATTAGAAGGACTGATAATACAGATTGCGGTTTAGAATCTTGTATGGTTGAGTATAGGCCTGTAAACGAACACGAACAAAGGCATGTTCGTGTTTGTTTATTTAACTTTAAACGGACACGGACACGGACACTTAATAGAACACATATTTTTGCTCGTGTTTTTTTATTTAAAAAATGAACATGTTCGTGTTCGTTTGTTTAAATCTAAACGAACAGTTGACAAACATAAAGGAACATTATTGAACAAAGATAAACAAACATAAATGAACAAATGTTATGAACACAGACAAACATGAACAACCATATATGAACACACTTAAATGAACACATAATAAGACCATTAAGCAGATAACTCTTCCAGATAATGCTTTATTTATTTGCTATTATTATGTAAACGAACATAAATAAATGGACATAAATGAACATAAATAAGCGAGCATAAATGAATGTTCACGAATGAAACATGTTCATGTCCGTTCGTTTAATTAAACGAACACAAGTTTTTTGTTCATGTTCGTTCGTTTACTAAATAAACGAACTTCCCGCCGAACGGTTCATTGAATGTTCGGTTCGTTTACAGGCCTAGTTGAGTAGTTTTAAACTGATGCTTTAAATCAATCAACAGCTGCAGGACAATGTTGACCTTTTTAGCCAGATGAAGAACAATATAACCGCCATCTTAAACGAGTATGTTAAATATTTATAAACCAGTATTAAAGGTGGCAAAAAGGGTGGGCCGGGTTTGTGTAAAACAGGTAATTTTTAGTAGTCGAAATGGTTAGCTTGCCTCAAAATACTCTTTATGCATAGAAAAACTAAAGAGATTTTTTTGAATAAAGATATTAGGAAGTGGTACTCGTTAGAAATACATTTTGGGTTGACTTTCCACCGGTTATTGACCCATTATTTTATGCTGACCCGTTGATTGATAAATAATTAAATATTGATTTTCCTTTTCTGAAAATAATCAAGGATTCTACTTTATTGCAGCATGAGATGTATTCCCGGGCCGCCACTGCTTGTAACATTAAACGACGATCTTGTTAATAGCATTGTCTCAATTAAAACCCAGGTAACTTTCCTACTTGGTTTCTGGAGTAATATATGAAACACTGATATTGATTTTGACTTTTCTGACAGTCAACAACGATGTTCGCCTCATTGGGCGGGATGAATATGAAACAAGAACCGGGATGTTGGTGAGGGATGGTTTCAATATCAACTTTTATCGGTTATAGTTTTCTCTAAGTACAGAATTGAAAATGAAAGTCAACGGTCAACTTGTTTTCACCTTGACTTTGCTCATCAAGATGAAAACTTTATTGGAGATGTTGGGTTTTTTTTGTATGAAACTGTGTTGATTGCCTAGTTAGATCCAAATACGCAATAAGAAAGTTTGTAAAACATCATTTTCAAAGAGCTAAGAATGTTTAGCTTGCTGCTTAAATCAAGTGTAGCCGTTGGAGAACCGTGTTTGTATTGTATTTGAGTGATACTTAGCAAGCGGAATGAATCATCTTCATGGTTGTTCATGTTCAATCATATGCCTAGATGGTCGAATTGGTTTTCGGCCTTATGATTTTACCTTTTGAAGGCCTAATATTGATGCAGAGCGGAAGCGATAATAATAGATGTATGTATGAAACATGGTTACAAAACTATTTATTTAAAATACACAAAACTATTTCATAAATGACACCACTACCCTTGACATTTATTGTTTATGAATCTAGTACATACAATAAGGTAGATCTTGATCCTTAAAAAGTTAGACTAACCAACATTTCCAATCATACGCTTAGACTATCATCTCTTGGCAAGCTTTGAACCGTATCGGACCATCTCCCCGGTGAATGATCACTACTATTCGGCGACACATGAGCATGTTCCAATCTTGTTTCCTTAATCATCCTCAAGACCTCCTTCATCACAGGCCGGTTCTCTGGGCCCACAGACACACAAGCCATCGCAACGTTCAAAAGAGCCCCAAGTTTCACAGAAGACAACGCTTCATCACTTGACTCGGTTTCTTTTCGCCTTATGGACTTGACCCATGTAGGGAGGTTCGGGCCATGGTCAGAAACCAGGTCTTGGGTTGGAGCCTTGCCTGTCAGGAGTTCTAAAAGAAGAACACCAAAACTATAGACGTCGGCTTGTTGGGAGGGCGGGCTTTGGAAGTTGCGGCATTGGGGCTCGGTAGAAGAGGGAGTTGATATTTGTATCCTCGGTGGAGTTTGGGTTTTTGAATAAAATGAGGCCGTAGTCAGTGAAGCAGGACTCGAAGTCAGGGCCTAGGAGGACATTGGATGATTTTATGTTGCCGTGGCTTAGGCCTCCTGGGGCTTGGTGAATGTGGAGGAGTCCGGTGGCTAGATCTTCCGCGATTTTGAGGCAGGATGTCCAGTGAAGAGGTTTGCCACCAGATGATGTTTTGGATCCTGTGCAAGCAAAAAGGATTTGGTGTTAAAATTGTTATGAAAATACTATAGAGGCATAAAACACTAAAATAAACCACTATTTCTCTTAATTAAATGGATGATTTAATATAAAAATTCATGGTTCTAACAATCAATTGAATTCATGGACATTCTCAAAATACACACAAAAAGCAACTTGGAACAACTAATTTCTTAGTGTCAACGAGTATTTTATAAAGCTGGATGGGACGACTATTTTATGGTAAGAAAATTACCCGGACGAGTATTTTGTAACATGAAAATGGTCGTGACAACTATATTAGGTAAAAAGTAGTCAGCAAGAGTTTTTTATAAAATTTTTGATACTTTTCTTAATATTATATTATTATATTTAATTTTACTTATAATACCTTTTCTTTTTTTAACTTTTTAAAATATAATGTTTTACAAAATTCCGAATATATCGTTGAGACACATTTTCTTTTATCTACGCGCTGACATTACTTTTACTCAAAATCGAGCGGGTCAAAAAACTTCAATATATATTCAATCCACTCGGTTCTGAATAACACATCGATAAAAAACACGCTTCAACGATGTATTTGGAATTTTTTAAAACTTTATATTTTAAAAGTTATAAAAGAAAAACTACTTATAACTAATATTAAATATAATAATATAATATTAAGAAAAGTACAACAAATTTCATAAAAAACTCGTCCCAGCTATTTTTTAACTACAATAGTCGTCCCAACCTGTTTATGCTACAAATTACTTGTCTCGGTAATTTTTTGCCAAAAATAGTAGTCCCAACCAGTTTTATAAAATACTTGTTGATATTAAAAACTAGTCCTTTCGAGTTGTTTTAGTTGCTTTTTAGTGTGTATTTAAGAATATATCTTTGTAAAATGTATGTAAAACTAGAAATACCTTTATGAAAATGTGTATTTTGAGAATCTCTCCATAGAAAAAAAAGACCATTTTAGTAAATAATTATATAAGAACATTTGGTACGGAAAAGGAAAATTGATTGATCACTAAAGCTGTAGACTATAGTCCATGACACATGAAATTATTTCATTTATGTTGACAGTTAATACTAGATGTTAAATGTAAAATTGACTACTCATACCGTGAATGAGAGAGAAAAGACTGCCGTTAGGGAAATAATCAAACACTAGCAAGCGTTCCTCTCAGGCCAACAAATACGCCCGTAGCGGCACCAAATTCCTATGCCTCAACCGCCCGATTGCCTCCACATGTCTACAAAACTCGTCCAGACCCGGACACCTCACATCTTTCACCCTTTTCACCGTCACTATAAACCCCGTCTCCATCACCGCCTTATACGTACTCCCCACTGTACCTCTTCCCAACGTCTCCGCTGATGCTCTTAACAAATCCTCTAACCGATAACTCATCTCTGCGGTCCCACCACCCCCACAAAACACCAACCTCCCCATCCCACCAATACCACTACCACCGTCACCGTCCCACGACGACCCCACACTCCCACCCGTCCCGCCTCCACCCGCCGCACCTTTACCGCCGGCGAATATTTTTTTATTCTTTTTCCCTTTTTTTAAAACCAACATTAATAATGTGATTAACACACAAATTAACGATAACCCACCAACGATAAACGCGATTATCGTCGTGACCTCGGTCACCCGACGACGTGTTCCCGTGACCGCCGCCGCGACCATCGCCGGCTGAGCAAACCCACACGGAATATTAATATTAAACGAATCGCTACACAACCCGACATTACCGGAAAACGACGTCGAATTGAACCGTAACAACGCTCCGGTCACCGGAATTTCACCGGAAAATTTATTATTAGAAAAATTCAAAACTCTCAATCCACTTTGATTAAAAGGAGGGATTTTTCCGGTGAACTTATTATCATCAACATAAAATGTATACAACTTCTCTACATTAACAATCGATACCGGAATGTCGCCCGAGAGCATATTACTCGAAAGAACAACGATTTTGAGACGGTGGAGAGTCGTTAAACTCGCCGGAAACTCGCCCGAAAAGTTATTATGTGAAAGATAAAGTGATTTAAGATTGGTTAAGTTATAAAGATCAGGAATTGGACCATAAATTGAGTTATTTTTAAAGCTTAAAACCCGAATTTGATCCAATTGGTTTATGATTCTTGAATCCAATACACCACTCAAGTTCATATTTTCAAGAACAAGCTTTGACACTCTGTTTTTAAAACATGATTTAACACCTACCCATTTGCAAACATCAGTTTCTTTGTTCCATTGTAAAACATTTGATGGATCAATTGATGATTTTAAACTCAAAAGTGAGTCTTGATCATTGCTTGATACATATTGGAAACAAAGACGGAAACTTGTGATAAATAGAATAAAGAAAGAAGCTTTGTGGGTCTTCATAGTTATGAAATTTTGTAATAAAGATGAAAACTTTAGAGGTTTTTATGAATCTTGGAAGGATATTTCACATGGGTTTTTGATTTAAAGATGTTTGGATGATGGGTTGAATATTTATGGAGAAATTAAAGATTTGTAATCTTGAAATCAGCAAGAAAGATTTGGTTATTCATTTCATCTTATTTGAAGTAAAAGTTGTGAAATTTGGAATAAAGATGAAAACTTTAGAACTTTTTATGAATCTTGGAAGGAAATTTGACATGGGTTTATAAAAGTTTGAATGATTGACTGAATATTTATGGAGAAATGAAAGATTTGGTATCAAAGGGTTTTGGAACATATGTTTTGTAGTTCTTCATTTCATCTTATTTGAAGAAAAAGATGAAAAATTTGAGATAAAAATGCAAACTTTAGAACTTTTTTATGAATCTTGGAAGGAAATTTGACTGAATATTTATGGAGAAATGAAATATTTGTAATCTTGAAATGAACAAGAAAGATATGTAATCAAAGAGTTTTGGAGAGTGATGAAATGACTTGAAAGTAGTAACAACATGTTTTACCAAATCTTTGGAACATAAAAACATGATGATTAGACCAACTGGCATTATTGGTGAAGTTGCAGGGTTGAATCAGACAGATGATGCAGACAAGTGGTTAAAGAAAAGAAAATAATAAGAGTGTGTGTGTGTGTGTGTGTGTGATTGTGTTGTTGTTGAACAGTTGAAGTTGTTGGTTAGTAGAGTCACGGACAAATGGTTAAGTGAGTGTACACGTGATTTGGCAGAGGTAAACCCCACTTCTTTCTTCATGTCAGTTGAAGGTTTAATATTTAATGGGAAATTAAAATCTTGGAGTGATCAATATTATTAATCTAACAGTTTATATAATCTTATATGGAAGAGATGAAAACAGGGGATCCAATGCAAATGCCTACCAATTATTTCACTTGAACAAAATGTTATATATGTGTTCTTGCCATTTATTGTCTCCTTAATCTTAAAAGTGTAGTTTGTATGGAACTTGGAAGTTGTTAGACCGTAGTTTATCCAAAAAGTGAAAAACGCTCTATTACGTCACCATCACGAGCTACGTAGGTATGAGGACGGTTACTATATTTTCACTAAAAAACATTTATGGTTTTCCTGAAAGAATATTTATTATTAAATCTTTTTTTTATTTAAGTTGTGAGTGTATAGTTTGGTTGGTTGGAAAAAACCTTGGATCCACTGCCTATTAATGGGTTAGCGTACTAGAGCGCTATTCATATATTGGCGCCTCTCTTTTTCTTTTGTGAAGTGGTTTAACGGGCATTTGGTGGTGACGTGGTAGAGGCGGCCTGAATGAGTATTAAATGAATATTATTTATGCTTGTGTCTTTTACCCATGTACTTGAAGTTGTATCTAGTGGTCGTTTGTTAAAATGGAAAATGCATAGTAACAAAAGATACCGGTTTTGAATTTACACAAGTTGAAATAGATTACCAAGTCATATAGTTAAAACTATAACAAACAGTACAAAGGGAAAAATTATATTTAACAAATAAACTGAATATTAAAAATACCAAATACCAAACTGAATAAAATTACAAACAAATAAACAAACTGCAAGATACCTAGACTTATGTTCAATATGAATGCTAACATCGTTGTTCATAGGCTACTATGGTCTAAGCAAACTATAGTTTTTGACTTGACTAAGAAAGTACCTAAATCTTAACAAAGTAGACTTATTAGTTATATTCTGAACTATGGATTTCTTCATACCAATCAATATTATCTTCCGTGTTTACAAAAAACTCGTATATTTGTTTTCTAATCAAGGTAATCTTCTAAAGAGGCAGCGTATCATTGGATTACCTCACATGAGCATTCTTAACTGGATATTTATTTTCTCATCCACAACTAATACGCCAAAAAGGCGTTAGTGTTGTTTGAGGAGGGACTTCGTGTTACCCAATATCTATCATGTGGACAAAATGTTAGGACAACTGGAAGCTAGATCCAAACTTCAAAACCTCTGCAATAGGGATGCAAATGCTTATCTTTGATGTTCTTGTGTTTTGCATAGGGTTCACATAAAGAGTTAATCAACAACTTCATAACATTTAGAAGCATTGCGTTCATAGATTTTTTTTTTGTTTTTTAAGGTACTGGTTTTATTAAAGGAACTTGAGATTTGGATTTTAAATAGAAATTTTGCCAAAAAGGAGAACTTGAGATTTGGATTTTAAATAGAAATTTTGCCAAAAAGGAGTGATTAGAATCTATCAAAGTAATTTAAGTTTGTAAAAAAAATATGCACGATAAAATTGATATAAAAGAATTAGAATATATTATTACGGCCACTATCTACCGGTTACGCCAACCCTTTAGTGTGGTGGCAAATGTGGTTTGATGTAAAGGTTTGGAGTTCGATCTTCATTGAGGGAAGAGCGTATAAAATTTTGCTATTATAAAAAACCCTTACTAGTTACGCCATCATCAATGATGCGACAGCCTCAAAACTGAAATTTCAAACTTGTCACATTACATTACACCCCTCAACTATCTAAATTGTAAGAAAACAACTGAAACTTTAATCGACTGTGGGAACAGAAGTAGAGGTAGTGTTGTCAGAATCACTAGAAGCAGGTTGTTCAGCAGCAACAACTTGTATATTGTCATACGAAGAGGGAGGTGTAGGGACATATTCGACCACACTCGGTGCTGCTTGAACGTTTGTTGTGGGTTCAGTCTGAACTGGTTCCACATTGTCTACTGACAGAAACGAGTCATCAGAATCTGAATCAGAAACATCTTCAAGGGTTGCCATGTCGGTTGTATCAGCAGGTTGAGGAGCAGGATTGACGATGGTTTGTGGAGGAGCTGCTAGCGGTACATTTTTGTTGGAGGGGCCAGCAGACTGATTGGCATCACTCATGTTGTTAACAAGAATTTGCATTAACACAGATTCGGGTGTAGAAGTTGGAGCTTGAGCATTTATTGATGATGGGTAGACATGCCATGAAATTGATTGAACAAGTAGTTATAGTCAAACAAACATCTAGGTCCCGTGCGAGCATCACTAGTGTTAAGCACTTGGCAGTCAACATTGAAGGATTCCACAATCACCTTTGTTTTTTTTTGTTGTAGAAACGATAAGCAGTTTTGTTGGCTGCATATTCAACAAAATAACACTCAACCGCCTTTTTAGCAAATTTTGGATCTTGGTAAGCACCTGTATGGAGCAAAGTGCATGGACATTAAAACAGTTTACTTGCGGATTGGTCTTATAGTAAACTTCAAAATGAGTCTTCTTTAAGAGCTTATTGACGATGACACGGTTTTGTATGAAACATGCAACAAGGATGGCGTCACCCCAAAAGAATAGCGGGAGTTTTGAGTCTGATAACATGGTTCTTGCAGCTTCTATCAGTATTCGGTTGCGACGTTCAACAACCTCATTCTGTTGTGGAGGGTACGGGGCACTTCACTGGTGATCTATCCTATTTGAATGACAAAAGTGATCTGCAGCTCTGTTGCAGAATTCAATTCCGCTGTCACTTCTAATACACTTCACCTTATTGCCAGTCTGCCCTTTAACAAGAGTTATGAATCTGATAGTCCATATGTAACAGCTGAAGAATTGAGTCTATGAAATTGACAGTCTTGGGCATGTGAGGGAGTTTGTGCTGCTTGCATTTAGAGCATGAAAGACATTTTTCAATGCAAGAGAAGTTTTAATAGGCAAGCCCCTCACATCTTTATCTTCAACAAGTTTGTTTAAGTTTTTAAAGTTCACATGGCCAAGACGTCTATGTCATAGTGATGAATCATTCTCTGAGGCTTTAGGAATCAAACATGAAGCAGTTCAACGTGAGTATGAACTGTTCATGTCCAATATGTAAGAATCGTTATGCTTCGGATGTAACATCACGTAAAATTCGGGCCAAAAATATCAAGTTTCCAAAGTCAAGGGACCAAAACTATCAAATTCCAAACTCAAGGGGGCAAAAGTGAAAATTCTGCTTTCTTGTCCTATCGCGATACGCGACGGACAAAAGACAAGCCCATCGCGTATCGCGATGTGGCTTGGTCAAACCTTCCAGAAGGAGTCAACAGCGATACGCGACCGCTGTTGAGCCAACGTCATCGCGTATCGCGATGACGTGGCCTGACACGTGTGCCATGTGTCAAGCGATGGCACGACGTGTGCCACGTGCCGCCACATGGTGCCACGCGTCACAACGCCTGCCACGTGTCGACACGTGGCAGGTCTACCCCCTGTGTCATCAACCCTATATTGCGATACATGATAGGGTTGCAGGGACCTATCGCGTATCGCGATAGGATCCAATTTGGGCAATAAATAGGGCAGTCACGAGCTCAGCCCTCTCACACCTTAATTTCTCACATATACTCTCTCTAGAATCTCTCTCTACCTCGAAATACGTGCAAACGATCCATCTCGATAAACGTGTCCCGAAACCTCAATTTCTGTGCCCGTTACCTCGATTTCCGTGCCATCCCGGAGTACTGCCTGACGACCCGAAGTTTACCTCGAAGTACGTGCCAAGTGTGCCTCGAAGCGCGTGCCAAGGTTGTCTCGAGAATCGTGCCAAGTGTGGAAAGTATTGTTGATCAAGTGAACGTTGAGAAGCGAGTAGCGTCGAAGTGCTGCCCGAGTGTCGAGGGTATTCTAAGCCAAATAAGGTTGGCATAATGCCCGACCCAAAAATAATATTAAAATATTATAAACGGCTTAATACCCAAGTCGAAGTTATGCTCGATTATAAACAAAGAAAAGAAATAACAAAGATAATAAAGAAAAGAAAGATAAAATATATATAGATATATATATGAATATTCTTTGTTATGAAATATATTATTTGAGTATAATGAGTATACTTAAATAATAATAAAGAAAGAATTACGTTTCTTAAAGAAGAAGAAACGTCGGGTTTTCAATATAAACTAAAGGTTTATAAATTACTATTAAAACTTAAGGTTTTAAAGTAAAAGAAATAGTGAACTAAAAGTTCATCGAGATGATAAGACTAAAGGTCTTAAGCCGGATCGTGTATCCGACTAATAAATGTTATACTCGTACTATAGGTGCGAGATAGCGAAAGATTGACGAACGGTGTTGGAAGCCGATCCCATTGAAAGGTGAATACGCCCCACTTTTACAAACTTGATTTCAAACGAGTCAACTTGATTATATGAAAAACTTTACATGAGGCTATGTGTCTCTAAAAACATTGTAAATAAGAGTATGAGCCAGCCCTCAGGCTATGGTATACGTTTGTCTGGATCCTTACATATGTGGAACGCGGTGGGCACATCGCACCACGCCTGGTCACGACCTCCAGCCACGATGGGCCGGACCCAAGTTATGTCCGAGTGGGGAATGACCTTGTGTATATTTATAGTACCCAAGTTATGTCATAAACGCTGCGGTGTTTCGCTGAGGTGACCTAGTGCAGAGACTCGAGTTTATGATGATTGTTTACAACTTGATTATTCCTAAGCCAAGATGGGCCGAGGCTTACGTGGTATCGAGGGGTAATTAAGTTAAGAAAATATTTTTAGCGTCAGCATATCACCAGCATTCATTGCTGACGTATTTTATTAACATTTTGTAGGTAATCAGGAATAGAGCTTGCAAGGAGAAGAAGCTCAAGTATCCGATGGCTCGGATAACTTTTATGTAAATATTAAAATATGGTGGTTTTGTAAACTTATAAACAAGTAAACTAAACGAGACTTTCGTCTCGTCCTTTTGTAATGTAAATATTTTATAATATCGATCCTTTTGTTTTTATAAGACTTCCACTTTAACCCGCTACTCTGATTTATTTACAAACACGATACCAACTAATGGATCACACTTCTAGGCCGAGATTGGGGGTGTGACATCGGAGTACACATCAAAATCCATTCCTCTAGAACTTTGAAACTTGGTTTTAGAATCAAGCATTCATTTTATGTGAATAACGATTTGTGAGATGCTAAACAGATTGTGTTTGAGTTGTTCCACCAGATTGACATCATCAAAAGTTAAGATGTCGTTTGAAACTTTTCCTTTCTTTGTGGTGTTTCCTCCCATATCACCAGCAAACGAAACGTGTCCACCATCGAACGATTGACCATCAAATAGTAAGGACTCGTCTCCGGTCATGTGTCGGGTGCAACCACTATCCAAGTACCAAATACTATTGACATGACTTCTTGACTGACCTTACACACATTAGCAGTTGATTAGACATGGGTTCTCGAGACTTAGTTGTCTCGGGAAGATCAATCATGATATCACCAAATTTTATCTTATTTTCTTGAAAACTGAAACTTTGTGATGAATCAGGATAAGAAGAGCAGTCCTTAGGAATCCATGATAACTTATGTTTCCTATTTTTGGAAGATCTTTTGGATCGTCTTCTTCTTGGTTTTAAAACAAAATCCTCTGATCTCTTGATCTTTAGATTTCTTTTCTCATTTGTTTTTGGTGGGTTATGGATTTCTCAATCTTAGAACCCCTTTTTGATCTTTCCTACTTGGTTATCCAAAAAGGTTTTCAGGTTTTCTCACTATTTTCTCACGTCCATTTCACTGGCAGGACTTTTAGATCGATCAATCCTTGTTCATATACTGAGTGCAACTTTTGAACGAGACTGATTAAACTGATTGTTCATTTGTTTATATTGTTTATGCCAGTTCTTGCAACGCCTTGTTAGGTGAGATGAGTTACCACACATATAACAACATTTTCTTCTAGAGACCCATAGAACTCATTAGAACTATGATACAATTGATGTGGTGGGAAATGTGATGCTTGGAAAGGAACATGAAAGTATCTGATATGTAGCCTTTATCATCAAAAGTATTTGTGTAAAATGAATCAACACAATCTTTTTGATGAGAACCATAGTAGTTATTATCAAAATTATTTCATAGTTGAGGATTTTTTAAAAATGATTAGTTGTTTGAGTGAAAGTTTTTGTGAGGTGGTATATATTGTTGGGTTTCTATGAATATTTTATACTAAGTTAACCATTTAACTAGTCACAATTAAGGCGGAAGCGTGATATAAACAAACTAAACATATGTATCCATGTGTTTATATATGTATATATTACAAGTTTATAGGAAATGTGTACATGAACAACATAATTTGTTCATGTTATAAGATTACCAATAATCTATTTATTAGAAACCCGAAGCAAGGATCAAATGATACGAGAAAACTAAACTATCAAAGCTTGTAAAACTTACATTCTTAAACCTTTAAGAGATGTAGTTGATGTTGAAGAAGATGATGATGTTGATGCTAGACTTTCAAAAGGGAAAATCCTCAAACAGAATATACCCCGAGCCTCCAACACACACCGAGCTATGTTAGGGAGCTTGAACACGAAAAACCGAGACCCGAGCCTCCTTTTAATCTTGGCCGTAAGCTAGAACCAAGAAAGAAAGAAAGAAAGACTTGTGGTTTTTATTTTTGTTATTGTTACTTGAAAGTATCTTTCATACTATATATATAATCATATCATATCTTTGGTTAGGTTTTGGTTAAGTAAGAATCACTCCATCTCTACCATATCCATGACATGATTTTTGACCAAATCTTTGGGGTGTGGGGCCCACCCAAAACCGGCCCCATGATTATATATATATATATATATATATATATATTTTTTAATTTATTTATTTTATACTTTATAAAATATATATACACCCCATCTTTTATAAACCATTTTACAAAAGAACATATAGTTAAATAATCATTCCAATAATAATTATTTGAATAAATAAATTAACCAATTAATTTATTTAACACTTTCAAGTAAGTATTCAGAAACCCGATTTTCTGAATGTGTCGTGTTCTGTATTTGTCTTATAGATCTTATCTTAACAAATACATAATTGGTGTGTGTCTAACTCGTTATTGGGTATGACCCGACTTGGATCAAACACGACTAGCCACATTAACCTAATTATGTGTCTCGGGCATACGGTATTCCAACAATCTCCCACTTGCACGAGACTCTTAGGAAGTTAATGCTAATGGTGAATACCGCCTAACAACAGGTCACCACCCCTAGTGTGTTTGACTAAGTGCCATTCAATAACATCATCCCCTTCAAGTCCATACTTGATATGATATAGGTAAGTCTTATCATTACATCCCTTTATTACTAGATGTCCTGTCAAATCGAAGAGACACAGAGTGATCATTCTCTCAATGATTTAACTTAACAGGCCTTAGACATCTAAACTCTCAACACATAAGAGGAACAAATTCCATCTTGACTGCATACATCCTCGTTGACATCTCATATGATATCTGAGCTCTTTCTTACACGTCATCATGTTACCGAAATAACAAAGAAGAGAGTCAAGTTATCAGACTTGATGAAAAACCAGATCCAATATGCATCTCAGGTCAAAGGACACAATGATACTCGCCTTTACTCAAGGATTACTTATGATCAGTTGCACTAACTCCATGCAGTGATCCTTGAGAGCGGATCATGTCCAATATTTGTATCCCACAAATATCTATGAACCTTGGTGGCAAACCTATGCCCTATATTCATCACATGAATATCAACCAATCCGAGTTCATAATAGTCTTACCTTCATACTTGTTCCCACAAGTATGATCGACTACTGACGTTTAGAACAACATAAGTCATTCATGGATTAAACATGCAAATATAGAACATAACTCATTGAAAAATTAAAACATAATTAATTATTATGAGATACCCATTACATTTGTTCTTATACAAACACTAAATACAGATTAAATCCACTCACTAGAATACCGAAGTCCTAATGCACAAACATGACCCTCATGCTTTGGCCTATCGAGGAGCTTCGTGAGTGGGTCCGCAATATTTTGATCGGTATGAACTTTATGAATACATATCTTTCCCTTTTCAACTTCATCCCTTATGTAGTTGAATCTGCGCTCAATGTGCCTCGTTTTCTGATGAGCACGAGGCTCCTTGATCTGTGCAATAGCACCCTCATTGTCACAGAATATCTCTAGGGGCTCCTGAATGGTAGAGATAATCCCTAGATCCATGATGAACTTTTTCATCCATGCAGCCTCTTGGGCTGCCATTGAAGCGGCGATGTACTCAGATTCTGTAGTGGATAACGCGACAACATCCTGCTTCGAACTCTTCCAAGAGACAGCACCTCCATTCAAAATGAAGACATATCCCGACTGTGACCGAGAATCATCTCGGTCAGTTTGGAAACTCGCATCCACGTAACCCTTTACGACGAGTTCCTCCTCACCAGACCCATATATTAAAAACATATCCTTAGTCCTTCTAAGGTACTTTAATATATTCTTGACAGCCATCCAATGACTGTCACCTGGGTTGTGCTGGTATCTACTCGTTATGCTTAAAGCATACGAGACGTCCGGTCTGGTGCACATCATTGCATACATAATAGATCCTATTGCCGAAGCATAAGGAACATGCTTCATCCTATCCTGCTCTTCCTTAGAGCTAGGACTTTGGGATGAGCTTAACACGGTTCCTCTAGGAATAGGTACCAAACCTTTCTTAGAGTTTTCCATCCTGAACCTTTTCAGGATTTTATCAATGTATGCACTTTGATTGAGTCCGATCAATTTCCTTTGTCTATCCCTATAGACCTTTATTCCCAAGATATATGTCGCTTCTCCAAGATCCTTAATTGAGAAACGACTATTTAACCACGTTTTAACGCTTTCCATACTTGGTATATCATTTCCAAATAAAAGTATATCATCGACATACAAAATAAGGAACATGATTATACTCCCACTAGCCCATTTATACACACACGCCTCATCACCGTTTTGGACGAAACCAAACGCTTTGATTTCTTCATTAAAACGATGATTCCACATCCGTGATGCTTGTTTCAACCCGTAGATTGATTTCTTTAACTTACATACTTTATCAGGATTAGATGGATCGACAAAACCTTCAGGTTGAACCATATGGACATCTTCCTCAAGATATCCATTTATAAAAGCGGTCTTGACATCCATTTGCCATATCTCATAATCAAAATGAGCTGCAATGGCAAATAATATCCTGATCGACTTAAGCATCGCGACCGGCGAGAAGGTTTCATCATAATCAATCCCTTGAGTTTGCGTGAAACCTTTTGCTACAAGTCGTGCTTTGTAAGTATCTAAATTTCCATGCATATCGGTCTTCTTTTTGAAGACCCACTTACATCCAACCATTTTGGAGTTAAGTGGACGATCAACCAATTCCCAAACTTGATTATCGTGCATGGATTGCATCTCGGCGCTCATGGCTTCAAGCCACTTGTCACAATCAGGTTGTGACATAGCATCTTTGTAGGAGATCGGTTCATCCGAATCGACCAAGTAACAATTATCCACAAGAAATCCATATTTCTTGGGAGGTCGACTAATCCTATTAGATCTGCGAGCAACGTGTGTATGATCAACCATTTGATCATCTTCAACATCCTCGTGTTGAAAGCTAGTATCGACCAACTGTGTATCATCCAGTGATTCTTGAACCTCTTCAAGTTCCACTCTTTTTTCACTAGGTCCTTCCATAAGGAACCTAGTTTCTAAGAAGTATCCTTTGCGTGAAATAAACACTTTTTGTTCACTAGGATCATAGAATATATATCATATATCATCCTTTGGGTATCCTATGAAGATACACCTGATGGATCGAGCCTCAAGCTTATTTGGGGTGTCACGTTTAACATAAACTATGCATCCCCATACCCTTAAATATGAAAAGGATGGAACCTTTCCATGCCACACTTCATAGGGTATTCGATCCACCTTTTTGGTCGGGGCCATATTCAAAATACGAGCCGCTGTAAGTAGCGCATATCCCCAAAATGATGGTGGTAGTGAGCTTCGTGCCATCATTGATCGAACCATGTCCAACAGTGTTCGATTCCTCCTCTCGGATACTCCGTTATGTTGAGGAGTACCAGGAGGAGTGAGCTGTGAAATAATTCCACAATCTCTAAGATGACATTGAAAAGCATCACTTAGGTATTCGCCTCCTCTATCGGAGCGGAGTACCTTGATTGTTCGGTCGAGCTGATTTTGTACTTCATTTTGAAATTCCTTGAACATTTCAAAGGCTTCATGTTTGTGTTTCATTAGATACACATACCCATATCGACTAAAATCGTCGGTAAAGGTAATGAAGTACCTTTCACTATTCCTACTAGTGGGCTTGAGAGGTCCGCATACATCCGTATGTATGATACCTAACAAGTTCTTAGCCCTTTCATTTGTACCTTTAAAAGGTTCTTTGGTCATCTTGCCTTGAATACAAGATTCACACTCATCAAACGAACCTAACTCATTTGTTTTCAAAAGACCATTCTTTTGGAGAGTATTTACACGATTCTTGTTTATGTGTCCAAGACGACAATGCCAAATGTAGGAATCACTCAAATCCTTTTTGAGTCTTTTAGTGGAAGTTTGATATAATGAGCTATTTGAGGTATTGTCATGAACCAATTCATAAATACCGTTGTTTGGTACAGCTTTAAAATAAAAGATACCATTAGATAATACATGCATTTCTGATTTTACAAATTTAAAGTCAAAGTTACATTGTCTAAGAAGGTGCACGGAAATAATGTTCCTAGTCAAACTAGGAGCATACAAAACATTTCTCAAAACAACTTCCAAACCACTTGGAAGCGATAAAGTGAAGTCTCCTCTAGCGACCACGTGCACCCTTGCACCGTTGCCCATGAAAAGACTCACTTCGCCCTTCTTTAAGTCTTCATTCCTTTTGAACCCCTGCAACCAATTGCAAATATGAGTTCCACATCCGGTATCCAATACCCATGTGTTAGAAGAAATAAGATTTAGCTCAATATTAATCATAAAGACATTACCCGAGGCATGCCCTGCATTCCTCTTGTCTCTTAGCTCTTTTAGGTAGACCGGGCAATTGCGTTTCCAATGTCCGGTCTCCCCACAACCAAAACAAGGATCATCCTTATGACCCCTCGGTTCCACAACCTTTTGTTTCTTTGCCATAACCGGTGATTTGCCCTTACCCTTAAGATGCACAGGAGGACCCTTTCTTTTTGCTACCTTAGCCTTAGGATTGGGTTGAGATCGATTCTTGGATCTACCTTCATTGATCGCAAACACGGGTAAAACCCTTTTACCCATGCTCGCCTCGGCTGTTTTAAGCATTGAGTGAAGTTCTCCAATGTTTTTGTCCCACCCGTTCATGTTATAATTTAACACGAAAGTGTCGAACCTTTTCGACAAAGAGTTAAGGATCAAATCCGTAGCTAACTCTTTTGAGATGGGACAATTGAGCTTGGCGAGGCGATCAATGTAACTTTTCATCTTAAGCACATAAGTTGAAACTGGTTGATTATCATCCATTCTACATGCATGCAAGGCTCGAACCGTTTCGAACCTTTCAACTCTTGATTGCTTAAGGAACATTTCCTTAAGTTGAGTAATCATGTCGTACGCATTATGGTTTTCGAAATCTTTTTGGATTTCGGGAACCATAGTCGCCAACATGAGGCATGACACTTGAATGGAATCTTCCGTGTGTTGGACCCAATTCATATATTCGACCTCACTTCCCTCTTCCGGTTCGTTGGGGATAGGTGTTTCCAAAACATGATATAATTTTTCTTGTTTTAGAACAATCCTTAAATTTCGGAACCAATCCGAAAAGTTATTGTGGTTAAGACGGTCTTTAGCGAGAATAGATCGGAGAGATACATTTTGGACGTTAGGGATTATGTTGTCGTCGACGTGTGCGGCCATCTGCAGAATTTTAATTAAGTTCATTTTAGTGTTTTACCTTTTTAATTATTAATACCCTTTTATATATACCAAATATAATTAATAATTAAAATCTAGAATCCAACGATAAACCCGACTCCGGTTAGGTGACCTTTTTCCCATTGTCGGTTTATCAAGGTAGTTATTCATAACAATTGCAAACCCTTTTGCAACCTCTAGATTTTATGGGACCGGTTCGAAATCATATTTCGTGTCGGCATGTTTATCCCATCAACACCTAATAGACCCCATGCTTGGGTGACCCTCTTCACATGGTTCTAATTTTAAGTCGTCCTACTTGTATCAACTTGTAATATCAACATATAAATGGTTAGGTGACCTTTTTCCCATTTATATGCCAATATTACCTCAACATATTAATTTACTCTACGCGGTTAGGTGACCTTTTTCCCACTAAGAGCTTACTAATATGTTAAGCGTTATACAAAAGGATGGTGTTTAACTTGTTATCCTTAATTTTAAAAGGGATTTTTAGTTTTAATAATTCTAGTTGTAAAACTTTAAATCATGTTCTAACATGCATTTAGTAACATGATATTTTGAAACCATTTTCAAAATTCTAATTTATAATAAAACCATTTTATTATGGGCGTGAGACGGCTAGTTAATAAATCCATTTTATTAAACTACGTGTCACGTAATTACCGATAATTATTAGAACCCGTTTTATGCTTTGTTAATTAATTCTATGTGACGAAGTTGATATCCTAATATCTAGCAACCACATAATCAAACAATCAATTAACAAGCATACACAATTATACTAAACACGAGCCACTAAGTTAGACCACACTTGTTAGCCGAAACAAGTGTGTGTCTTAGGTCCGATCCTAAGGGACACATGACACATGGATGTTGTAGCTCCCACTCGATCCCGCATCCAAATGCTTCGAGCATCTTCTTCAACCCCGTTGTGATCCATTGGGCTTGAACTTGGGCCTTAGCTTCCATAAGCTTCCATTTGGGCTCAATAGGTGGGCTTAGGTTCTTTTGGGCTTGAATCCCCTTAATGGGCTTGTGAGACCCATTATCACCATACCCGGCCCAATAAGGCCCAAACTTCCAATTTTGCAATCTTCTTTAAATTTACAAAACAAATGTCCTAATACATTTTTTCTATAAAATAAAGATATTACAAATAATCTATTTATTACATACCCATATGAATAAATAATTACAAAATTGGCCCTAATTAATTATTACAAACCAAAACTTTGAATAATTAATAACAATCATAACAAACATCCATTTGGTCTACGGCTCGGTCTAGTTTTAACAAACATAACCCGTTATGTCTTAGGAACCCGTTCCAAAACCCCTTGACCTTATCGGGCCTAGCCCAACCCATTTGGGCTTGACCCAATAACTTGATTATGAGCTTCGGCCCACATGTCCAAAACACATGGGCTTCGGCCCAATGAAAAGTCTCATGGGCTTCGGCCCATTTAACCAAAATGGGCTTCGGCCCATTTCACTTTCTTCCCTTCTTTTTTTTTTTTCTCGGTTAACCCATTAACCTAATGAAGTGGGCTTCGGCCCAATCACATCCGAATTGGGCTTCGGCCCATTTACTCGGTTTTATTTTATTTTTTTTTTTTTGAACAAAGCCAAAAAATATAACAAGATTAAATACAAAAAAATCATGCATGTTAATTTTTTGTATAAAATCTTTCAAGGGGAAAATATAAAACCGAAAACCCGAAGCTTAGTTTCCCGTATCCCGGCTCTTGATGCCATTTGTTGGGTTTCTATGAATATTTTATACTAAGTTAACCATTTAACTAGTCACAATTAAGGCGGAAGCATGATATAAACAAACTAAACATATGTATCCATGTGTTTATATATGTATATATTACAAGTTTATAGGAAATGTGTACATGAACAACATAATTTGTTCATGTTATAAGATTACCAATAATCTATTTATTAGAAACCCGAAGCAAGGATCAAATGATACGAGAAAACTAAACTATCAAAGCTTGTAAAACTTACATTCTTAAACCTTTAAGAGATGTAGTTGATGTTGAAGAAGATGATGATGTTGATGCTAGACTTTCAAAAGGGAAAATCCTCAAACAGAATATACCCCGAGCCTCCAACACACACCGAGCTATGTTAGGGAGCTTGAACACGAAAAACCGAGACCCGAGCCTCCTTTTAATCTTGGCCGTAAGCTAGAACCAAGAAAGAAAGAAAGAAAGACTTGTGGTTTTTATTTTTGTTATTGTTACTTGAAAGTATCTTTCATACTATATATATAATCATATCATATCTTTGGTTAGGTTTTGGTTAAGTAAGAATCACTCCATCTCTACCATATCCATGACATGATTTTGACCAAATCTTTGGGGTGTGGGGCCCACCCAAAACCGGCCCCATGATTATATATATATATATATATATTTTTTTTTTTTAATTTATTTATTTTATACTTTATAAAATATATATACACCCCATCTTTTATAAACCATTTTACAAAAGAACATATAGTTAAATAATCATTCCAATAATAATTATTTGAATAAATAAATTAACCAATTAATTTATTTAACACTTTCAAGTAAGTATTCAGAAACCCGATTTTCTGAATGTGTCGTGTTCTGTATTTGTCTTATAGATCTTATCTTAACAAATACATAATTGGTGTGTGTCTAACTCGTTATTGGGTATGACCCGACTTGGATCAAACACGACTAGCCACATTAACCTAATTATGTGTCTCGGGCATACGGTATTCCAACATATATTTACTTGAAGTGCTTTCCTTTGCATTTTCAAAAACTTTTCTTTATTTAAGTTATCTTCAACTGTATCACCTTTAGATGAACAACTAGTTATGTACATCTCATCAACCACATTTGTATTCACATTACATTTAAAAATGTTTCAACATAATTAGTTACACAATCACTATCTGAAATAAAACCATTATTTTCATTTAAAGCATTTTGAGAAGTGCCAACATCAACACTCTCACAAATTACATGATCATTCATAGATGATGTCAATGTATTTTTTATAGATCCAAAAGTATTATTATTATATACCATGTTGACAAATGATTGTTTTAGATTCACAATGGAATCAAAAAGTGAATTTAGAACGCTTTTCTAATTCCTTAACTCATGTCCTTTTCCATACACCCACTTTCTTATACATGACATGCTGAAGAAGATAATTAACTATTAGAACTAACTGATATAGGAATGAGATCAATCATTTTGAGGCATGAGGAACGAGTGTCTTAGGTTTTGGTACATAACCAATTTCATAGACCATTTCGTCCTCTGGTGGGGTATTGAAACTAAAATGGGGTAGGCTAATGTATTTCTCATTGAATGGTGAAGGAACTGTTGTGTGATCCTAGCCTAAACCTATCTTTTGTTTCACCCCAACCTGTGCCCCAATAATCCCAATCAGTTTATCAGACGCTAATTCAAACTTGTCCACAGTTATCTTTCTTTGGGTACGGTTTAATTATAGCTTTTCAATTTTAGCATTTAAACCAACTACTCGTCTTTCATGAAATTCAGCTAGCTTAATAAAATGGAACAATTTCTCATTTAATTTAGCCATATCATTATTATAAATTTTAATTCTAGTGGCAAAGATCTTCTCATCCTTTCTGGTATTCATCGTTCTGACATTTAATGCTTAAGTTTTCATCTATCAATGCAGCATTGTGAGTTCTATATTTCTCTATTTTATTAATACAAGCTTGAGAGCAAAGTTTGTGTACATCGGGAATGTTAGAGACAGTTTGGTATTTTTCTGCAGCAGAGCTTGATGAGAGTTGATCTTCATTGACAAACACCATCCCAGCGAAGGTCAGTAGATTTATCAGCTCACAGAATTGGTCATCCTCCCAATCCGGTTTAGTTGTCTCAGCTGACAGAGTGATCATGGCCTTTGAGTTTGGTCCAGAGTTCCATTTTATTGAATTCCCTTGACTGATCCGAGGAACTCTATGTTCTGAGGAGGTGCCTTGATCAATTGGCCTTTTGTCACTCCTTCTTCCACCTTCGTTGTCAGAAATTCCTGTAATCTTGATGTCGTTGCCAGGCTTGGATGAGTTTGTACATCCCTTGTGAAGTGCCCTATTTCATTGTAGTTATAACACCAAAGCTTGTCTTTGTCAAACCCAGTCATGTGTCCATCAGAATCCTTGAAGCTGTTTATTCCATACTTCTTCATAAAGTTTGATGCACGATGATCAATCATGGACATTTGGTACTTTATTTCCATCTTTTTGAGATCCTTTTTGTTGATTTCGGGAATGTCTCCTTGTTGAAATGAAGGAGGTAGAAGCTTCTATGCAACAAATCCTCATGACTTGCTATAAAGGCATGAGACAGTGCAACATGTGATTCATTAACTTGAGGAGTGGGGTAGGATGAACTACTTACAGATTTCTTAACCCCATGAACTTTTAATGCTTGTTCAACAGTCTTGTCTACTGCTTCTTGAAAAGATTTTGAACTAGATGGTGCTTGCTAACTTGCAGAGGTTTTGAACACATAACTCTGTGTTGGTTAAGCAGTGGGATAAGCTTGACTGAGGAAAGCTGTGCCGACTCGTGACCCAGTAGAGATTCCCGCATGATTCAAAGAATTAATATGGTTACCCAATCTGAGCTTGTTTTCCATTTCAAATGACTTTATGGTGGACGTCAAGTCAGATAGAATTGTTATTTACAAATTCATTGTTCTTTTGATGGTGATGATGCTAATGTTCCAGGTGTAGGGTAAGTAATTCGACAACTTATCATTGATTTCTATCTGGTCATAATCAATCCCAACACTCTTCATTTTGGTGATCAATGTTGAAACCAGTGGATGAGAGATCCAACAGTTTCTCCTTGTATATGATTGAACATATTGAATTCACCCTTCAACATTGCCTTTTTACTGTTTCTCATTTCCATTGCCTTCAACCAACGCATCCCATAGACCTTTTGCAGTGGTGTGATCTCTTAAAGTTTGAGCGATTTCAAATGAAAGACACATACTCAAGACACCATAGGTGTCACACCCCGACCAAAGGCGGTGGAACATGCTAGGGTGCAACGGATTGCCCATGTACACAAGACACTATTAAAGTGATAATATTTAATCAACTCACTAATTTCATTCAATAACAAAAGTAGCACATCTCGTTTATACAAATAAACACCAAATACAAGAAATAAATATTGTTCATTCTTCTAATGACCTAGCGGTATCAAATAGAATGGCGTCTTCAAACTCCAAGTCAAGTAATAATCAAACCTGTAACAATGCATGGAATAATATTTGTCAACACGTATGTTGGTGAGCAATTTCATAGTTTTGAGTATATATAATATGAGAGAAATTCACAAACGTATATGAGACTATAAATAAAAACATCAATCGTGGTATATAAAACATATGTAAATGAGAATCCTTTCTAATCGGTAGCAACCAACATACTCGGATAATGATGCCCTATGATACTTGCACAAGGCTAAGTAGTTAGGGGTGCATATGATCATACTTATTGCATTCCACAACAACATAAAAATAAACACTTGTGCACGTAAAGCATATGAAACATATAACACACAATAGAGCAAGTTTTCTAAGTATCATACACCCTAGAGTTTGTGGTTTGAAGACATAGTATTATAAATCGGTCTTGTTTTGGATAAGTATGCATGTTACCCCCAAAGTATAAAAGTGAAAACGGGGGATGAAATGGACTCACATGAAATAAGTAACTTGAGGGATAGTTTGCGATAAAACGGGGGAAGGGTAAGTTCAACGGGCAAGACCTAGTTTGAAAAGGGTCTTGAGTTAGTAGATGGTTTTTAAAAGATATAAAGTAAAACAACTTGACAAGTAACATAAATAATTAAAGTTTGAAGGCTAAAATGTAAACACATAAGGAATTAAAATAATGATTTTTGAAAAGTAAGTTTACTCGAAGTCGGGTCTCAGTATTCTATTTATTAGTTTTTTACTTAACCTTTGTTAAGTAAATATTTGGGTATAATTGCAATATTGCAAAGTTAAATAGATACCAAAACGAGACTTTACGAGTGTTCGGATTTGTCGGTTCGAGTCTTGATAATTGATCAAGCTCGAAGCCGAGACTCCAAAATGTTATGAGATAACTCAATGAAATCAAAAGAAGCTTTACCAAGTGTGTAGTTCTATTAAGGAGAACCTCGACGTTCGTTTAGCGAGTGTTTGGTTTTGTCGGTCCAAACTTGTTATAAGATCAAGTTAGATCCAACATACCAAATTTTTTGAGAAAACAATTTAAAATTAGTTTATAAAATAGTTTTAGAGAAAATATGAGATTCAGTGGCTCAAAACACACTAGTGTGTCTTAAGCGAGTGAACTCGGTTTAGTTCGGTCCTTGACTCGGAATAAGGCTGAGGATGGTTACCACATACCCAATACCATGGAGCTTTATTAAAATAACTTAGAAATGATAATACTCAAGTTTAAATACAACATGTTAAAATATAATGTTTAAACAAGAGTTCGGTTTCGGTTCGGTCCTTGACTCGGAATGAAACCAAGAATGGTTGCGACATATCCAATACCATAGAACTCATTAAAATAAACTTAAAAATAATAATACTCAAATCTTTCATACAAAATGAACACAATAAAGTATTAAACAAAAGTTTGGTTTTGGTTCGGCTCTTGACTCGGGATGAAATCGAAAATGGTGGCCACATACCAATACCATTGAACTATTAAAAATGATTTGGAAACTAAAAGTAATTAGAAACTAAACAACAGTAGTAAACTTTCATAAATTAAAGCATAAGTTAAAGTATATATCAAGGACTATAATAGTCCTCCATGTAGCCTTGCCTTGTAGCACGACACTTCAACCGACCGTGACCGGAGAAATGAAAGCCGAAGGAAAAAAATGGTGCATATTATATATATGTTGCAACATCAAGCTTTAAGTAATAGGAATTAGTTAGAAACAAAGATTTGCTTTAGTTTGACCTTAAGTAGTCAAAATAACAAGAGGTTAAAGATGAACACTTGGATTGAGAGAAAGTTTGGAGAGAATACTTAGATCTAGATTGGGGAGAGTTTGTGGTGAATGAGAAAACCCAAATGGGATGCATTGGCCTTGTTTATATAGGGAAAGAGTGAAGGGTTGGCCATGATGTTGCTTTTAAAAAGTTTCATGCGTGTGGATGGTTTAAGTTGGTCAAACAAGGTGTAAACAAACAAATATAAGTTAAACTCAATATTTCATTAATAACGACAGACCCGAAAAATCAAAACAGGTCAGGATTTTGATACAAATATAAATATAAGTTAAACCGAAAATGACGAATGTTACAATAGGCCTTCTAATCATCACCCAACATCTTTTTGTCATCGTCAGTATAGGCCGTTACAGGTCTGGGAACTGGTCCATCAGCAGTGTCAGTGGTGGGAATGTAAGGACCATTCTTAATTGATCTGAGAAGAGCATAGTCATTAATCCTTATACAGTTCTTGAAACGCCACTTGAATTCCTCAAAGTTGTTATCCCACTTGAGTAGTTTTGGAGGTTTGTTAGTAGTGCCAGCCTCATTTTCAAAGATTCAAAGATAAGGTAAGTTTTCAGGATTAGTCATTATCTTGCAAATCAGTAATCAAATCAAACAGTCCAGTAACAGTTTCTGGCAAAAGTTCCAAGTACAAACGGATCAAGTTTGAAAAGGAATCAAATCGAATTGGTGTAAGGCCCCGTTCCCGGTGCCGTACATTGTTGTTGGATTTACTCATAAACACATTTCTATTCATCAGAGTTAAACAAAACTTTTGCGGAATAATAAAATTTCAATCATTGGTTACAAAACATTCAACTTGTCTTTGAAACATAACATAAATTAGTTTATTAAAACATTATTACAAATCTTCCTTGGATGCCCGTGCCTTCAAATCATGCCATGTGTCTCCCTCATCCCAGCTGCTTCAATCTATTTGCCTGTGTGCATACTAAAAGTCAGCTAAGCTGAGTGAGTTGTAGTTGAAACAGGTAACGTACAATACATTCACATACTTACTTATACGTATCTAAATATACATATTAGTGTTGGGAAAATCGACCACCTAGCCACGAACGGCAAACAAAAAGTGCGGAATTAATCTTCGTTTGGATACCACTCTGTTGGGAAATCGACCACCTAGCCACGAACGGTAGACAAAAAGTGCGGAATTAATCTTCGTTTGGCTAAACTTTTTCCGACCCGAATGAACCTATGAGGATGCAAACAAATATGGTATTTAAAAGTAAATAGGACACACTAATTTTAGCGTGGAAAACCTCTCAAGGCGAGAGTAAAAACCACAGGACTACTAGAGCCGCTTCAAATCCACTATCACCAATAATAGCAATACCAAAAATCATCTCTAGGTAAAACTAGAGGCATACACAAAACATCATATACTTGGTACAAACTAACATCAAGTATATGGAACCAAACTACAAAAGAGTAACGACTAAGAGGTAACACCAACGAGAAATTCCCGGTCTCTAGAACGTCTCTTATCTCTTCACAAAACACAAAAAGAATTGGAACACCAATTTTATTCTCTTCCTAACCTTTTAGTCGACAACAGAAGAGGAACAAAAACATCAATTCTTTTTCGTATGAGTGTTTAACAGCAGAATCATACAAAACCTAAATCATAATTCTCAAATATATATTTAGAGTAATGTCGGCTGTGTGGATTTTTCTCCAAGAAAAAAAATACCCATATGATACTAATGAGCCAATAAAGTTATCCGATAAAAAACCATAACATGTAACATATGTTGTTGTTGGCTTGTGACGTCAGGCCGGCCCAATAGGCCAATTGGGCTAAGCAAGGGCTTGAGGCCCCCTAAATTATAAGCCCCCCATTTAAAAAAAAATTATATATCTTATACAGATAATAAGCGCCGATGTTAGGACCTAACAGTTAGGTTTTAGGTTTTAATGGAGTCATGGAGAAACAGAATGACGCACGCGTGATCGATGATACTGATGGACTGCTGGAGATTCACTAACCAAGGATGGAGGGATTGGACAACAACAACACTCCATTAAATCATAACGGTAATTTTTTTTTGTTATTATCAACAATTAATGGATCTAAATCTCTAATCAACTAGTATAAACTAACCCTTGATGCCAATTAATCCATCAGACATACAACAATCGGCTGTGACGACTGACGAAATACCCATACAACATCTGTGAGCCTGCTGCCTGTGACGGCTGACGAAACAAACAATCGGCTGGCCTTTCACCTCTGTGCAATCTGTTATTGACTAACTCCCTAAGCTTTCTGGCTTCTACAATCAGTAAACGAATCAGTTAGTTTTAAATTTTTAATTCAGCCTGATTATTGCTCTATTGTTTGTTTGCTTGTTTAGATTTTTAATTGTTTAGACGGTTTACTGTTGAGGTTAGTTTTAGATTTCAGCCTATTGCCCTATTTGCCTACTTGACATTTGTGCTTAATTGTATATTTGTATTAGAATAGAATTTTCCTTAATGTCACACCGACACCGAACATACGAATCCGGTTATGCAAAAAAACAAAAAAGACTTAAAAGGGAGGCTTTAGTTCAATCACAAAAAGGAGCTATTTTAAAATTTTTCACATCCCCAAAACTACAAACAATGAACATACAAATGACGATCATCCTATAGATAATGACTTTATAAATGACGAACAACCTACAAGTAATGAACTTACAAATGACGAACAACCTACAAATAATGAACCTACAATTGATGAGTTAACAACAAGTGAAGATGAACCTATAAATGATGATCAACTTCCAAATGAGAATCAAGCTAAAGAGCCTCCAAATATTGTTGACCCAAGTCAATGGAATAATATCAATAGTAATTTAAGGGATCTAATTGTAGAAAAAGGCCCGGTAAAAATTTATGGTTACAACTTTCCAACAGATGAATATTCAAGAAGCTTTAATACTTCTCTTTATATCCGAAAGTTACCAAATGGAGAAAAAATAGAAAGAAAATGGTTGGTTTATTCTATAGAACTAGATAGAGCATTTTGTTTTTGTTTTAAGTTATTCAATGTGAACCAATGTATAAGTAAATTAGCATATGAAGGTAGTAATGATTGGAGAAATCTTAGTGCCAAAATTAAAAGAAAATGAATTAAATAATGTGCATATTGTCAATATGAGAACATGGATGGAATTAGAGATAAGATTGGCGAAAAATAAAACAATTGATAAACAAACTCAAGATCAAATAAATAAAGATAAAGAACATTGGAGAAACGTGCTAATAAGAATACTCGCCGTTGCAAAGTGTTTTGGTAAAAAGAATATAGCATTTCGTGGGAAGAATGAAAAAATTTATGAAGAAAATAATGGTAATTTTTTAGCTATTATCGAGATGATTGCGGAATTTGATCCAATAATGCAAGAACATATTCGACGCATAAAAGACAATGAAATTCATAATCATTACCTTGGACACAAAATGCAAAACGAATTGATTTGTTTGTTAGCAAATGAAATAAAAACTAAAATTATTAAAAAGGTTAAGGAAGCAAAATATTTTTCAGTTATACTTGACTGCACTCCCGATGTAAGTCACAAAGAACAAATGTCCATTGTCTTACGATGTGTAGATGTTTCATCAACTCCGATTCAAGTTAATGAATATTTTATAGGATTTTTAATAGTAGATGATACAAGTGGTAAAGGCCTTTTTGATGCTATTATTAAAGAAATTAGTAATCTAGGGCTTGATGTAAATGATATTAGAGGCCAAGGTTATGATAATGGATCGAATATGAAGGGAAAACATCAAGGCGTGCAAAAACGATTGTTAGAAATTAACCCTAGAGCATTTTACACACCATGTGGTTGTCATAGTTTAAATTTAGTAATTTCTGATATGGCTATCTCTTGTAACAATGCTGAGGATTTTTTTGGTGTATTACAACGTGTTTATTGTTTGTTCGCATCATCCACTAAAAGATGGAATATTTTACTAGATAATGTAAAACATTTAACTCTTAAACCATTATAACAAACACGTTGGGAAAGTCGATTAGAAAGTGTTAAAGCAATTAAGTTTCAAGCTTCGCAAATAAGAGAAGCATTATTGGATTTATATGAGGATAGTACTGATCTTAAAACTAAAGATGATGCTAAAAATTTAGCTACGGTACATTTTGAAAAAATTTGAATTTTTATTAGCGATGGTTATTTGGTATGATATTTTGTTTGCTATTAATATAGTTAGTAAAAACTTACAAGCAAAAGATATGTGTATTGATGATGCTATAAAACAACTAAATGAACCTATTTGTTTTTTTAAAACTTATAGAGAGGAGGGATTTGAAAAGGCTATGACCGCAACTAAACAAATATGTCTATATAGTGGTATTGAACCTGTTTTTCGTGAGAAATGTATTATTCGTAGAAATAAAAAGTTTGATCAAAATACTGATAATGAAACTTTAAAAACTCCTATCGAATGTTTTAGGACTGATTATTTCTTATACATAGTAGATCAAGCTATAGCTTCACTCACAAGTAGATTTAATCAATTTAAAGAGTTTGAAACTATTTTCGGTTTTTTGTTTAGTATTGAAAAGTTAAAATCGTTCGATGAAGAAATTTTAAAAAAGAAGTGTATTAATCTTGAGAATTTTTTGAAACATGATGACAAGGTAGACATTGATGGTTTAAATTTATTTCAAGAATTAAAAATGCTAAGGGATATGATAGATATAGAATCTGACACACTTATAAACATATTAAATTATATTAAAAGTTTGATTCTTTTTCGAATGCTTATATTGCTTATAGAATTGTGTTAACTATTCCTGTGACCGTTGCTTCTGCTGAACGTAGTTTTTCTAAATTAAAGTTGATAAGAAATTATTTAAGATCTACAATGTCACAAGAAAGGTCAAATGGTTTAGCTCTTTTGTCGATTGAGAAGAACTTTTTAGGAGAAATTGATTATGATTATTTCATTAAACAATTTGCATCTATTAAAGCTAGAAAAATAAATTTCATATAAATATTATTTTTTACCGACACGAAATAACTTAAATTTTTTTTTTAACTCCGACGACTATAAACGTTTGGTTTATTATTGCCGGTCCCAAGCCCGGATAAAGGAGGAGGGTTTATACTTAAAAATTTTGGAAAAGAAAGGCCCCAACTTGATAGTTAGCTTGAGGCCTCTAAAAACCTTGGGCCGCCACTGTGTGACGTCAGACCAAGACAAAAGAATATTACTTTCTTTCTTTTCTCCTTATTTATATAATTAATAACAATAAATAAACCCATGTAATTAGAGATGAGTTGGGCATTCTCATGGGCAAAAATACACCAACAAATCCTAACGTGTTCATTCTTTCTTTCATACATACGTAAGTATTTAACTTCTTTCTTTCTTTCATACTTTCATATTTAATCTTTCTTTACTTATACGTTTTAAAGAGCCTTAGCCTTATAACCTCATAGATATTATGAGGGTCAGGTCCCTATCCTCTCAGATATTATGAGGGCATGATCCCTATTCTCTCAGATATTATAAGGGTCTGGTCCGCCTATCCTTTTCTTCATATATTCATACATATATTTCTTCATACTATCATTCATGCAATTTCATACATACCCTGCTATATCATTCATACATACTTTGTACAACAATTACATCTTTTACGATTACCTTACCTGGAGATACGTGCAATATCCGAAGATCGTTCACGTACTTACAAGCGTTCATTCATAACCTCAATATCTATCACATAAATCATATATGGCATACACTTGCCACTTAAGCTAAATGTATTAACTGATCACATTGAGTATGCACACAGCCCCAAAAACATAACAAGGAAATGGGGCTAGAAACTCACGTGTAAATGGTTCCTCTCTGAATTTACTGTTATGACCTTCTTGAGCTGTGCACGGCTAATTGTATTAATCATAGTATCAGTTAACTACTTTTAGCTATACCATACTTACTGTAACCCCTAGCTACGGGGTCTGGGGAAGCGCCCCTGGCAGCGGGGTTCTAGGGGCGACAACCCCTAGTAGGGTCTAAGGGGCAGATCCCCTAGCCCCTTAGCTGGGGTTAAGCTGCCAGGTTAGCTTGAAAAATTTTATTTTCATTAATAAGTCTTTACTAAAACCTCATAGAAAACTGAAGTTTAATTATCTAATCAAATCAAATCTTCATTTTAAACGTTACATTTCACTATTAATTATTTACTTATTCTTATCTTACCCATCATATAAGTCCATATCTGTCGTTCACGTACGTATACATTGTTTATCCTTCGTTTATAAAATCATTTCTAAGCTAGCGCATAAGTCCACGGGCGTATAAGTTGTTATGGGCGTATGAGTAGTTCTGGCGCATAAGTCCTGGCTTATAAGTCTTTCCTTAACGTATAAGTTTCTTCCAACGTATAAGTAGTTTCGGCTTATAAGTTATCCAACGCATAAGCCTTATAGCGTATAAGTCATACATACACGTTGCATGCATATATATATATATATATGTATATATATACATTGATAATACTTATACAGTCCATACCTACATATACGCTTTCGTTCATACACGCTGCAAGTATACTTATACGTTTCATACATAAACATACGCTTCCATACATATGCGCTTCATACTTACATTATACGGCGAATAAGTGCAGGTCAGCTTCTTTCTCACGTGTTTTTAAGGTTTTTCTTTGACTTCAACGCCGTTAGTCGACGTTAACCACTATGGTTGGTCGGGGTTTGATCGTTTATGGTATATGAGTAGCTTCGGGGTGTCAAGATCTGGGCTAAGGTGGCCCTTAAGTTGGTCTTTGGTTGATTAAACACCAAAAAAACTAGATCTAGATCCAAACAGCTCATACGGTATTCCGGGGCTGCGGTGTCGGGTTCTAATATGTCGGGTAGATGAGATAAATGATTTCTTACCTTCGATTGGTCTTGGATCGTTGAATATAGTAGAGTAGAGAGTGTTTGGGTGTGTTTTTGATGGTGTTGACTATGGTGTAAAATGAAAGAGATGGATGGAAAATGTTAAGGCTTAGGGTTTAAGGGGTATTTATATGCATTAAGCCCATAGACCTTAAGCTCATCTTTCCTTTTTGGTTCATAAATAATTTCATTTAATTAGCCTACCATCCTTCTATCGTTATTATTATTATATTATTAATCTACTAACTCAATTTAATTCTTTTCAACGCGAATAATATATTATATTATTATTCTAGAAATTTCAGGATGTTAAGATTGGTAAACGGATCGAATAGGATTTTAATCGAATCGAATCGAATTGAAAAAGCAATCAAATCGAATAAAAACTCGATTCGATTGGTTTTGAATTTCGATTCAATTGGTTTCAAAACTTGATTCGACTGGTTTGTGGATTCGATTCGAATGGTTTTTGGATTTGATTCGAATGGTTTATAACTTGATTCGATCTAATTTCCAGAAAGTATTTTTGCATGTATTTTCACACAAATACACTTTTAGCTATTTTAGGAAACTCGATTGATCTACCAAGAAACCCGATGAACACTTTGTCGATTTTAAAACACAAATTTTCAAGCTTAACAACACAATTTTCTTAAATCTAAACACTTTTAAGACCTCAAGAACACACTTCTTTCAAACACCCGAAAGCTTCAAACAATCTTTGAACACTTTTATTTCAAATTTGCAAATACAACTATAACAAGTGAACACGTAGATCCGCTGTAACACTTGATTACACGTCTTCAACACACAAACATGACCAAAATCCAAGTTTGTGAACAAAAAAAAACTACAGCTAGTAGAGCCGAATGTTCTGGTACCAATTGTAGGTCCTATTCACAGATCAAACAACTAAGACCTTGAATCAATCTTAACTAGTAGCTAGCGGAAATCACTAGTAAGCAACATAGATCTCGGATGTTGTTTGTGTTTTGTTATTTACCCGAAATGGTAAGAAAGAAGGGGTAGGAAGAGATTTGGTGAGTGGATAAGATTATATTTTGTCAAAAAGGTTATGGGGTGAATGGGTATGCTTCCCTATATATAGGAGAAGCATCCCATGCTTCTTTCTATTATATCCGGCCCAATGGGCTCATTACAACATAGCCTCGGGTCCAAACATTTATAAAAGAAACTAACAAACTAACTAAATACATCGTGAATAGCTTAAGCAAATACAAAAGTTTGAAATACAAAATGGGGTCCTACATTATATTTTGCGATGTATTGCGTTTTTTTATTTATAATTGTGTTTTTTTGTTAATTTTCATCATTGTGCCTTTTTTCTAGGCATTTTGTCTTTTCGTTGTCTTTTTGAAACGAGAATGATGGGGAAACATTTTGGTTCTTGAATTTTTTTCGTTTTTTGAAACCATAAATACTAAAGCCTGTGAAAAGAACCAACATGTTTTTGTCCCTCTGGCTTTTGATACCTTTGGCTCCTTGGCACCGGAAGCTATCCGTTTCCTAACCGGGGTCCAACGGGTTGTGCATAGCAATGTGTCGACTCCAAAGGGGCAGGGGTATGTCTTTAGCAGGTTAGGGTTTGCAATTCCGAAAGGGGTGGCGGCGCAGCTTGTTGCCCGCCTACCTGCTATGTTGATGTAATATCTATGTTTCTATATAATGAAAGAAGTATTATGTATTTTGATTTTGAAAAAAAAAATTTGAATTATGATTTTTTTTCTGATGAATTTTTTGTGTGACCATAAATCTTTTTTACACTTCTAATGTTTATCTCCATTTGTATTTTAACTTTCCTTGTTTTATATTATTTTTTGAATAATAATTGCAAATGTCCATTAACTAATTTTATTAATGATCTAATAATAAAAAAAAGTTTTCTATCAACCACATGAAAACAATTATAAAAAAAAAAGTTTTTTATCAACCACATGGAAACAATTATAACATTGACTTCAATAAAAGAGTGAAATCAGGCAAGTTTCTTCAATAAAAGTAGATTCTTCCCAGATCTGAGTATTACTATGGGGTTACATCATCATCACCTGAGGTTTCTTCTCTGACTCTAATCAATCATATAGACTATGTTTCTTTAATAAAAGAGTGCAACTTAAGCACCGATTATGGATTTTTTTAATAACATTGACTTTTAGAACATACGTAATTACGATTCTTCTAGTAATTATGTACTAAGTGTGAAAATCAATTGCCTAAAGACTTGATCTTTGTGTAAAATGCCTGTTTGGTTTATAATCCTCGGATGAAGAGTTTGTTTTTAGGTAATTCATAATCTTGATGTTTGGAGGTGAGGTGTATAACTATTGACCCATTTGTATAGCATGGTGGTAAAGCTAAGGATTGATTGAAGATTATCAAGTTCCTAAATTGTTGATGTTTGGTAATATTATTATTTCTTATCTGTTAGAAATTAGAACTTGGGTCAAATTGGTTTACTTCCTTTCCAAGGATCTGTTCATAGTTTAAAAAGGGATCATTGTGTTTTGTTCTTCTTGTAACATTTTAAGATTATCAAAAAAACGGAAAAGAGTCGTGATCGTGTGATGATCACAAAATCTATCGTGTTCTTGATTGAGGCTGTATGATCCAGTTGAAGCCTTTAAATTCAGGCGAGGATGTACCGGGAAGAGGCTTTTAGGGGGGGCTGCTAGGGGCTAGAGGTTTATGTTAGGAAGGTGAACTTTATAAGAGTATATTATGATCCTTTAATAAGTTTGTTTAAAGGTATAAATGTACAATGACCATCTTTTCATCAAAATGGAACATAATCACAAACTTTGGTGACCAGATGCTTGCATTGACGGAAAAAGGCTGCATTATTTTCACATGTCTCACTGTAAGATGCTATGTTGCAGTCTATATTAATTTCAGTTCCTGGTTGTTGAATGTTCATTCTTAACATAGCAACTTTCTTTTCTGGAATTGCAGTGATCATAGTTACTACATTTCCACCTTCGTGTTTGGTTGTGAAGATATATCATGTAAAATAATTTTATAAAAATTTGCTGGCGTTTAACATTTGTAGAAGTTGATAATTAGGCTGATCAACTCAGTTGCTTTGTGCTCCATAAAATAGAGAACCATGACTGATGATCTTAAGCTTCACATCAAGCAGCTATTCAGCCTCTGGACAAGACAACATAAAATATCATCTGCAGTGGAGGAACGGGATAACATGATAATGATTACTGAATCCTATGCTGGTCTAATGAAGTACCTCAGGAACATGATGGTAGGTTATGAAAATAAAGAAGTGCAGGATTTATTGACAAATTTGGATATAATGCTGTATAACGAAAGTTGGATGTTCCATGCTAAAATAAAGATGGATAATTTACTAGTGAACTGTGAACAACTCTGTGACATCAGATACAACTCAAACATTGAGGAAGAGGCAGTTGCAGGATTTGATGCTGAAGTAGAAACACTACTGGATCAACTTACTGGAACTTCTACAAAGAAATTACAGATCATCTCAATTGCAGGAATGGCTGGGCTTGGCAAGACGACATTGGCTAGAAAACTATTCAAAGATCCACTAATCGAGTATATGTTTGACATTCGTGCGTGGACTTGTGTTTCTCAAGTATACCACAAGAAGCACTTGTTACTGGGCATATTAAGCTTTTTTATGAATGATCTTACCAATGAGATACACAAAATGAGCGACGAACAATTGGGGGAAAAGTTGTATAGACTTTTTAAAGGTCGCAAATATTTAGTGTTCTTGGATGATATCTGGGATTCTAAAGCTTGGAATGACATCAGAATGTATTTTCCGGATGACCGAACTGGAAGCCGAGTTCTGTTTACTAGCCGTGACATAGACATGAGCTTACATGTAAAGGCTGCAAGACCTGCTCATGTTTTGCGTCTTCGTACTCAAGATGAAAGCTGGGAAATATTTGTGAAGAAGGTATTTAGAATGGGAATCTGCCCTAGTCACTTGGAGGAATATGGGAAGGTGATAACAACAAAATGTGAAGGTTTGCCTCTTGCAATTGTGATAGCTACAGGTCTTCTTAAAAATAACTGGGCACCTGATTGGTGGATCCACATTGCAGAGGGTCTAAGTTCATTTATGGTTAGTGATCCAAGCCAATACATGGACTCTCTGGCTTTAAGCTACAACCATTTGCCTCCTCACTTGAGACCATGTTTTCTGTATCTAGGAGCATTTCCCGAAGACTATGAAATCCCAGTGACAAAGCTGATTTGGCTGTGGATTGCTCAAGGATTTATAGATCAAACTGGAAGCAGAATCTTGGAGGATGTTGCAGAGGATATCTTGATGAATTTAATCAAGAGAAGTCTGGTCATGACTCCCACAATGAGGACTGATGGACGAATTAAAACATGTCGAGTCCATGACATTTTACACGACTTTTGCTTGAGAAAAGCGAAGGAAGAGAACTTTCTGCCAAACAATTATACGTAAGAGGAAGTCGTATTTTCTTGACAAACATTAACTTCCTAAATGAAGAAATACTGATCATAATTTACAGGTATGACAAGCTCTCATCAATGCTTTTCTCTCCATCGGAGCTAGGAAAAATTCTTCTGGATGACAGATCATGTCACATCGATACATATAAATCTCTCAAGATTCTAGATGTAGCCTCTATCCCTATTTCCTCGTTTCCTTGTGAGGCAGCGCAACTTCTTAATCTGAGATACCTGGCCATTAAAGCACATGAAGGAAGTCCACAACCATCAATATCAAACCTTGTCTACCTACACATGCTGATAATATTATCAAGGAAGAATATGCTCATACCAAAATCCATTTGGAATATGGTAAATCTAAGGCATCTATATATCAAATCAGGTGAAAATATTATTGAAGAGCCCTGTGTTGTACAAGTGAAAGAGAAGGATGGTTGTCCGGGTTTACTAACTAGCCTGCAAACCTTATCCCATGTAAGTTCTCGATCTTGCCGGAATATATTTTCAAGGACTCCCAATCTTAGGAAGCTTGGGCTTTGTGGACCATTAATATCAAGGCTTGGTGATCTTGAATTTCCAAACTTAAGCTCTATGGAGCACCTTCAAAAGTTGAAGTTATTAAACACGATTGTGTTTCCTGAAGCAACACGATCGTGTAATCCTCTTATGTTTCCTGAAAAGCTTAAGAAACTAACGCTATCAAATACTGGACTGGATTGGGAGGAGATGTGGACATTTGCTTGGCTTCCTAACCTTGAAATTTTAAAACTAAAATTTCATGCTTGCGTAGGAGAGAGGTGGGAAACCGGGGATGCAGAATATAAGAAACTTAAGTTTTTGAAATTGCAGGATCTTGACATTAGGGAATGGATTAGTTCAAGTGATAATTTCCCAAGACTACAACGATTAGTGGTTCATCGTTGCCTAAAACTAGATGGTATCCCGTCAGTTTTAGGCAAGATTTTGACTTTGGATGTGATTGAAGTAAGTGGATGCAGTAGTTCTGCACATGAGTCTGCAATGAGAATTCAGAAACAGCAAGAGATGGACGGAAACAACTTCTTAAAAGTCCACGCAAAACCAGAACTATAAATCAGAAAGGTTGATTCAGTTACTTAATTTAAAGAATGCTTATGTATGTAAAAGTTTTATATAAAGAATGCTTATGTATGTAAAAGACTAATCACAGGTGTTGTAATATAATGTTACCATGAGTGTGTGTTCAAAATTGTAATCAAGATAACTGTTTCTATATTGCTTATATCAAATTGTTAGTTTTACACAGAAAATAAACTACAACTAAATAGGTGAAGGTTGACTCTCAACTTGGAAATACAAATAAAAGGAGTGAAATATTTCTTTATTTGCCTTCAATGGTCCATACATCTTAGCCGTCTTCTCTTGCTATGGAAATCCACAAATTGGGAATTTATGTCAACTTGATATTTTATTATTTTGTAACATTCAACCCCCCCCCCCCCACCTCAAATTGTGTAGTGGGGTTTCCAATGCTCAACTTTTCAAGATAATTGCTGAATATTCTCTCGTTGACGACCTTTGTTAATATATCCGGTAATTGGTCTTCTTGATAGAACGAAAGGTAGCTCTATCATTTTGGCTTCATGTTTTTCTTTATTGATCGATGTGTCTATCAACCCCCACTTTTTTTGTACGATCGTGTTGAACTAGGTTTTCAAATATACGTATTGCATCTTTGTTATCACACATGATCCTACTAGCTTCGGTTTGGGGAAACTTGATTTCTGTCAACAGTCTTTGTATCCATAGAACCTCTCTCACACCCTATGCAATGAAAATTTAGAAAGAGCAAGAGATGGACGGGAACAACTTCTTAAAAGTCCACGCAAACCCAAAACTATAATTCGTAAAGGATGGTTCAGTCACTTTTATTTAAAGAATGCCTGTGTGTGTAAAAGACTATAACAATTGTTATAATATAATATTACCATGAACGTAGGTACGTTTGTTGTTGTTCAAGAAACGGGTGGATATTTGTAAGGCCCGTTTCTAGTATTAGTCTTTCATATTTGTTATTTTCAGTTTGTTAGTTTGTTATTGTTAGTCTTTTGTATGTTTGGGCCAATGCCATTTGTATTAGGAGCCCATTGGGCATGTTATATGAAAGATGTGTATGGGAATATAGACACTATATATTGTGTGTGTATCACATACACAAAGTAACCCTTTTGCAAATATTATCTTCTAAACCTACAAACTCTCTCTTCTCCCTCTTCTATTCTCGGCTGAAATAAGCACACAACAAGATCAGAGATCTCGGTCCTAGCTAGTTGTTTCCGTCAACTAGTTGAGAGGTTGATCCAAGACAACTAGTAATAGTGTGTTTGTTGTCTGATCCGGTCTCAGTACCTACAATTGGTATCCGAGCTTTTGGGCTCTACTAGTTGTAGATCTTGAGTCACAACCTTGGATTTTAGTCTTGTTTGTGTAGAAAGACGGATTTTCAAGAGTTCTTGTGGGTTCGGGTTCACAAAGGTTAACAAAAGTCTTCAAAAGTTCAAGAAAAGTCTACAAAAGTTCATAAAAAGTGTGTTTAATCTTCAAAGATTCAAAGATTTGTGTTAAAAGTGGTGTTGAATCTTCTTGTGTTGGTGTTTGAAAAGTGTATAAACATAGGGATTTGTGTAATCTATAAAGTGTCAAAGGTTAAAGGTGAAAGAAGTGACTTTCATAAAAAGGATCTTCTTGGAAAAGGGTAAAAGGAAAGTACCATTTGTACTTGCCAAAAGTACAACTCACTCGAATCAACCATTCGAATCGAGTGTTGATTCGAATAGAATAATTATTCCATTCGAATCACCACTCTATTTGAATCAAGAGTGTAATTCAGTTCAGTTCAAGGATAATCCATTTGAATCGAATCACCATTCGATTCGAATAGAAACTCAAATTAAGTAAAGTCCAAGTCATTCGAATCAAAGTTCATTCGAATACACCATTCGATTCGAATAAACCATTCGATTCGAATACAGTTTTACTTGACTAAACCATTCGAATAGTTTATACCTGTGCTAAGTTAAATTGCATTTGAATTATCATTCGAATACCCATTCAAATTGTCATTAGAATTGTTTGTACTTGTTTTCTGAGCAGAATCTGTTTCAAGAAGTGTTTGATCTTTGAGTTGTTGAGCAATGGCAAATCCTAATCCTAACACTGTAGCTAGTAATGAAGCTGTAACCAAATGTGTGATGTTTGAGAACGAGGCTAGAACCACAACTAAGCCACCAAAGCTAATGACATGGGAAAGTGACTTTGATGAATTCAAATGGAGGTTTAGAAATTATCTAAGAATCATTGACTACAATCTTATTCGACCATATGAACATGGTCCTCATATTCCGACAACTACAACTGCTGATGTGATGTTCCCAAGCGAGTGGCTAATTATGATAATAATGATAGAAGAATGCTCGCTGAAGACAACAAAGCTTTTGGTGTTCTGAGTGTATTCTCTCACGTGAAATTGCACTAACTTTAAGAGATTATACTACTGCCAAAACACTTTGGGATGCATTGGTTGCTAAGTTTGAAGGAAATTTGGAAATGAGAAACAGCCGGAAAGGGATGCTGAAAGGAGAGTTTAACATGTTTAACTATGTTCAAGGAGAAACCATTGCTAGCCTTATTTCAAGATTTGAAACATTGATCACTAAAATCAACAGTGTTGGCATTGAGTATGATCAAAATAAGATCAATGACAAGTTACTCAACTCACTCCCCTATGCATGGAGAAGTAGTGTCATTACAATTAAAAGAACCACTAATTTTCAGATTACCAGCCTTGGTTACTTGACCTTAATCATCAAGTCATTTGAAATGGATGAAAAACTAAGGATGGGTAATAACATCAGTTCTCTTTCCAAAGCCGGTATGACTACTGGTTCTGGTGTAAGTACGACTTTCATTAGTCAAGCTCACTCTGCTGCTCCCAATGCAAGCTCAACCTTCAAGACTGCTGCTACACCAAGCTTCATCAAGTTCAAGCACAAGTTCCTTCCAAACTGCTATTAACAAAGCCATAGCACAAGCCTTAAAAGCTCATGGGATCAAACCAACAACTAGCACTCCTGCCTCCTCAAACCATCTCACCTGATGACTCCAACGTGGCACTGTTTCATGCCTTTACGGCAAGCCACGAGGAGTTACTGCAAGGAAAGTTACTTCCTCCTTCCTTTGAGAAGGAGATCCTACCGAGATCAACAAACACGATCTCAAAAAAATGGACATCAACTACCAGATGGCCATGGCCGTTCATTGAGCTACCAACTTTATGAATAAGTATGGGAAGAACAATTTCAAGGATCATGTGAAGAACATTGGGTTTGAGAAAGAAAAGCTTCGTTGTTACAACTATGGGGAACCTGGTCACTTTGCCAGAGAATGCACCAATCCACCATGGCCGTGGGTGATATCAAAATCACGGAGATGTCGGGTAATGAGAGTGCTAGAAGGCCTGACAAGAGAATCATCCCAAACTACTCCTTGAAAACAAGGGTCCCAAGAATCGATCAAGGAAGTGGATCAAAAGGGAACTTCGAGTCGAGTTCAAAGGCAATGATTGCAAGAAATACTGAGTCAACCCAACCTGATTGGGAAGATGAGCAATTTGAGGAAATGAAGAATCCTATGACCTTTGCTGGGATGGCCTTCACCGATCAAGCAAGCACTTCATGAAGCACCACTAATGGGATTCCTACACCTGCCTCTCTCATTCCTGAGGTACATAAACTTTGCACACAAGCTTTTATTGATAAGATCCTACACTATAGAAATCATAATGCTAAAATCTTAGAACAAATTCATAGCATTAAATGTCAAAATGATGAATTTAAAAAGGATGAGAAGATTTATGCCACTAGGATTAAAACTCATAGGGATGATATGGCTAAACTTAGTGAAAAGGTTTTTGTAACTTAAAAATTAGCTGAGCATCATGAACGTCATGTAATTGAGTTAAGTGCTAAGATTGTTGAGTTAGAACTAGAGTTAGCCTAAAGAAAAATTAAAATTGAGAACTTTGAGTTAGCCTCTGAGAAACTGAATAAAATAATTGGGGCTCAGATGGGTCTAAATATAAAGACAAGCATAGGCTATGATAGTATTGCAGTTCCACCTCCTTTTAATGATAACTATACTAGTCTTCCTCACTTTGATTTTAATTCCCCACCTGAGGATGAAATGTTCTATGGCATTGGTCATGTGCCAAAGTCACAAACATTTGTTCCTGTTGTTCCCAAAACAGTTGATCCAGTGGTTTCTTCAGTAAGTCCTAATGGTAGTTCATCTTCTTCAGCAGGTTGTGTAGAAGAATGTGGGTGTGTGGAAACAAACAAGGGTTGTGGAGATAAAAATTTACTTTTTAATTCATCTATTGTCAACCCGTTCTGTAATAATAATGATTCCAAAAACATTTTGAACAATCATGAAACTGATGAGAGTGTTCATGTTGCCACTTCTCTTAATATTGAAATTGAAAATGATGTTTCCACCTCTGATAGTGACTGTGAAACTATTTTTGATAGAATGTTTTTTATAGAAATGTGCAAGAAAGGTATTTATGAATACCAACTTACCTAGTTGTTCTTCAAGTGATTGTAAAGTTGAGGAAACCCAAGTACATAAAAATTGTTTTGAAAAGGAAAAAGCAAGTACATCCGGTAAATATGTCCCACCTCATAGAAACAATTTCTATCAATCTACTAATCAAACTTATCAACCTCAACTATACAATCAATTTGACAATAGCTACTATGGCTATTATCCACAAGATTATGTCAACTCCTTGTATTCAAATGTTTTTGATGATCGGGGTTATAGATCTGACAACCTGTTTGTTCAGTTCCAACCATCACCTTATTCACCACAGCCCATGCATTATAATTCTAACAGTTTCTATAAGGATGACAGAAGTAGACTTTGTTATGTGTGTGGTAACCCATCTCACCTTGCAAGACATTGCAAGAACGGGCATAGAATGCAAAAAGAAACGAACAATCAATTTAATCAATTCCATTCCAGAGCTAAACCAAGCTCAAGAACAAGAAATGATAAATTTGTTAGTTTTGCCATTGAAATGGATGTGAGATCCAGAATAAGAAAAACAGTAAACCTCCTTTCTGGATAACCAGAAAGGAGAGAGCAAAAAGGAATTCAAAGACTAAAAAGTCTAAAAATTCAACAAAAAAAATCAGAAAAGGAATCCAAAGATTGAAAAATCTAAGGATTTTGTTTTAAAACCAAAGAGAAGACAGTCTCGAAATATTTTAAAAACAGGAAACATGCATGTGCATGGAGTCCTAAAGACTGTTCTTCTGATTCTGACACGTCCCGGAACTTTATAAATCAAGACGTGAAAAGGAAATTTGATAACCTTGTGGTTGACCCTCCCGAGACAATTAAGTCTCGGGAACCATATCTAATTGAGCTGTTAATGTGTGTAGGGTCAGCCAAGACGGTCTGTGAATAGTATTTGGTATTTGGATAGCGGCTGTACCCGACACATGGCAGGAGACGAATCCTTGTTATTTGACGTTAAACCGTTCGATGGAGGATACGTCTCTTTTGATGGAGATATGGGAGGGAATATTACAAAACAATGTAGAGTGTCAAATGGAATCCTCCTGACGTTCGACGACGTCAATCTGGTGGAACAGCTGAATCACAACCTACTTAGTCTCACAAATTTGCGATAGACAGTACTCCACACTGTTCACTGAGAATGAATTCTTGATTCTCAAACCAGGTTTTAAAGTCCCGGAAGAATGGATTTTGATGCATACTCCTAGGCATAATGATGCTTATATAATAGACATGAATAGCTCTTATTCACGTAAGACCACTTCCGGTTTATTATCTAAGGCCTCAGAGAACAACTCATCTCTATGGCATAGACGTCTCGGTCATGTTAATTTCAAAAATCTAAACAAGTTGGTTAAAGGGGAACATGTGAGGGGATTTCTTGTTAAATCTTTCTCTTGCATTGAAAAATGTCTTTCATGCTCTAAATGCAAGCAACACAAGCTCCCTCACAAACCCAAGACGATCAATTCTATAGATTCCATTCTTCAGCTGTTACATATGGATTTGTTTGGTCCTATCCATCCTATGGCAATCGACCGAAAAGCCCATTGCCTTGTGATTACTGATGACTTTTCCTGTTTCAGCTGGACATTCCTTTTAGGGCACAATGATGAAACCGCACAATTTTTGATCAAATTCATTACTCTAGTGGAGAGACACACAGACAAGAAGGTCAAGTGTATACGAAGCAACAACGGAACTGAGTTTTGCAACAGAACAGTAGACAACTTCTGCAGTTCAAATGAAATAGAACGTCATTTCAGTGCACCTTATACTCCTCAACAAAATGGAGTGGCTGAACGTCGAAACCGAACACTGACTGAAGCTGCCAGACTCCAAACTTCCACTGTTCTTTTAGGGTGAAGCCATCAACACGGCTTGCTTCATTCAAAACCGTGTGCTAATTAACAAACGTCTGAAGAAGACTCCGTACTAATTAAGTCTACTACAAAGCGAAGCCGCAAGTCAACTACTTCAAGACTTTTGGATGTCCTTGCACCTTACTTCATACAGGTGCTCAACATGATCCCAAGTTCGTAGAAAAAGCTGATGAGTGTTATTTTGTTGGGTACGCCTCTAACAAAACCGCTTATCGAGTTTACAACAAGAAGACCAAGCTGATATTGGAATCCTGTAATGTTAACCGGCAAGAATTGAATGCTACTGACGCTCGCACAGGACCAGATTGGTTGTTTTTACTATGACAATATGTTCAATCAGTTTTGAGGCATGTCTATTTCACAACCTGCAAATACTCAAGTTCCATCTTCATCACAAGAACCTTTGTAGATGCAAACTTTGATCAACAGTTTGTCTGAGGTGGATCTCTCTGTTATGCCTGAAAAACCTTCACCACCTGCCACCTCAAGTCAATAATCAAGTTGCTAACAATCCTGCTCCCGATTCAACATAAATTGTTGCTGTTGAAGATGTGTCTGATTCAGATTCAGATGATTCCTTCCAGTCTGCCAACAATGTGGAATAACATAAGACTGAACCCATAGCTGATTTTCAAGTAGCTCTTAGCGTGGTAGAATCTGCCGCCACACCTCCCTCTACTGATGAAACTTTTCAAGTAGCTACTTCTATTGAAGAACCCGCAGCTGGTGATTCTGACCACACTGCAATAACTCCCGTAAATATCATTGTTGTTTCATATGGTAAAGATCTCTAGGAAGAACAAATTAATCAAGAGAATAGAGTTGATCAACCCAACTCTGTTCTATCAACTACTGATGTTCTTGAAGGTGGTCCTCGCATCTTCCATCCCATTGAGAATTTCTCTGTGAATATTCAAGCAGAGCTGGTCACCATTGTCGGAGACATTCCTCAGTTACCCGTTGACCGATGTCCTCCTTCAGCGAACATCATCGGCTCTCCATCTGCCAAAATCCAAACGAGAAGTAAATATGGTAACATTAACAAATGTTTGTTTGCTTGTTTTGTTTCACAGGTTGAGCCGAAGGACTACAAAATGTCCCTAAGGGAAAACTCGTGGGTTGAGGCAATGCAAGAAGAGTTGTTACAATTCAAGAAACTTCAGGTCTAGTGGAGACTGGTCAAGATGCCGCAAGAAGAGTTGCTTGTTTTACAATTCAAGAAACTTCTAGTTAAATAGGCAACATACATTGCATTCACATATATTAGTATCCGAAGACACGTATCGTATACATAACTTACATTTCATTCATGCACTCTTGCATTCTTACTTTATTACTTTCATACTTTCATATTTTACTTCTTTCTTGCTTTATCTTACTAATACATACCTACATACTTATCTCTATGTTTTAAAGAGCATTTAACCCTACTTCCTCGAGTATTATTAGGCCCGGCTCCCTTCTGCCTCGGATATTATTAGGGTCTGGTTCCCTTCAGGCTAAGATATTATTAGGGTTCGGTTCCTTTATGCCTCAGATATTATTAGGGTCCAGTTCCCTCATTCCTTGGATATTATTAGGGTCTAGTTCCCTTATGCATCGAATAACCATACAACCATACCATAGACATACATATGTTCATATAGGTTTACTTGTATATTTCTAATTGTTTCTACATTTAATATCATTCATATATCATCATTAAACATACAAGTAGTATACACTTACCACCTAACGTAAGTGTCTTAACAAATCACATTGAGTATGCACACAACCCTGAAAATATAACAAGAAAAATGGGGCTAGAAACTAACTTGTGTCCTGTTCCTTTCTGAGTTTATGGTCACACCTCTTCTCGGATGGGCACGACTAACTGTGTAGCAATTAACAAACATCACTTAACTACTCCTAATTATATCATATTTATAGGTTAATGAAACCCCTAGCTAACGAGGGTCGGGGCAACGCCCCTGGAAACGGGGTTATAGGGGCGACAACCACTAGCAGGGTCCAAGGGGCAGAGCCCCTGGCTGGGGTTAAACATATCTGTCGTATATGTATTTACAGCGTATATGTTTCCCAACGTATATGTTCTCCAGCGTATAAGCACATACACGCTTGATACATATGCGCCCGTATAAGTCAAACATATCCGCCGTATATGTGTATAAATATCCGCCGTATATGTGTATACATATACGCCATTTATGTGTATGCATATATCCACCCCACTTATCCACTGGGCACATATCCGCCGGATATGTGCAGGTTAGCTTATCTTTAACGTGTTTTTTGGGTTTTTCAGAGAGATTCTGGCACCGCCAGCCGCCGTTAACCACCATGGTTGGCCGGATATTGATTGCTTATAACCCAGGTAGCTTCGGGGTGTCCAGATCCAAGATAAGGTAGCCCTTAAGCTTATTTTTGATTGATTAAACACTGGATTAAAGCTACATCTAGATTCAAACGGCTCATGGTGTCGGTTCTAAAATGTTGGGTCAGCTGAGATAAATGATTTCTTACCTTAGGTTGCTCTTGGATCGTTGAATAGAATAGTGTAAAGAGTGTTTGACTTAAGTGTCTGTTTTTCATGGTGTAGGCTAAGGTGAAGAATGATGGAGATAGAGAGGATTTAGAGTTTAAGGGGTATTTATACTCCTTAAGCACACAGACCTTAGGCCCATCTTCATCTTAAGTCCATGATTTAATCTAATTCTATTTATTTTAGCCTACCATCCTTTAATCATTAAAATTATATTATTAATTTTCTATTAACTAAAATTAATTCTTTCAATGTAAATAATCTTTTAATATTATTAATAGAAATTTGGGATGTTACAATTTTTCTGGGTTTTACTTGTTCCGTCGATTTTCAGGGTAATTTGTAAGAATGAATTTTTTTTTTCATATTTTAAACGAAAGCCCTCAATCAATTTTAATGATTGATGAGGTTTCGGTGGTCATTTTCAATTTTGCCCGTTTAGGGTATTTGTAAGTCTAATTTGGGGCTTTTAGATTTAGTCATGAATCGTTCCGAATTAGCCAATGACCCTTATATATTTTATTCATATCTCATCTTTTTGGACATGTTGGACTTGAATTCGGTCATATACCGACATCCGGGTTAGACACGAACCAACACTCGGTTTAAAAAGTAGAACCTAGTGTAAATTTACCAGAATATTTTATTTTTAAGTTAGCCAGCTCGCTTATCTCTTGTTTTCTCCATTACAAGAGTTGTAGATTGCATATTAATGTAATTTCAGTTCATTTTTTCTCATTTTTGATATAATGTAATATTTTTAGATTTTTAGAAATATTCAATTAAGTTTGGTCGGCTCGCTTATTCTCACATATCACATCTAATATATTAACTCGCCTATATCAAGGTGAGTAATCACGTCCTGTATTTCCTATTTTTATTTTGGGGGCTTTATGCGTATAAAACTAAATCATTTAATATATTATTTATATAATCTCAATATAATTCCATTATTTGTGTAATTGTGTAATTGCTCGATTAGTTGCTAAATGTTATCTAACTATGTGTTTACTACTTTTTGTTGGTTGGTAACTCATCCCATCCTCATACTATGATCATACACTGTCGGAGTAACTTGACCCATTGTGTGTTAAGAGGAAATGACATACTTTATTTTTTTATTATTATACTAATTGTTGTACTTCACAAGTTGCAAGGAACTGCTTAAATTTCTCAATATTATCATTATTATATCAAATTGTGGTTACTCGCTTAACATGTGTTGTTGACAAATTATTTTTACGCATATTGTTGGTTGTTATCTCAGATGAATTGAAGTGAAGACTTATGGTCTGTTTGGTATGGGGTAATGGAATGGACGACAGAATGGAATGGACGTGGTAATGGAATGGACAAAGGAATGGAATGAGTTATTACCGTTCCAATGAAATGTTTGGTTACCACATAGGAATAAAATGAATTATTACTTTGTATTGTTGGTAGGTAAGAAAAAAAATAAAAAAATAAAATTAAAATGGTAGTGAGCGGTGGTGGTGGTGGTGGGAGCGGTGGCGGTAACAGTGGAGGTGGTGGTGGCGGTAACAGTGGAGGTGGTGGTGGGCAGCGGTGACGGTGGGCGGCGTGTGTGATGGTGGGGCGATGATTGATGAATGTGGTGGGAGGGTGGTGGTGGTGGGTGGCTGGCACTGATGGCGATGGTTTGTGGAGGTAGGTGGTGGCGGCAGTGGACGCCGATGGTGGTGATTGGTGGCGGTGGTGGGAAGCATTGAGATATATGCGGCGGGCGGCTGGTGGTGTTGGGTGGCTGGCACCGATGGCGATGGTTGGTGGAGGTGCTGGTGGCGGCGGTGGCGGCGGTGGACGGCTGGTGGCAGCGGCAGTGGTGGTGGGTGTTGATGTTGGGTGGTGGTGGTGTTGGGAGGATGGTGGAGGGTGAATGAGAGAATGGAATGAAAAAAAAACATGGGGGTAAGGATGTAATGAAATTGGGGTATTTTAGAAGGAATGGAATGGACTAGGTAATGAGTCATTCCATTCCTTTGGTCAATCAAACACACTATTTTCCATTCCCTCACAATGGGTCATTCCATTCCGTCCTCCATTCCTGCATACCAAACGCTACCTTAGATTGGTTCTTAGGATAAAATAGAAAATATATGTAGAATTTAGATCGATGTAATTGTGATGATTTATTTTATTTCTTTGTTAAATGACATTGTGTTCTATTATATGAATGGAATAAATTAGATATTGACACTTGTATTTTTTTTAGTGTATTTGAGATATGATAAAACTTTAGTTGCACCCGACATGTTCCGCCTTAGGTTGGTGTGTGACAAGTTGTGTTCCAACGACGCGAACGCGTAGCATTTCATTCGCGGACGCAAGGGGTGCCCTCAACAACTGTTAAAGATCATAACACCCTGTCCGAATGGAGATTGAGTACAGAAGGATCCACCCAAACCTGCAAAACAAAGCTCAAAACAGACTACAAACAAATTCTAAAACTTAAAACTGACTCACAATACAAAAACAAATAAGGAACGTAAAACCTGAAGATAAAAGAAAACAAATTAAAAAATAAACCTATACAAATCTACAACTTGGAAAAAATCTACAAAAATGCTAAAAAAAATGTAGTTGTTTCAGCCCACCATCTTTATACTTCTCGGGACTAAACTTTATACGAGGCATGTAATGCAAGAATTTTCTGTCACTACAAACAATGTGTCGCCTCATCACGTGCTGGTCAAGATGTCTCATGCTTTCGCCATTATGCTTATGCAGGTGGCGATCCACCCTCAATATGTGTTGATATGTGCTTTTGCTTTCCCTCTCCCGTGGCTTTATCGATTATGGTGGCTATCCACCATTTAGTTCCTCCACAGTCGGCTATCCTTAATATGATGTGGCAGCTCAACTAATGTCAATGACCACTCCTTTGTTGCAACTTCCTCTTCTTCATCGTTTGGTACATGTTTGATCTACATTGTTAGTTTCCTCATGGGTAACACCTTAAGTAGATAAGATCGTTAACATGGTCAAATTCTTCCTCTTCATCCGTTAGTGTTGAATTAGTAGGAAGTTTGAATGGTTAAGAGATTCTGAGCTAGTAAGTATTGACTCGCTGCTGAGTACGCCGATGTGGTGGTGGAGGAGGCGTTGGTGGGTTGAGGATGTGGTGCATGAGTGGCAAACTAATTAAGGGTTATGAAAAGATGTGAATGGACAAATGGGTAAAAAAATTTATTCAGCATCATTTTCAAGCTTCAGGGTTAAGAGGTTTGCTAACTGATTCAGATGTGTCATTCAGGTAAACCAAACACACTTAATGATGACTCATTCAGACTCTTATTGAAATTATTAAGAAGCTCACAAACATCCTATTAGTTGAGCTTGTATGTTTTATTTGAGTTGATAGCTCCATCATGCAACATGCATGCTTAGATCAGAATGGTTTGAGCATAGAGTAGTTACTTGGCTCTAATCAACGAACTGTTTTTGGTTACACATATGGATTGAGTGGATGCTAGAACGGCTCTCGGTGTCTGGTATCAATATAAATCATTAAATAGTTACATCATTGCATCATACTCATCATAATCTTAAGTCGAAAATAAATCAATAAATTATTTGTGGGTTGGAAATTTTTTTACTAATTGAATTCACTTTACAATTTAATTAATGCTAGTGGTGGTAAATTTTAATTACCACATCCCCCAGTAATAGAATTCTAACTACATTCATACCAATCATAGATCCATTATTCTACTTATAAAGTTATAATATAACAAACAAACAAAACATAAAAAAGGAACACAAATGAGAAGAAACTAAAGCCACTTAGGATATATGGCTTACCTCTAAGAAGTGTCTAAGTACATGTTTATTGTTTATTTTTCCTAGCCTACTTGGTGCAGGTGAATTCCTAAATAAAAACCAAATGCAGGTGACAACCAATCTATAATGACTAATTGCCACATGTCTAACAGCCTTCTTTTATTTTTCAACTCGTATGAGTTGGTCCAACAAAACAAAGATTCTGTTTGCATGTATGAAGCATTAGCCACAACAGAAGTCAATCAATCAATTTTGTTCAAATATAGATGCAAGGGTTCCCCGCTTCCATATTATGTACTTACAGATTGCTGATCTTAGATAAATACTAACGCAAACTAAATGTTATAAATTTAAACCAAAATTGGAATTTCCTTTAATTTCGGTTTCGGTTATACCCCATAGTTCTGAGTATACACTATGTAAGGTCCAAAATATGAGAATGATATAATCAATTAAATGAATCAGCCGACATTTCACGCTGTTGGAAGCAACTGGCGACACTAGAAGGGCACTTGTGACACTTAATGAGTTTGGACGGACAAATTGCGAAACTATCTAGTGCCGCTAGCGACACTTCATGGTTCTTCAGCAGAAGCGACCGCTTGGAGAACAAGGCTGAAAAAACTATAAATAGTGTATTGGGGCCTCATTTGTGTGTGTTGGTCATTGTGTTAGCCACACCCTGCAAAAGCTCACCCAAGGAGGAAGAAAGTTATCAAATTTATGTTCGGGTTTTAATGAAAATCGTAGCTTTAAATCTTCTATTGTCTATTTTATTGTTATTTGATCGTTTGCTTGGCTCACAACCAACCGTCTATACCATTTCTATCAAAAACGAGCTTGAAATCCCACTATGTTATGAAATCCTCTTCCATGAAACTCGTAATGCACTTCAAAAAATCGAGTTTTATTTAAACAGTAGTTACAGAGCACGCGCGTCAAGAATCTTAAACCGTAACATGCGAGGAAGATAATTGCATAGTGCATAAATAATACACAATATTAAACAAGCCAAAGTCCACCCGAGCCTTTTCATTAGAATATAGTAGGTGAAATGAAAATAAAGGGTTGACTATATTGAGGAGCAATGCAGGTATCCAACTAACTAAGAAGTTGGAAACAATGATTAGTTAGCTGATTAGTTAAATGAAAAACAGCTCATATTGGCAACTATAAATTCAAGACTCACATCACCCTCCTAATCATCCTCTTATCATTGTATTGAAGAAATATGGCAATCAGAAAACACATTGCACTATTTCTCCAACTTCTTCTAGTGGCTATAATTCTCAGCGTTGCAAATGGCAAAGGTCTAAAACTGGGGTTCTACAAAAAGACATGCCCTAAAGCCGAGGTCATTGTAAAGAGGACAACTGCAAACTACATTTCCAGAGCTCCTTCTCTTGCGGCCCCTTTGCTTCGAATGCATTTTCATGATTGTTTTGTCAGGGTCCGTGCAATAACATAAAACATTTTATACACTTTAATACTTATAAAAATAAACGGAATAACATCATTGTTATGCAGGGATGTGACGGTTCTGTACTACTAAACTCTACAACAAATAACCAGGCGGAGAAAGACGGACCGCCAAATCTTTCCCTTAGAGGATTTCAAGTTATTGATGCTGCAAAAACCGCTGTAGAAGCAGCATGTCCGGGAGTTGTTTCTTGTGCAGATATCTTAGCTTTGGTAGCTCGAGATGCAATCCAACAGGTGTTTACCTTTACCCAACCTTGAATGAGCATAAATCTACTCGATTTCTTTTTTCTGTTGAACATATATTCCACCTTTCTTTTTCAGATTAAGGGACCAGCTTGGCCAGTGCCATTAGGGAGAAGAGATGGAAGAGTATCAAAAGCATCAGAGAGTTTGACCCTACCTTCTCCTGCTGCTAACATTACTCAACTCAAAGCAGATTTTAATTCTAAGGGCTTAAGTGTTAAAGACTTGGTGGTTCTTTCAGGTATGGTTCAATCTAAATTTACTTATTTATTGAACTTCGATTGTTATAGTCGTAAAATGGACATGCGGAATTAAAAGACATAAATGCTCATAATTTACATTGAGTGAGGGGGGTTTGTAAAGTCCAATAACTCAATATATCTTTCTTCATACAGGAGGACACACTGTGGGTACTTCTCATTGCTCTAGCATAGCTACCCGGTTGTATAACTTTACAGGCAAAGGGGACGCCGACCCCTCTCTAGACTCGAACTATGTGACTCAATTAAAAAGCAAGTGTAAACCCAACGATAGAACCACACTTACTGAAATGGATCCAGGGAGTTTCAGACGATTCGATGATGATTACTACACTATTGTTTTGAAAAGGAGAGGATTGTTTCAATCAGACGCTGCTCTACTTAACGACAAGAAAACAAGTTCCTACGTCAAGCGTCAAGCACGATCTCACGGGTCTATATTTTTCAAGGATTTCAAAAACTCAATGGTTAAAATGGGTCAAATTGGAGTTCTAACAGGAAAGGATGGTGAAATCAGGAAACGGTGTGCTTTAATTAACTAAATAGTTAAGTAACATCATTTTTTTCGTGAAAAGAAAATAAGCTAATGTGTGATTTGATTAAATAACTAGAGATCAAGGCAATTATTGGTTTATTGACCATGGTGCTCTATATGGATCAAGTTTATTGTTGCTTGGACGTTGATAATTCATAGTTTTATGTTGTAAATTTATTTTATTGATGTACTTATCTAAATATTCAAAGTATTCTTTTTTTAATTGAATTAACATAAGATTTCTTTTCTTTTGCTTTGGATTTTTCTAAGAGACCAAAACAATTGGTATTACTAAAATGTGCGACATGTACTATTGCATCAATCAGAATTTAAGCATAAACGAAGTAAAACCCACACCGAATAAAAAATAAATAATTCTGTAAATCCCCAAAACAGGATCAACACACGTATGACAGAGATCAAAACAACACGAATTTGGTCGGTATCGGTTAAGTTCGCTACGTTACCAACACTACAATATACAATATCCCTAAATAAAAACTATAACGAAACTTATAAAATATACAAATTAAAAAAGCATTTGTGGCACCAAGCCGTGGAATATATATATATATATATAGCGTATTAACGATTGAGACAAGTTTAAACATAAGTTTATTAACAATCAAATTTACTACATTTGTTATTAAAAAAAATTGTGTATAATTTCTCTCTTTTCCCTTGAACTCGAGTAAAATTCAGAAAAACATTAGATTGTTAATAAAACTGACCGATTTGTAATTTTTTCTAATAAAGATTAAGTTTTGAAACTCTAATGCACTTTTAATTTATGATAAGATGACAAAATAAGGGTACACATTTGTCTACTAAAATTTAATCTCATTAGCATCATCCAATCAAGTAAAATATTTTGAATATTGGCGTATGTCTAACTATAACTGATACTTGATAAATTAAATTACTGTATTTGAATTAAAAAACGAAGTGCATAATTTCTTTCTCTTGAACCCGGGTCAAATTTAGAAAAATATTAGCTTGTTAATAAAATGACTACTTTGTTAGTTTTGTGCACAAACCTAAAGATACGGGTTCTAACGATTGAGCAAAACCTTCACGCTTGTCGAGACACAAGAGTCAGGTTTCTTTATGGCAAAGCAACGCCCGGAAGGGTCTCAGGGAAGATATATTGAGAGAATGATCAAATTTTGATTGCATGAATGAGATCTCAATCCGCTATTTATAGGCTAAATTTGGGACCCATAGAGGATCGTTATGCCTATTCATGGCGGTCCGCCACTGAACTACAAATGTTGCATCATCGGGCATGGGTTAACCTATGATTGATCAAAAAAAGTATGTATGGCTTTAGGTGTAGCATACAGTTTGTTGTGCTGTTAGCCGATGTGATGATGAATCACCTAACACGTGTCAAGATCAATGTCTCATCATCTACCATGTGTCAAACCCGTATTGTTTTGTTCATCACTAAGTAACACATAGTTAAGCTTATGGTAGCGCTCCGTCGCTATTTCCTTTCTTATAGCCGAAGGATATCGGTTCATTAGCCACTACTTTGTTGCTATCATGGTTAGGCCCACAACTTGGACTTGATATATTAAGGTATTACAGTTATGCGCGAGCGCCAAATGTTCCATTGATGGAGGCGAAAACTTGATGCTGAGTTATTTATATTTTTGAAAACTTGATGCGAGTGCGAACTGTGCTGCTTGAACGGTCGGCTTTAACAAGTAACATTTTTCATTTGCCTTCTTCTACGGATGCAAACCTTTTGGTTGAGTAATCTACAGCTTAAATAAAACCACTTTTATTACCTAATGATTTCTAATGAACCAATTTTATGCAAGTTGTTGATTTTAAGTTAACAATCCATATGCAAAACATAAAACAACAAAACATGCATAAATAAAACAACCACAAGTTCATAACCATGGCCACCTAAGCTTGAAAACACTTTTAGACCGAAACAAGTGTGCCAAAAGGTCTCCCCTAAGGGACGAGAATCACACAACGCATGTGTCGGTGAACTCCCACTTGACCCCGCATCCAAATGCTTCAAGTGTCCATGTACCTTGTGTTGTGACTCTTCCACTTTATTTTATTTGGGCTTCCTTTTGGGCTCCAACTTCAGTTCTAGCTTTCTTGGGCCGGGTTTTGGCCATTGGGCTAAAATCTCATCTTGGACTATGAGGTCTATTAAGGCCCAAAACCAAAACCCTAACTTTGTTGCATCTTCTTTTACAAAAATATATCCTAATACATTTTTCCCTAGTAAAAGAAATACAACTAATCTAGGGCTGTCACTTTTACCCAAAACCTGAAACCCAACCCAAGTAAAAATGTACCAGAACCAGAACTAACTCGACTCGAAAAACCCGAACCCGAGAAATGACTAACCCGAACCAAAGTAATTCGGGTTGGTTCTCAAGTTTGATTGATAAGTTTTAGGTCAACACGAATAACCCGAATAAAATTTTAGGTCTCAAATTAGATATATTTTTTGATATAATATGCTTAGTCTTAGCCACTAACGTTATCAGAATCCGGTCCTAATCGATTGTTTAATGCTAATTTATGTTTTCCGTTTATTACTAATAGAAACCGTAATCAAATAACTAAATCATGTATGATTGAAGACGATTATTGTTCGAGTTTGTTTTACTCTTGTTTTGGATTGTTTTATCAAGTTATGTTGGTTTATTATTTGATTATTTGCTTATGAGCAAAGAATAATATGTTGTTTTAATTTTAGCATTGTAGATTTTAATTTTTTTTTTATTTTTTGCTTTGTTTTCTAGGATACTAGAAACCCGATTAACCCAACCCGAACCGGAAAACCCGTGAGAAATTCGGGTCGGGTTTTGGGTCAAGATATAAAACTTTGAAACCCGAAGAACCCAACCCGAAAAACAAACCCGGAGAACACCCTAAACTAATCTACTTATTACTACAAACCAATATGAAATGAATAAATAGATTACAAACATAAATAAATGAATATTACAACCATATTGAATAATTGAATAAATCACAACACAAGCACACATCCAAACACAAGGTCATGGCTAGGTTATAAGCATGCAAATACATATCCAAATATGCAATAAATACAAGTCTAAAATGATTCCCCTTTTTACCATAACACTTTCTGCCAAGGTTAAGCAAACCGAAAGTTTTGGGTTTTTGTCCGAACAAAATAATCAATTATCCATATGACTTAATTGTTCAAGATTACCACATGCATGTAAAGTATAATCTTAAAGAACCAAAGGGTAACCAAAAGCCAAAAAAAACTTTCGGCCATATGATGAACCACACCATAAGACCAAAAAAATTTTAGATCTAAAGAAGCATGTATCCGCATAAGCAGCTCTTGATGGTAGTTTTGGGTTTTAACATGATTATCAAAGTCATATAATCCCATTTATATGAAAGACGCAGCGGATAAAATAGATTTACATCTTGTTATTTAAATGAATATAAAAACCGATTTTATATAAAACCCAAAACCTGGATCCATATGCAAAACTACATGCTATGGTGTTTTCAAGATACTACCTTTCAAGATGAAACTTGAAGAATAGACTGATTTTGAATGGCTAGTCTTCAAAGGAGAAGATCCTCAAGCTTGTATACCCCAAGCCACCAACAAAGGACCCTTGATTTGCTAGGATTTTCACTTGAGGCTCTTTCCTTGCTCCTCCTTGATACTTGGCCGAAAATTAGGAGAGGGAGAGGAGAGTTCTTTCCTTGTTACTAGTGTGTGAGAGAGAATAATATGATGCAACCAATGCACCACACTAAGGGCTAATAACAATGCTTGCATGTTATAGGAAGTTGTCTAATAATAAAAGATGAGAGAGAGACTTTCCCTCCTAATTTAAACTCACTACTTATATTATTATACTTATGTTATATTTTGTTATATATTATTAAAATGCAACATATTATGACATAAGTAACATGCTTCATGTAATAAGCCTTCCATATAATTATTTAACCAACTTAAATAACATTATAATATATCTTCTCTCAAAGTATAAATTATCCATATAATTTATTTACTTCACAAGTGCAAATATCTAGAAACCCAATTTCCAAATATTCTAAGTGTTAATATTTACTTGTCAGATCATATCATAAAATAAATATCGTGGGTGTTTGTCTAGCTTGTTATTAGGTATGGCCCGACTTGGATCATAACATACTAGCCACATCAGCTCTAACATGTGTCTTGGGCATACCGAGTCCAACAGAAAGGACACCATTGCTCATCCGGTCAAAGGTATGTAACACGGAGGTATTTGTCTCATCTTTACTCCTTTCTCAACATTTGGAGTTGAATGGTTATAACTTTCCTTCAAATATTGCTACACAGATGCTGAAGTCTGAACTTATTGAGAGAGGGTATTTGGGTTCTACCCAAAAGGCTACTCTTTGTAAAAACTTATTTCCCTCTCCAATGAATTTCCCTTTTCACACAATACTTCAGTGTATGTCATGCAAATCCACTAGTTGGAATGAATTGCCATCGAATGTTCAATATTAAAGCCTATTCCATTATAACGGGTGAGAATTACTACTTTTCAAAATCAATTTTTAATGACTTGGTTTCAAATATGAAAGCAATGAATGCACCAAAAGAAAAACCATTTTTAATGCTTCTAAGATTTTTAATGGTTTACCTCATGAAGGTATTATCTCACTTTGATTTGACCCAAGGATCATCAGTTCAAAGTCAAAGTCTTAACAATGAGATGTTTCCGAGAATGAAGGATTCTAAATCATCATCCTTGGTTGATGAAGAGGAACCTGCCCAAACTGCTGATGCTCCGCAACAACAGTTACAGAAACCGAGCCCACTACTCAAGGTGATCAAGGTACTCGACCTAGTACCTTAAAACCCACACCTTCCACAAAAAAGTAAATATCCAAGAAATCCATCAAAACCAAATCCTCAAAGAAACCTAAAAAGGTAACTCATGAAGATGAGGTGCCTGTTCACTTGTGGCACCACAAAGTCCAAAAAGAAAATTGACTGTCGTTACTTCCTCACAACACGTCACACCTCCACCCAAGAAAACTCCTTAGTCTTCCTAAAAAAGGAAACTATTGTAAGTACATGGGACCTACATCAAAGGGATGATGGGCTAATCAACACTCCAACTCCAAGCCCCTCTCCTAGGGCTACTTCTCTTTCACCCATTGGATCAACACATCATAACCACTGAAAATATTGATCAAGTAATTACCAAAATATCCAACATCACTCCATGCAACACTTTCTTCACCGCATTACCTAAAAGGGAAACCACTTCCAAAATGATTGATGTTGAGATACTTAATACTAGCCAAGATCAAGAGGAGAGTATAATCCCTATCACTACAGGTGATTTGGATTTGGGATTCAGAGCAACTACTACAATGTTGAAACAATTGTTTCACAGTTGGGCAGTAGTTTAGGAACTAAGACTCCTATCCTGGAAACAACTGATGATATCTTGTTATTAATTCAAGTTGGAAGTCCCAGCACCAAGAAAATGGGGCATCTGATCAATTTCATGATGCACTTCTTGATTTTGATTCTGGAAAAAACTGCTGATGTAGGTCAAACTACTGATGATTGTACAACATATGAGACATGGAGCTCAAAAAGCTTAGCTCAAACATGACTTAACCTCAAGTCCAACAACACCATGATAATACCAAATTGTCGCCATCCGAAGTGAATTCCAATCCTGCATACAGCAATTAGTCACTCAAAAGCCACCAACCACTCCAAGATCAAGCACTAAAGCGGGTATAACCACCTCTAACCCAGAGCTTGTTGAGCTAAAATCCTTATTACCTCTCAATTCCAAATATTCCAAACCAAAGTCAACACTGATACCACCATGCTTCAAAACTCCCTCAAAACTCTTGCTAATGAGTTAAGGAAGTAAATGGCGGATCAAAGAAACCAACTAGCAGAATTCACATGTATTGCTCCTCCTGCACCATGGTTTCCAGAGAAAGCTCGGGCTGCTACTGATGCCAAAAATTGGGAGAATATTCTTGATGCTTCAAGGAAAGCTGCTGAGAAGAAACCAGATGATTCAGTAAATAAAACTGCTGAGAAAGCTGCTATGTTAAAAGATATGCTGAAGAAAGAAAGGGAAGCAAAGGAAAGAGATCTTGTTAAGCCACTATGAGAAAAACTAGATGAAACAAACACTTCAAACACAAAAAGGTTGAAATCAGTATCCAAAGGTGGAAGAAAAGCTGGAAAAACAAACAAAAGACTAGTAGTTTCACAAACCACTAATGAATCTGAAAATATGTTTAAATAGTTTTTACACCAACTGCTGATGTTGCTACAAAACAAACTATTGATGTTCCACAAGAAGCAACAGTAGTTTCAGAGACTATTGATGCATCCAATGCACCACAAGAACCAACTTCCATTCTAAAGGTAGTTGAAACCTTGAAGTCAAAGCCTAGTCAAACAAAGGGTTTTAACAGTAGTTTGAAAAGAAGAAGTTTATCTTGCGTGAAGATGATGCTTCTGCACCATCAACTCCTGCTAAAAAGTTTAAGCCTAAAAATGTTGAAGACCTAATTAGGCATCAAGAAGAGGCTGCAAGAACATTAGCAGGAGCTACTAAAAGAATGTCTGATGAAGAAGTTGTAAGGTTGTATCAACAAGACCTTCTGAAGGCAAGAGATCTTGAACATCAGGCTTATTAAAGAAGCTTTATTGTCTCTAAAAGACCAATAGTTGACAAGCAACTATTTATGGAAGCCAAGAAATGTGCTCTTATTTGGCTAAAAGAACATGCCAAGTACCAATTCACCACACAAAAATTCAGATGGTGGACCTATGAAGAGCTGCAAGTTGAATCTGGAATAATTGAAAGGTTATTAAACAAGACCCATATTAGGCTCATCCTGAGCCTAATTGCCTAGCCTAATTGGGATACTGTCAATTTAAGGATTTCTCAAGAGAAGCAAAGGGAAATCTTAAAAATGAAAATAGAATTAGATAAACTAATTTTCATTCAAGAAAAGATACTACCAGATGGGGAATAGATAGGCTAAAGAATGCTTATAGAGATCTTGTTCATGAAAGAAAGAAGAATCCAAGCAAGTTTCTTAAACCAAAAGCCTTATCTGAAATTAAGCTTCCCAAAAGGCAAAGAACTACCAAACTACTGCTCTGACCCCTAACTCTACACATAGGGAATCAAAGCAAGAAACTTGGGTTTGTATGCTAAGAGAAGGCAGTTGATTGAAGAAGAGGAACTACAAGCCGTCAAAGGCATACACAGAGATGCTAAGATGGGATTTACATATGATATAAATTTGTTGCCTTCTTCAACTTCTTAACCAACATTGGTTGTTGTTGTTGCTGAACAAAGTCAGTTAATCACTAAAGTCATTAAAAGGAGCAAAATAAGAAATTGTTCTTATGTGATTTTGGAATTTGAGTCTAGCACTCAACATAGGGTGGAACTTCATGATGTGCCAATATTGGATGAACAACTTTTAAGAAGTCTAATAGACCTTTCATTGGAGATGGAAGAAGATGATACTTTGGGCATTGATGAAATTCATCAAAGACTAAGCCCAAAGAAGACATTCAAGATAAGAAAATGGAGCTAAAGGAATAAATGGTTTTGGCAACATCAGTTCAGAAGGAGATTGTTGAACCTTGTGAAGAACTGATGACCAAATATCAAACAACCAATGGCTCAAATCAGTTGTTCTCCATTATGAAGTTTTGGCAACTACTGCTCCAAACAACTGACCTCGTAAACTGCTAACATAAAATAATTGAAGACAGCTGCTGTTCTACAAACTATTGAAGATCCACACAACTGATGGTTAAAACATTCGTTGTTTAACAAAGATTGGTAGTTAGCATAGGATTCTCTATACGCAGTTGTTTGTAATAAGTTTATCAGTAGTTTGTAACCGTTTTTGTTAGCTATCATTATCACCTTTAGCTCATTAGTAATTTTACACTTGTATAAAATGAAGAAGAGAGACTTCTCTTTATTAACAGTTTTCACTTCACAATACTCACCTAAATCTTGTACTTTCGTACTAGAAAAGTCAGTGTGAATGATGAGCTAAGGTTGAGGGGTAGCAATAGATTGTAATCATTCGATTATAGTTAATGCATAACTGTTTTTCCATATGTAACCAATTATTTAGCTCTAATGAATTCCGCTTCTTAAGTTGTTCATTTCATAGACTAATTGAATTATAGTTCAAATATGATTTTAATTAAAGTGATACTAATCCAGTCAAAGGATTAGATTAGTTGTTTACTATTCCATTGATTGCGATCCTAACAACTATGTTTACTAGTATGCAGCTAGTGTTGGTGAGAAAAGTTATAGCTAAGTTAGTTAATCATTTTTAAGTGTTTTAAATAGGTGAGTTATGTTAAGTTTTGGATAGAAATGAATTAATCAGAAAGCAATTGCAAGTATCATCTATATTCTCTTAAATAATGCTTGGGAGATTAGCCTCCTCTAATTGGCTTTTATCATTATTCATATGTTTTTAAAGTTTATAAATAGTTTCACAAGATTACATCTAAAGAAAATTAAGTGACCTTAAATGAACAAACAACAAAAAGGTGACAATCTTGAATACTATTGTGTGAATTACTCTATGTTTTAAACAATCAAGAGCTAAGAAACCAAACCAAAATTAGTTGGTTACGGGCCTATTGTTTTTGAGTTTTGTAAACCTTATGAATTTTCTCATCTAATTCATGTATTTGAAATCAACATTCAAGTTGATTCAAAATAAGAATCCGTGCAAACAGTAATGCAACAGCTTGGTACTACGTACTTGAAATCTATAATCCCCGGTTACAGGTTCAAGTCGTTGTGATTCAGCTGAACTATATATCTCATCACAATCTTCATTTTCATGCATAACTGGATTAAAATAGATGTTGTCATCACCCGTTGAAACTTCAAGAGCTTTACTTTGGCTTTTGTCCAAGAACGCATGAAGAGGTGAGATCGCCTCATCATGATCATCATCCACCATGGAGTCCAAAGACATGGTTGATGATGTTGTCGGAAGGAGGGTGAAAGCGGAATCATGTTTGTGTTTAGCCTTTACCCTCCTCTGCCATGTATGCATTGATTCTCTTACGTTTTCAGACACCATGGTTTTCTTAAATCGAGAGCCCATCTGCAAAACTTAATAGAAAGTCTAAGAAAACATGCATGGATAAACACATATAAAGAACGATATTTTTAAATACAAACAAACGAACAAACTATAAAATAGGACGGTGGTTTAGTCATGCCTGAGTAACAATGACATAGAGAGGAAATGTGATGAAACTACACCAAATTTGTGAGATAACCCTGCAAAACCACGAGAATGAAGCGTGAAACATTATTTTATAGGAACTTTATTAACCAAAATCGAACTTTTTCTGTCGTAAATTTACCCAATGTCAAGCGAATTACTAGAAAGCTATGGTTTTTGGTAAAACAAGACGTTTCATTCACCTCCCACTACAAATAAGAGAGATCAAGATTTAATGTTTGTTATTTAAAACTCAAACCCAATATCACATGTGAAATAATTGAAAGAAGAAAACAAAATACAATACTGATGTTGAATGCTTTCGTGTTAATTTTATTAATCACGTATCTAAGAGATAATACACAACAAGATATTATTCATAAAACAAGAAAAAAAATATAACATTTATATATTGAACCCTAATCTTAATCTGTTATATATATCTAGAGATTTATTGTTGATATCCTTCTTAAGATAAACATGAGATGTTTAGCTTAAACATAAAATGGAATGGGAAAATTTAGAAAATGGTCTTACCAGGGACCAAAGACAGGTAGCCATTTCAAAAGCATTCTGCAAACAGTGTTAGTTAGTGATTCAAATTTGAGCAAGAAGTATATATGGAACTTCAGATTTGTATTACCTGGAATGATATAAACTGTATGAATCGTAGCAGAATCCTAGGCCTTCCAAACCAGAAAAGCTCATCCCTCAACTTAATTTGACTAGGATTTTGACTCGTGTTTTTGGTTTCAACAGCAAGTTTTATTACTATCCGATGCAGTTTAGTACCCACAAGGACAATGAACTTTTTTCATAGTTTAAAACGAAGAGAAAACATTAGTATCTTTAATGGTTGTGTGTAAAATGAGAAAGGTTTAACAATGGAGTATTTACATACAATTGCTGGAAGGAATGACAACCAGAAGTAGATATTTGTACCTGCGTAATAGCAACACGGATTCACCTATTGAACGAACATGGTGTAAATTATGCACGAAGAAAGTGTCGTGTCTTGAAAAACAGAAATATTACCATGAAAGCCAAGAAGAATGCATGAAATGGCGAAAATCCATAGAGGGATGCTGCAAGCAAAGAACATATATTGTTGTGTTTTGTAAAGTAAATAGAACTATTATAATGAACTACAATGGAAGGAAGCTTAATATGTTGCCCAAATTGATGATCTTAACAATTGATTAATAAGAATTGAGTAGAAATAGAATTAAAATCAACAAGAACTTTATTGAATAATCTGATATTGTAACATTGTATTCGTTCTTGACACTTGATCGAACTATATAAACATAACAAACTAATGTATTTGAAACATCGCACCGGTTCATATAACTCTTAACCAATCGACACATCAACTTGGTGGTTGCGTACCAGACTGATTTATGAAACGCTAAACCCGATACTTAGACACTTTAAATACAACATAAACATAGTTTAACTATTTACATAATAACCCTTATACTTTGACGATGAGTGACTTAACACTTCATGATACATACAACATATGGAAGTCATTTATTCCATGGGTTATATACTAATAAAACAATATATATAATTAATATATTTTGCCAACATATATAATATTAAAGGGTATTCTCTTATTAAAAAGAATATTATTCTTATTTTGGTGTTTATCATTTTCCGTTTTGGTTTTCTTGACTCTAGGGGTTTACCATTTTTGTCTCATAGTCTTTTTTTTACATATATTTTCCTATTGTATCCAGAATGATTTGAACAATGATATACTCTTTATATCCATCAATCTTTAGATCGCATCAGAATGATTTACTGCACACTATGAGCAATTGCAGCACCATCATCGATCATTCCTCGCCTTACTATATTCATCCGTCAGACTATCTGAAACAACTACATGTCAACAATCTACTCACCGACAACAACTACACCGACCTGTCACAAGAGTTGACGAACTTTTTATTTGCCAAAATCAAAATAGGATTCACAGACGGAACCCACCAGAAACCAGAAAAATCGTCTCCCGATTATATGACGTGGATGCGATGTGATGCATTGGTAAAATGATGGCTAACCACGGCCATGGAGAAGACAATATGTAACAACGTAAAATATCCTAACACATCGGTGGAGATCAGGTCGGATCTTCTTGAAGGTTTCGAAAGGAGAGTGGTCCAAGAGCCTATGAATTGAAGCAGCAGATTGCCGCCGCTCGACAAGATGGTGCTTTGGTGTCCGCATACTTCACCAAGCTTCGATCTTTATGGATGAAGCTCAATCAGTCCAGCCCATTCCACAATACTCTTGCAGTGGATGTTCATGCAATATTGAAAAAAAAAACTTACAGATCACCAAGATAAAGGAAGGCTTTATGAATTTCTTACGGGGTTAAACTCATAGCTCACAATTATTAAAACCAAAGTTCTGGCAACAAAACCAACACCTTCGTTGACAACGACGGGAAGCAAAGATTGATATTAGCTGAAAAGAGAATCTGCCTGCATCAGCTGCGTACAAGGATTTTCTAAATTGTAAGGCTAGAGGGAGATTGTAAGGCCCATTTCTAAATTAGTCTTTCATACTTGTAATGTGTATTTTGTTTATGTAATGTTAAACCTTTATTTATGTATATTTGGGCCAAGGCCATTTGTACTTAAGCCCATTGGGCCGTTTCTAATGAAATAGATGTGCATGAGAACACACACTATATAAAGTGTATGTAACTCATACACATAACAACCTTTTGCAAAACCTTATCCTTAACTCTCTTCTCTTCTCTTATTCACGGCAATAAACACACACAAACAAGATATGAGATCTCGGTCCTAACTAGTTATTTCCGCTAACTAGTGTAGAGGTTGATCCAAGATAACTAGTAATAGTTGTTGTTTTGTTAGATCCGGTCAAGGGACCTACAATTGGTATCAAAGCTTTCGGGCTCTACTAGTTGTAGATCTTAGGTCGCAACCTTGGATTTTGGTCTTATTTGTGTTAAAGACGGATTTTCAAGAGGTTATGTGGGTTACGGGTTCATAAAAAGTGAAGAAAGGTGTTCAAGAGGTTCATAATGTTCAAGTGTTCAAGCTGCTCGGGTTCAAGTTTGTATGTTAAATGTTCAAGAATTTGATGTTAAAAGGGTTGAAAATCTTCAAGTTTGGTGTTAAAAGGTGTCTGAATTTTATGCTAAGTGAGGGATTTTACTTGAAATGACATGCCCTCGTGCACCCCAATAAAACAGGGTGGTTGAAAGAAAGCATAGACACTTGCTTGAAACATCTAGGGCTTTATGCTTTGAGGCAAACCTGCCAAAACAATTTTGGGGATAATGCATCTTGCCTATATAATAAATTGACTACGCTCAAAAGTGATTAAAAAACAAAGCCTTGTATGAATAAATTTTCAAACAGAAGCCAAATATGACCACATGTGAGTATTTGGTTGTCTTGTCTATTTCAAAAACACCAATACAAATGGAGATAAATTTCAAGAATGTGGAAAGCCTAGGGTATTTTTGGGTTATCCCCAAGGCATCAAATGGTATAAAATATTTGATGTTTAAAGTGGTAAGTTGATGGTTAATCATTATGTTGTCATTTGTGAAAACAATTTTCCCTTTAAAAATATTGAAGTTGACAAAAAAAAATAATAATAACTGCCCAACCCGAATTTATAATTGATCAAGACCAAGAGGAGTATCCCTTGTCTGATTTAAGTTGGCCCATTAAAAGCCTTAGTAATACCAATATTTTAGTTTAGGAAGAAGCAGCCCAGACGGAAGATCTTTACTCATATATTGAAGGAAATGTTTTAGAAGACAAACATGCTCCATCAAACATCATTAACAGTGGCCTTGAGACCCAAAATAATGAAAACCTTGACACCATTAATATTGGGCTTGAGACTCAAAGCAACAAAAACCTTGAACCTCTTCAAGAAGATGAGTCTAGAAGCACCAGAACACGCACTCTGTCAAGAAAATTCAACGATTTTATAGTCAATCTTCCCCATCGATCGATAACTCGCAACCCGCCACCGATCAAAGAACCTCAACGGTACACCCTATTGCAAATTTTATTTCATATAATAAATCTGACACTCACAAAGCTTTTTTGGTGGCCATCAGTTCTGGTGAGCCAAGATTTTATAAGCAAGCGGTGCCGGATGAAAAACAGAGAGGCAATGAAGAAAGAAATCAAAGCTCTCGAGAAGAATGGAACATGGACCTTAGAAAAGTTTCTTGAAGGAAAACGAGCCACTGAATCAAAATGGGTTTACAAAATTATTTATAAACCCAATGGTGAAGTGGAAGATACAAGGCGCGCCTAGTTGCAAAAGGGTTAACCCAAATGGAGGGGATAGATTTCATGACAACTTCGCCCCGTGAAAAAATTAGTCACTGTTAGAACTCTTCTAGCGGTTTTCGTCTAAAGAGATTGGATTGTTCATCAACATGATGTGAACAATGCCTTCTTGCACGATGACTGGGAATAAGAATTTTATATGAAGATTCCTCAAGGTTTTTCCTAATAAAATGAAACAAGAGTTTGGCGTCTTCGAAAGTCTCTTGACGATTTGAGACAAGCATCTCGCAATTGGTACCCAAGTCTACCACTTTCATCCTTAGTCTTAATTTTAGACAATCCAAAGCAGACCATTCTTTCTTTACATATCGCGAAAGAAATACCTTTGTGGACATTCTTATCTATGTAGATGACGTTATTATAGTTGGTCATGATCAAGTGAAGATTCAACAAACCATGAAACTACTCGATCAACTGTTTAGTATTAAAGACCTTGGTTCTCTAAAATACTTTCTTGGAATTGAGGTGACTAAAACCTCATATGGCTTGGACTTAAGTCAAAGAAAGTATACCTTAGACATAGATAGTGGCATGATAGGTTTTCGGCCAAGTGCATTTCCCATTGAACAAAACCTGAAGCTAGATAAGGGTGAATTTGAAGCTCGAGTTGATGCTAACCAATATCGTCGGTTAGTTTTATACTTACAAGCAATCAGGCCTAATATTACATACACGGTCAATATTCTAAGCCAAATTGTAGCCGACCCTGGCCAAAACCACATGGATGTTGTCACACGTGTCCTTAGATATTTGAAGGCTACTCTAGGCCAAGGTATTCTACCACCCCGAGCTAGTGATCCCGTTTTGACCGCCTAGTGTGACTATGACAAGTTAGGATGTCGGTTTACTCATCGCTCGTGAACTGGGTATATCCTCTTCTTGGGAGGAGCACCGATTTCCTTGAAAACAAACAAACAACCAGTTGTGTATCGCTCTTCGGCAGAAGTAGAATATCGAGCTATGGGATCCATTGTAAGCGAAATCATATGGGTCCGGTGGCTCGTCAAATACTTGTGTGTGTATCTTACAGCCCCAACTCCCTTGTTTTGTGATAATCAAGCGGCTCGTCATATTGCCAATAATCTGGTGTTTCATGAACGAACCAAACACATTGAGATGGATTGCTTTTTCATTTCTGAGAGAGTTGAATCCAAGGATGTCATTCGCATGTGCATTGATAGTATAATGCATATTGCAAATCTAACTAAAGGACTTGGCATTCAGCAACTTCGGTTTCTACAAGACAAGTTGGGCATTCACGATCTCCATGCTCCAACTTGTAGGGGAGTAAAGGATATTCTTTTATTAAAAAGAATATTATTCTTATTTTTTGTGTTTATCATTTTCCGTTTTAGTTTCCTTGACTCTAGGAGTTTACCATTTTTGTCACATAGTCTTTTTAATATATTTCCTATTGTATCCAGAATGATTTGAACAATAATATAATCTTGCTCTCCATCAATCTTTAGAAATATAACATTCAATCCGAGAAAAATTTTAATCTAATTTGTTTTTGTAAGAAAAAACTATAAAGACAGTGAATATTTAGAACAACCTAAAAAGCTACAAAGCCTTTTTTTCTATGTTCATAATCATCATCTTCAAGATTCAAGAATAAATTCAGCAAATTGGAACACTATTGAAAAGTGGGACATTTCCTACACAAAAATAGGCCATTTAAAAGATGTGGTAAGTAATTCTATTCAAACACTACGACATTGAATTCATGCAAACCCTAACAAAGATTTTAAGAGTTTGCTGATGTGGCATTAAATCTTGGTTTGAGTTTGCTAGTCAAACGAGCGAATTCCATACCAACTTCGTTTCCATATATAGTTACTATTGGTTTGAGTTTGTTGGTCAAAGGAGTGTGTAGCATCTTACTTTTGATAATAATAAATGAAATGAATTTCGTTTACTTAAGGGTGTGTTAATACTTAGTTAAGTTAAATAAAATAATATAGTGGGGCCTTGGTCAATTAAAAAGATGGAATAAGGGATGGTGATGGCATTAGGTCCATGGACTTAAGGGTATATAAACCCCTTAAACCTCCCTAAAACCCTCATTCCCACCAACCTTGCCTCCCAACACACTCAAAACACACACACACACCTCTATCCTTTACGAATCATATTTTAATCTGAAACAAGAAGGATTTGTGCTAGATCTTCCTCATACAAACAAGAAAAAATGTCCTTAGTCACGTGTTGAAGTTAAACCGTAGCTAGAAGTGAGCTAAAAAGATACGTTTTAGATTAAAGGTACGTTTTTAAGGTCGGGTTGCCTTAAGATTGGATACTATGGCAAATCAGGTATTTTTATACAAGAAAAATATAAACTTGGACGAAAACAAGGTGTTTTAGAATGAAACGGGACAAACGGGTAACGTTTGGACCGGAAGAAAACGATGTCATTATAATCCAAGCCTTGTTTGTATGAAAGACGGGCAAAACAAGTCAAAACAAAAGGCTGGAAAATGATAAGAATGGAAACTATGTATGAATCGGGTCCTTAAGAAAACTGATTCAATAAGGTAATAGAATTGAGTTATAAGTAATTGAATCGAGTTGATGAGTGATCGAATCGAATGGGCAAAAAAGTATTCGAATTGATAGAAAAGTGATCAAATCGAATGTGCAAAAAAAAGTAAACGAATTGACATAAAAGTAAACGAATCGAATGGCAAAGTAATCGAACCGAATGGTCATTCGATTAGAATTTCCATTCGATTAGAATTTTCATTCGATTAGAATTTCTATTCGATTAGAATTTCCGTTCGATTATAATTTTCATTCGATTAAAATTTCCAGTCGATTAGAATTTCCATTCGATTAGAATTTTCATTCATTTAGAATTTCTATTCGATTAGATTAGTTCGAACTTCAAATTTTATGATGAATTTTTAGTAAAGGACTGTTAATAAAAATAAAATTTTTGACCCAGCCAAATGTTATAATATATGTGAGGTTATAGGGCGAAAGGCTCTTTAAGGGTGGCAGACCCTAATAAAATCCGGAAGGTATAGAGCGAAAAGCTCTTTAAAATGTATATGTATGTATGTATGTATGTAAAGTAAGATAGAATATGAAAGTACGAAAGAACGAAAGTGTGAAAGTAAGAATGAAGGTATGCAGTTATGTATGTACGAAAGAAAGTTAAGTAGGTTAAGTATGTAGTATATGAATGTATTGTATGTTGCCTGGTTAACTAGAACTCACTCAGCGTAGCTGACTTTTAGTATGCACGCAGGTAAATAGGTTAAGAAAGCTAGCATGAGGATGTCACATGGCATGGATTGAATGGTTGGCATCTAAAGATGGAAGACATGATGTTTTAGTTTATGTTTTATGTTGAGACCTTGGTTTTAAAAAGCGAGAGGCGAGGAAAAACAACGAGGCTTAAAACGGAAGCGTGAAGCACCAGGCGGAAAAGCGAGAGCTTTTTTTACACGAGGCGAGCATACTTATATAATTTTTATATATGCATATATAATGGGTTTTTAGCATCTCGACCCATAATGTAGCTATATTTAAGCATTATATATGATTTAATATATAAACTACCTACATATACAACCTAAAAAACATATTAAACAACATTTAGAAGCTTAAAAACACTTGTGTTCGAAAGGCGAGCGCCTCAGCTTTGCTTTAGGTTGCTTTTTGCCTAAAAATCTCACCTCATGCTCGCCTTTTGAACATTGCTCGCTTGACTAGCCTAAAGCGAAGAGGCCCTCGCCTTAGGTCGCCTCTCGCCTCGGCTCGCCTCAGGCTTGCTTTTTTAAACCAAGGTTGAGACAATTTGTGATGTTTTAAGACAAGTATTTTATGGTTTGTAAGAATTAGTTGACTTTTGACATTTATTATTCCGTGAAAAGTTTTAATTAACTCTTATATTTAGAACTGTGTTTATGAGTAAATCCAGCTCCGAAGGACCAGGGCCTTACAGAGTGAACTCTACATTTTGTCCTTATCCAAATCGGCTTGTCACACCAACAAACTCGAAAAAACTTTTCACATTTCTTTTGAGTTCATTCATAGAGTGTATCCAATTGCTTATTTGTACAATAACTCAAAAAGTACCTAAAATTACTTCAGACATCTCTAAACCACCTAAAAGTCCAAATTTATCATTAAAGAGAGGGGCCTTCGAAAGGATCTATAAGTGAAGGGAAACATTGGTAGTTTATACCTTATTCCAACTATATCTCGAAACTATGCTTCGAAGCATATAGTTATGAAAGTCATATGATAATGGTAGGTTATGAGTCTGAAAAAATGAGTTCATGAAAAATATACTTATTCAATTACCACTTGAATCATGTTACTTGTAAGTAGAGGTGCACAAAAAAACCAGCTTCTGAATTGAACCAGCAACCCGAGTCGGTTTGAAACCAATTGAAGTCGTAGATTCGGCACTGATATGTAATCCTCTCCATTAAAACAGTTTCAGAATCAGTGAAACCAAACTGGTTAAAAACCGGCGGTTTAAGTTTACCATCCAAACCAATCAAGAAACCGATCACAACAAGGTCAAGAAATTGGTTCCAAACCGAACGAGCTTGTATACTTAACTAGGTTTTGACAGTTTTTTACCAACTCGAGCTAGTTTTTACTTTGGAACCGGTTTATACACCTCTAATTGTAAATTAAGAAAACGAAAGAAACTGCAATAGTATAGTATAGTATCGTACCGTTATAAACCCCAATCTCAAAGCTTTGTAATCTGCTCTGTTTATAGAACTCCAAATCTGTCTGCTGAAACAAAGCTGAATGGAGGAATCATTCCAATTTTTCTTAGAAAAACTTTCCATTTATAAAAAGCCATGAAAAACTTACAAGAAAGAAACACAGTTTTAAGGAGACTTGAGCATTGGATATGCCATTAATAAAACTATGAACCTTGAAATACTAATATAAACTTTTATCTTATTAGTTATATATTACCAGCCAAACAAGGATATTGTGTTGGGTCCACGGATGAGCAGCGTTGCGATAAATAAAAGTCGACAATCGTGTCATTCCTATCACAAGGGGTGATGAAAAGATGTAAAAATAATCATTAAATATCAAAATTTAAATGGTAGCAAGAGCCTTCACAATTGTATCAAAAGGAATCACTACTATAGTCATCTTGACTTATGAGTTTGACAAAATAGCCTTAGACTTTACTTTTACACAAATACCTTTTGACCTTATGTTTTTGAAATTGTATCAACCTACCAAAGGCTTCTATGTGACACCCTAATTTGACTTGAGCCTGTAACTTGGTACTTCTTGGAGCAACAACATGGATGTGTGCATGGATCTGCTACGCCAATTTCATAAAGGTGGTCAAGAATCTAGCACAAGAGAATTAATCTATTGCTTGCAAGTATTTCTTAATTCAAAACTTAAAAAAATTCGAGACTATTTATCGACTCAGGTCAAGACGACCGTTTTAGTGATTTTCCTATTGAATAACCTAAAAGGAAAATTAGTCACCTTGTGGTTTATGATGGGCCAGGGACTTGGCTTGGTTTTCCCATATTTTCCAGCTGTAGATCTGATTAGAGTGAATAAGAATATTCTTTTAGGCCAAAGAAAATTTAAGAAACTAAAAGAATAAACATATCGTAAAATAATGATTTTTTTAGATGAAAGCTGAAGGTATAGATTAAGATTAAACATTTGGAATAGTTTGTTTTTCAAAAGATGAGTATATTGAATACTAAAGGTTTGAAAATAACTTTTATTTTGTATAAAAAAAGACGATGAAAAGGATAACAGAAACCTTGATCATGGCGAGGGCGATCGCAAAGAAGCTGTAAGACACATGTGTAACACCCAAAACAAGCAAGAAGCGATGAAGCTGCTCTAGACTTTCTTTTGAAACAAAAGATGAACTTCCCTGGAAATTGGTGGTGCATATGGTCAGTAATAGTCGTTTACTAGAGCTCAAGAAATAGGCACAAATGTATACAAAAACTAAATTCGATAAAGAGAACACGTTTGTATTATTGACTAGGGCCGTGTTTTATCTAACATCTAATTATAAAGAAAATAAATGTTTGCACCGAACCCAACCCAAGAGAGTTTTGACCCGGACTAAAGGTCACGATGAATAAAGTTTACAACTTTGGTATGCCATCAAAGACACTCACAAATTATCCATGTAACATTTAAAAAAGAGTGGACAGTACAAAACACATTCAGACACATGAGGCATATTCCACATCATTATGCTTTGTCCGCATAATATCACCAACACACTATGTGTGTGGATAAAAGGAGAAATAAACGGTTAATCATGCTTGATTGGGAAATTTTCAATCATGGCGACAAGAAACAAATCCATGAGTACCTAGTGTATGTAGAGAAAACAAATAAAATTGGGTGATATGATCAAGCTAGGTCGGATATGATGTTACAAATCCACATACTTATCATCCTCATACTGGGTAATTTAAGAATATGCGGGTTCTTATAAGGTTTATAACAAACTCCAAAGTGTACTTGATGGATACAATCTAAATTAACTACTCCCTCCGTCTCTTTGAAAGTGTCCACATTTATTTTTTAGTTTGTCCCATTACAAATGTTCACTTTCAAAATTTATTAACTAATTTTCAAGTTTACCCTTACACAAATGCAATGATTCAAACTTTGTAAATTTTGTCTTTTTTCATTCAAACTTTATTAAATTTTGTGTTTTTCAAACCATGACACTTGTAAATGGATGGAGGAAGTATATATCTTATGGGTGGCAAGCACCATCTTGTGTCCATAACCCTTAAGGACAAGAAAACAAGATTGCCTAGAATAGAAAGATACCTCACAATTGATAGTTTGATACATATGTTTTGACCTTTACCTACAACATGATGCCAAAGATTCAAGAAAACAACTCTTGCATCACAAAATTTACCATCTTTGGTTCAAAGACTAAGACTGTAGTACTAATGAAATGTCTAAACAACCCTTTCTTGTGGACCAACTTATAATAAAGGCAAGTGGGTGAAAGGGAAATGTTGCAACTAGTATTTGACTGAAGTTAATGCATACTTAACAAAACTTAAAACATTTGAGTAATAAAGAGAAGAACCTTCCACCTTGGGGCATATTTCACTGTGTTTATGGCTCAAAAGCTGTCTGGAAACCACATGATTTGAATAATTACTGAAAGATGACTGATGCTTAAGTGGCTCAACTGAACATGGATAAAACTGGCTGCTAATCGCAGACGATTTAACACAAATCTTCGCAGCATAAACGATCCAATGACCCATTAGCAATGAGTGCACAGCAAATAGCATTAGTTCTGTTCATAAACAACACAAACCGAATAGAATCTCAAGAAACTTTCACAAGTTAATTAATAAAGTAAAGAAACAAGAAGTGTTTTCAGTTATGCCTAAGCTCATTACCTTCTTTGATCTTGTCTAGAGCAGCACTAAGAGCTTTCCTCTTTGTTCTATACAACCACTATATGCCAGACCAAATCCAATCAGAATTAACAAATTTTAAATTTGAACTCACCCAATACACACTTGAAAAGGAAAAACATGACAACGCAAATTAATTTGAAACTTTTCAACAAAAAAGTTAAAAAAGATTCAAAAGTTTGCTATGATTTTACCTTCTCAGCGTGTCCAAGAGCTGCATTAATGAAGAATCCAAGAAGAACCATGACTGATACAACACTAGCAACAGCCCATGTTGGTGTTTCCACCAATGATTTTCCTTCTGTCTCCATTTTCATTAAAATTTGACAAAATCAATGAACCAAGCTTGTGAAAATTAATCAAGATTTTGATGATGGATTTTGCTATCTGATAAGATCACAGGCGCAACATCAAGATGAGATTAAACTTTAATCTTACTGGTTATCTTTTGGCAACATCAAGATGAGATTAGACTTCAATCTTAGTGGTTATCTTTTAGTAGTTCAGTGTGATGTATATATTTGGGTAGTTCAATGTACTATTAAAATCAATGGGGTCATTGATGTCCACCAATTAAATTGTTTCAGAGCGTTGGGAGACATAGTTGCATGGAGGGCTCTATATATAGTTGCAAATTTGGATGGTTTTTCTTGTCAATAATTTATGTTTAATAATTTAGAGCAGATGTGGACCATGTAAAGAATTGGCCTTTTTTTTTTTTTTTGAAATATGGAGAGAGTTTGAAGTTTGTTGAAAATCTTTACTAAGAATTTAGGTATATTGGTTGGTGGGTTGAAATATGCAACCATAACAAATTATATATTATTATTAGTGTCAAAAAGTGCAACACTAATTCTTAAATTCAGATCGACACGAAAATATAGACTCACCGGAGTAAATGAGTAATATGAATAATTTTCTTTTAAAAATATTTAAAAATTTTGAAGATCGATTGAAAATTGCAGATATATCTTAGAAAAATGGGTTATTGAAAAAAAATTAATGTAAAAGTTGTCTTAATATACATAATTGGTTAACGGGTCAACACGAATCTAAGTTGTCTTGTAAAACGGGAGAACCCGGCCCCGTTTTTAAATGTTTTGTGCTAGTTAATCCAAAACATTTTTTTTTTAGAATTGGTTTCTTTTTCTTGAAATAAGGAGAGTTATTTTTAAATCAAGGTGTAAACAAGTTAGTCAAACTGTTTGTGAGGTACTTGAGATTAGTAAACTAGAGCTCAAACCCCAAGATTAAATAAACAAACTCATGCCCATGCTTACGTTTATTTATTAAGCCAGCTAGAGCCTGAGCTTCACTAACTTATTTTGAAGTTGGTTGGAAATATTTATTTCAACATGACTAGAAATAGATTTTGTCTTTTCATTTTTAATTTTTTCTTAAGATAAAAAACATAAACTAGTTGTCAACATCATGTTAATAGGGGTGTTATCTCAGTGTTAAATCGAATTTTTGGCATTTTTGATTCTAGGAAGCTAATCAATTTCAGTTTTTGATTTTTATGTATGAATTCAAATCGATTACGTGTCGGTTTTCGGTTTTGCGTTTGAACCAATGTTTTGAAACCCGGCCCGGACCGGCCGGTCGGACCGGTCCGACCGGGACCCGCTTAGCATACCGGTCTGGTTGCCTTAGTCAGCCTGTTTTCTAAAAACCCGGCCGGTTTTGACGGGTGGCGGTCGACCCGGACCCGGTGACCCACCGGTTGAGCCGGTAAAACCACTATTTTCGTCTGTTTGCGCTCTCAACCTTCGTATGTTTATCTTCTTAGCTTTCCTCCCCATCCACTAATCTTCGAGCTTGATACAGTAGTATCTAATCGAAGGTGTTATGTAGTCAAATATCATGAAAGAAGGGGTGGAAATTAAGAGTTAATGGAGAAGATGACCTTTGAGCTGCTACACCCCTCTTCCATTGTTCCTTTTTGTAAAGTAACCAAATGACCAAACCCTAATACATAATAGAACCTGGGACTTGAAGGTAATAAGTTTAGGCCGATTTTCATTTTATTCTTTGTTGGGCCTTGAAGTGGGCTATTTATAACATAAGGTGTTATTAGTTTAGAATGGAATTTCAAAATCTGTTAAAGTTTTGATAGATATTAAGTTTGTAAACATTGTATTAAAAATATACATATAAAAAATATTTATGACGTCATCCGGGTTAATGTCCGGTCCGCCCTCCCAGGTCGGTCCGACCTTTGACCCAGTAAGGGGTCCGGGCCGACGTCTGGGCCGGGTCTGAAAACATTGGTTTGAACTTTAAATGTTTGGGGCGGAAAATAGCAGTCTAAGATAATAAATTTGTGTTTGAGACTTTTGCCTAATATTCTTGTTGTTGACTTGTTAGAGAACTTAGGTTTAAAACTTTCTTACTACTTATGTGTCACACCCTCAAATTTCGACTAACGGAGTTTAACCGCGAGACGTGTGACATACCAGGATATAGCTCATTTGTTATACCAAACATCCAATTCAAATATTCAAAATATTATTTAGGTCTCATTCAAACATGAGAAAAAAAAAACCAAACCATACAAATTAAAGTTTTGCGGAAGCGTTTAAAATAATAAACCACGTGCTAAAAAATGCACAACCCATCAAATGTAAACAATGTGAAATAAAAGTTCATGCGACAACTGTGATTCCTGACATATGCAATGCAACCCGCTCCTTAGCACATCTAGCAACCTGGACAAGTATAAATACTCAAGGGTCAACACGAGGTTGGTGAGTTCAAAAGTTGTAGTAAAAATAGTATACGTGTAAGTAGATTTAGCACTTTTCAATTACCAGGGTAGCTTATCCATTTACAAGCTACTAGATATTTGAACCGAAGCTGACTGTATGTATGCCTTCTTACCAGGTCTATCACCAACACTGGCGTATAAAAGTTAGGTAAATATAACCCCCATTTTACGACATCACAGTCGTGCTAGCGCGACTAGCCCGTGTGGGGTTTGTCAAACCCTGTAGTACTACGCAATATAACCCCGCGATCCCATCCTATCGGTTCAAGGTAAAGTATGGACTTTAAGTGATATAAGGGCATCTAGTATAAACTTGTGATATATAAGAAACTACGTAAATCCAAAACAAGTCGCTGTGTTTTCCTCCAGAAAACCAATATGTAAGTATATCCATGTTTTCTCCCCGGAAACAAGTATAGGAAAAGGTTGTGTTTTCAATCCAGAAAACAAGTAAGAAAAATGTTTTGTGTTTTCAATCCAGAAAACAAATATACGAAAATAGTTGTGTTTTCAATCCAGAAAACAATGAGAAATGTTTTGTGTTTTCAATCCATAAACAAGTATACGAAAATAGTTTTGTGTTTTCAATCCAGAAAACAAGGAAAATGCATGAACTCACCTGGTGTCGCGTGTAATAGACTTTTCTCAAAACCAAAAGGGTGAACTTGACTCGCTAATCGTTACCTAGTACAAGTGTTTAAGTCATGAGAATGTGTTCAACAACACATGACTCTAAAACCCAAGTACGGACTCACACACAAACACAAACTTGACACAAATACTCGTTGGTGACAATAAGTAATGACAAATGTGCAAAATGTCCTAACATGTAATCCACATATCATATCATGGCAAAGCAACCAAATATTCATCATACAACTCAACTTATGATCATTCGGTTCATGAGACAGATTATGGCATGTAAAAACTGATTGTATTCACTAAGTAAAACTTAAGGTTAAATTATACAAAATTTACCACAGTAGAATATAAGAATTAGGTTTCTCAAAAAAAATTTATTATATTTTCTCATGCATACAAAACTCACAATAATTCAATCATTGCATATAGGTACCAAAAGTTCAACAGATTGCACAACAAAAATTTGTTTCATGGTTCTCTCAACTCATTTATCCAAATTATTCAAGGCCAATTGGATTGTCTTTTAGACTCATAATTCTAAGTTCCATAAGTAGAACCAACTCATTTGGCTTTGTTAATCTCAAGTAATGATGTCGGGAACACAGACCAGAATTTGAATCCCCACATCAGCTTTGACACATGTTTTTGTAAAATTATAAAAACTATTTAAAACTTGTTCAAAATTACAAAATTTAATTTTATGGAAACTAGACTCAGAATACTATATCCTAGAATCAAGATTCGATCAATAATCATCGTTTAACATCAAGTTAGGATTTTATGAAGTATTATTCACAACATGTGTATGTCATCAAAACTCAAACCCTAACACGTGTATGTCATCTCTATGGTTCTAATTCATCAATTAACATCATAATTATCATATTATAGAACGTTGTACATTTAAGGTTTATCAATAACTCATCAAAATCATAAAACGAAACGAAATTACAGATTAATCTTACCTGTTATGCATGTAGAATTGATGGATGATCAAGAAGCACCGTCAATTGCATTTAGTTGGCTTGATTAAAGATGATGAAGGTTGGGTTGGGTTTTCACAATCGTAAGAAAGGGAGAGGGAAGAGAGATCAGCTTATGGAATTAGGTTTAAGGTTATTTTATTTAATATTAATTTAATCTAATTTACAAGAATGGTCCTTGTTGAAACAATTTTTGGCTTAAACGAACTTTTTAACAACGAACCGGGTTATAACGAAACGTTATGACTAAAACGCTAGTCAAAGTTTATAAAAGTGAACTCTCGTTGTTATGTTGTGAATAATACTTCATAAAATCCTAAAACGTAGAAGTTACGCGCAATTGATTGAAATTTCACACAACAAGCTACGAACTAAGCACATAATCATTTAACGTGTATTTCACTTAGATAATATTATAAACACATACTTGATGTATTACTTTTACATAATAACTGAAAGCAGTTTAAGCAAGCATCATGTACTAAATCATGTAACACAAAAATCATCTTGCACATAATAATTATATCTGAATTATTTAAACATATCTGATTAATACTCATGTGTGTGACTCGTTTTTGAATCGTGTAAATGTTATGCATGACGTGTAAGATAACGGAGTTTGGGTTAACGATGTTAAAGTGAAAGTGCCGGTGTCACATTATGTGTCCATTTTAATAATATTAACACAAACCAGGCTATATCTGGATAATGAGTAAGCGAGCAACAAGTTGCGCCGCTATCCCCTTTTGAATTGCAAAGTCTATCCTACTAAATATCAATCCTTGGTTCCTCGAGCTCTGCGAGTCACTGTGGATCACCTTCTGCACCCGCTTTAAAAAGAGAACCTCCTCGGGAGCTAGGGATCCAAATGTGTCGAAGGCAAATGGAATGAACACGTGCTGATTCTCCAAACACACTACCTCATGCGTAGCAACCTTCCTAGATTCCGCCCTCAAAACCGCATGTACCAGAACGAAGTCACTGTCTCTCAGCCCCACCAATAGGACACCTAGTGAGGTTGACACACGCATGGTTACCCCCTGCCCAGCCAAACACAAGAACGTCCACAGGACGCAGGGTAGATCTTCCCTCTCGCGGATCAGTCAGAAAGTTAGTAGGTGCCTCTTTCTTGTCCGAGATCCTGGCACGCCAAAGCATATCCCATAAGACATCTCTAACCCAGTCGTTACGATACTTGAATCCCAGCAATTTCTTACAGTGGAGGGCATGCTCACCAAATCTATCCAAACAGGATTTTATTACAAATGGGGAATGATTCATTTGAAGGGAAAAGAGGAATCATAGGCCGGTATTTAAGGATGGCTCTGTATTCAACTACCGACATCCGTTGCCTAAGAGACCTTCAATGGGCACAACAGTTAAAAACCCTGGACATGAACCCCCATGAGACAAGCAACAACTGCCTTTTGTCTCGGGGTCATATCAAATCGCTCCTCCAAATCATGTACGTGTTTACCATAAAGAGAACTCGCCAAGGTTTGTTGAGATTTCTTGGAGGCATTCTCCTTATCAGAAAAACCGCCTAGATCAAGGTCCGGGAGAGTTGTTCCAATATTACCAAGTGCAAGGGAGTAGTCCGGATCTACCCCCCATAACACCAGCGCTTCGCAAGATGCGGTCCTGCAATTTCCACAACTAGGCCCTGGAAGCCATAAAGGCATATACGGAGACATCCTCCGCCAAAGAAAATTCCCAAGCCTCCGCAACGCATAGGGAAGGAAGCCAACCTCCACTGGAGGTCCCCAAAATGCGGTCCTCAACACACAACAATACCTTCAATTGCCCCCCCCCCCCCCCCGCATCAAAGATGGACACAGCCTCTTTTACATGTTCACGTTGACATATCCGGAGCCCAAACACTAACTTAACAACCCCACATGCACGAGCACAACCAAAGGACCTCACTTTGGGGTCCCTCAGGTTCGTCAGGCATTTCATAAGTCCTACCGTCCTCAAAGCTCTGTTAGTTGCTAAAGACCGAATAAACCCTACATCCCGACTAACCGCTCCCCCAGGAGTTTAACTCCCCTCACAGGCCTGCTAATATCGCTAGGGAATAAACCTGACACTTTCTTCGAACCATTTCTTGACGGCCAAAAAATCTTCGTTTTCCGAATATTAAGCCTAAGCCCTATAGACTCCCCCTCTGAGCGGACAATGTCCAACGCCCTAGCAAACTCCTCAGCCTACCAATGATGGTACCATCGTCTAAATACCAAGAATGGAAGGGTAAGGAACAGGTCCCCTACACACAAAGGATGAGCGGATGGAGGACCAGCGCAAAAACAAGAGGGACATGGGGTCCCCTTGCCGCACCCAGTAAAAGCCCCAATATGAGTATCCCCACATATAACCTGTGGACCATAGGAAGATGAATGAACATCTGCAGCTAACTTCCCTAAGAAGGGTCATTGGGAAGATGGATGAACATCTGCAGCTAACTTCCCTGAGAAGGGTCGTCTGGTCCACCTTATTGAAGGCGTTAGAAAAAACAACAGTGAGCATAGCCAGGGAACGCACTTAGAAACCTGTTAGCACTATGCAGTACCGCTTCTTTCCCATTAGAGATCCCAAACCCGAATTGAAAATTCCCTTGATAAGCAACCACCTCTTTCCCCACTTTACGCATGGCGACTTTCGACACCAATCTTCTCCAAATGGCCCCCACCACTATGGGTCTAATTCCATTGTCAGACTTCAATAGGGGGTCAACGGCGCCGAAGCAATGAACTCCGCTAGAACTTTAGGACAAAGCCCCCCCCCCCCCACCACAAGTTGACAACATCAGTGATGGTCTTTAAGAGCCCAGAGTCGGTTGGAGACCCCTGGCCACAGAAAGCGTCTAAAATATGTTAGGGCCGCAAACCATCCCTCCCACAGGATGTACCTTTCGGGAAGGTTTTAATACATTGCAACACACAATCACCGTCCACCTACAAGGCTGCTTCCAATGGCACGGCGTAGGGCATGGTCCGGGGTTCCACCACAGGGTGTTTATCTATCAAGGCTCTCAATGTATCCCCCAAGCAGGCGCGACCTCAGAGATGAACATAGGACTTTGACCGCCACTGTGTAATGGTCATCCACTACCTTTCGGAGGCACCGCTTAATATTGCCCCCTTCCTCTTCTTTAACTTGGCCATCCCACATCACAGGGGTTCAAGAAGGGATAGCACCAACTCTTCTAAACATGTCTCGTATTTCCAAATAGCCAAAGCCCGCATAATGGAGTTACATTGAAGCGATATCTTGTTACCCGACCTTCGTTCCTGCCTAGTAGCCGGTTTGACAACGCGTAACGTGCAGCGAGGCAACAACAAAAGTTTAACCCAAACCTCAATAGACCTCAGGGCATCCACCACTTTACGGAGCCCGCAGACAGGGCAGGATACTCTTGACAATAGCAATAGGAAGGGCGAGGATGTGCTCAATGAGAGCGACATCTACCACAATCGTCTCAAAATATAAATAAAACTATCATTCGTAAGGTCACCTTCATTCCCCAAGTATGAAATTATGGAGCTCTAGAATGGCACATACCAAAAGGAAACACAGTTAATGATGATTTAGAGCACGTATAAATAATTACTTTGCCATTTTTAAATAAAATATAAAGTTAATTAATAAGAACTTATAAAATATAGGGAAATATCTTAAAATAGCCTATTTTTATTATGGTTTTTAGAAATAGCCTAAGAAAAAAAACCCAAACTAGCTTAAAAATCCCGTTGGATCCGACGAAAACCGTTTCTAATCCGATGGAATTTCGACAACGTCCAACGGAATTTTGAACCTTAAAGTTCGCGCCACATGTCCATGTATTAATGGATTTGACGAAATTTCTTAAAAAAAAACGTTGGATCCGACGGAATTCTTCATCTTCCACATCTCAAACGCTAAACCTCCATAACCAACCTCCATCTCCATCTTTTTTATTTCTCCACAAAATCAAACAAATCAATAGTACAAATCGCTTAGTTTTTCGAGAAGAACACAACCATAGTGTTCAATTTCATTTTAGAACTTAAAATAGAAAATCCCGAATTGAAAAATCTACGGTTCGTCAGACAAACTAAAGAGTCGGATCCGACGCAAGCATGAACTGAATCGTCATATTCAACTGTTTATTATTATGTCGGTTTGTTTCATTAATCCGTCGGACAACACAGTAAACCGTCGGATCCGACGGAATAATATGCTTTGTGGCGCGTCATGACAGGGTCATGTATCCGTCAGATGAGAAACGATTTCCGTCGGATCCGACGGGATTTTTAGGCTAGTTTGGGTTTTTGTTTGGTCTTGGGCTATTTCTGAAAACCATGGTCAAAATAGGCTATTTTGGGAAATTTCCCAAAAATCATAACTAGTTAGCTTAAACTTAATGAAACTAATTATATGAATTATCACATCATCATTATATTTGGTTTGGAAAAACGAATCAGATAGTAAGATACGCATTCAACAATCAACAGTTGAACTCTAGTTACCGTTAGAATTAAGAACATTGTATTGCAAAGTTACCTTATAATTAACATATATATAAGGGCAGCATCATACCATTCATCTATACTTAATACTTTTCTTCTTCGATCATTACTCCATAGTTTCTCTCAATCGGTACATTTATTACATTGTGTTCATATTATAATCCATCAGTTTCTTCTTGTTCATGATGAATCCTTTTGATTATCACCACCTCATTCCGCAACCACCACGCTACACTTACGGTGTTCCTATACTCCCCGTTCCCGCTCCACGGGTTCAAGTCATTCCGGTTCATTATGCCACCAGCGAACCCTACCCTCGATTTGTTTCATTTCTTGACGATGTATTCATTCTCGACACCCACAATACCTCGTCGGTGAATCAACAACCAACACGTTCATATACGCAAAATCACTACATACCGTATAAGACACGTTCGACATGTCTGACTATGACTCTCTAGAAGAAACTTTTATGATGCTAGCGCTAGAGGCTGATCCTGCACCTGCACCACAACGAAGTGGTTCCGGTTTATCGGAAGAAGAGATTTCAAAGCGTCTACATGTGTACACGGCACAAGGAAAGAAGATAAAAGACTCTGAAGTGGTGACATGCTCTATTTGTTTGTGTGACTGTGAAAAAAACGAGAAGATCAGGCGTCTAGAGTGTGGGCATCAATATCATGCCGTATGCATCAAGCGTTGGTTATTGTCGAAAAACAGTTTCCCTATGTGCAGGTCTGATGCATTGAGGGTATAGAAATTGATTTGTTATGATATGTAGTATTTTACTTTTGTTTTGTAATCGGTTTTGAGACAAGTTATTTCTTGATGTATGATATAAACCAAGTTCATATGAATGCAGATAAATTTTTCTTTTTGTGGTAGTTTTTATGACTTTTGTTTGTATGTACTACTTAATCAATAGATTTTGATACTGATTTTGATATATATATATATATGATATGAAATATTTTACAATCGGTTTTGGAAGGATCTCTGGAAGGTGATTTCTCCGTGGTGCAATATTTCGAGTATCTACGCGTTTAGTATTCGGGATATTTTGGACCGATATAAATACACATATTTCACAAGAAAGAAGGCAAAAATATTTCATGTTGTAATTTTGGTTTCCATTTGGTGTCTGTGGAATACTGAGGAATGCTAATTTGGTGTTTGATGGAAAACCGATTCTAATAGATTTGGTGCATAGCATAAAGGTCAAGATCGGTGTCGGTGAAAAGGGTTTAGAATGCATGTAATGTTTTTGAGTTGTTTTAGTTGATGTCTGTTAGGTAGTGCATGTTTTGTTCTTGTAACCTGGGTGGATGTTTTGTTTGTGGTGTAGTGTCTTCTATGCCCACTTGTAGGACTTGCTACTGAATTGCAGCTAGCGGGATAAAATGGAATATGCATATTATTTGGTTTGAAACCTGCACTTCATACTCTAAATTTCCAGAAATGCCCTTGAAGCTTATTTCAAACCAAAACACAATTTGAGACTTTGACCTGTATCCAGCTAGTCAAACCGATTTCATGTGACTTCCTTTAAAAAATTCCCAATGTGAACAGCAGCAGTTGCTTTTTCTTGATGCCTTTTTACCAAATCTGACCAGTGAACGAGTTATGACTGTAACAGAAATGAACTAGACCCGTAATGATTCAAATCTGACCCGTTAACAAGTTTGACGCCTATTTTACTTGTTTGGATCTGTCCGAAGTGTCCGAACACCTTTTGTAAATGACCCGTTAACAAATTCGCAGCCAACTTTAACGTTAATAAATTTCTTCTTTCCCGAACACAATATTTGATCCGAAAAAGAATCTGACCTGTGTTATGAACACCATAATGGATGAATATAAATATATATATCCATAAATAAGATCGAGTTTTCTGAAAATAAAATACTGTTATCTGGTATCAATATTATGAAGCTCTAATGTTTAACAAAATCATGCAATTATTCGTGATTCCTATCTTCGCCATCGTCTCATAAAAAGAACAGCGACCCTTAATATTGCCCACTCGGTTTTGTGATCAACGTCTTCCCAAATCCCAATCCATACTAAAGCACTCTTTTTGGTGGACGAACCCTATTTGTCCACTCGGTTGTGTACTCAAAATAAATCTGTAATTACATATAGAACATCTCATTATAATGATCATAAATTAGATATGTGGAAAGAACATAATGTAGATTGAATCATATGTATTAATACAAAATAAAGGTAGCATTAAGCAATCTAGTCGTTTATCCAACACAGACAGCTTCATGTTCCTGTTTTCCTCTTCAAATTCACACATTCAGTCTATGTGACAAAAAATAATCACCAAATGGCCATAAACTGATGCAAAAAATGGCCAACCCGCACACTACATGTAACAGTTGTGAGCTTGTTCTTTTAATCAGTCCCAAACCTAGTCACCACTGTATCGCAAAGTGCCACAAATAAAAACGACATAAAACTTTGAAACATCGATTAAATGAGAGTGAATGCATACTGCAAGGAGGTCCATAACCTGCAAAGAGGTTCTGATCAATTGCCAAGAAGGTGTAAGAGGTTGTACCAAACCTTTATCTGATTTGCTAAGTCGCTAGCTATAAGGTGTGGTTAATATGTTAAAGTTGGTTTAAGTTCATTTCAATACGTTTAAGCTACGATCATCAAACCTTGTTAAAATGGCGGCCATCTGCTAATTTATTTATGCTATTTACAATCTAATGTTCAATCTGCTAATGACATCGTTGATCATTCAGTCTACTCGTTTCAATTTCTTGGGCAGATTTTGTGACTTCGCTCAATCGTCTTATTCTTTATGTCCCAGTTCTCTCAATTTCTTTAATTTCGTATTCTCAAGACTTTAGGTTCGTTAAATGCTCCGTCCCATTAGAACTTAGAAGTATCTTAGTTTGAAAAACACAAAGTTTAAGGTAGATTGAATTATTACTCTTTTTGTTTACCAAATAACAATAATGCCCTTGAAACTTGGGTCACTCAATATTGTTTATTAATTCTAGTTGTGTGTGTTTAACGGTAAACTTGGAAATTAGGCAATAAATTTTGAAAGTGGATATTTGTAATAAGATAAATAAAAAAAATGTGAACACTTTTAATGGAACGGAGAGAATATTTTCGTTCAACCTGCAATGTATGTTTTTAAAATGGTCCTTCATTTTGCTTGATTGCTTCATAATTATTTAATTTGTTTGTAAATTGTGTGTACTAATATTTTGTTTCCTGTTGTTGGTAAGTGGCCCAACTTTTTTAATTATTTTGCTTTAGGCCTCTGAAAACATTGGTCGCCCCTAACCTAATTATTTGAGTAATTTCAATCATATGATCCTTAAAACATACACATTGCAGTATTTAAACCATCGTCTTTCTGCATTCACATCCAGTTTAAGCTATTGAACTGTTTTTTATGACAAACTACCCTATTTTTATTGAACTTTAATACCCATACCTTGCAGGATTTAAGCCACCACCTTTAGAATAAGCGCATGGCACCTTATCAACACATCATGTCCATTGGGGAAAAACTATCGAATTGCTACTCCTTACTCACGAACAGTTACCCTATAGTCCCCAACACCATTTAGAGTGTTTTTCTTAGCACGGTCACAAATTGCTTGACCAAATGACTAATTAAATGACAAATTTAATTATGAATGACAAATTCAACTCTAATGTAATAAATTTACATAAAACTTCACACATGGTGAAAACTAGTCAAATTCTTAGAGGATTCATATAGCCTCTCTCTTTATCTAGCTACATGTTCAAAATCAAACTTAACCGAAAACTTTCATACAAAATACATGACGTATAGTAGCTTTTCTAAGCTATCAAGTATCAATTACAATCTCAATCGCTAGAAGTTAAATGAATGGGTTAAGAACCCACTTTAAAACCTTTTAAGTTTGAAAAGAAGAGTGACTAGATATTTTATTTTGCTTTCATAGTAATCAAATTATGAATTAAAATTTATTATTATCTTCGTAAATAAATTATATGTCGTATAGGGGTAATGATCCATTGGCAAAGACAAAGTTTTTAAAAACCAAGGTTTAAAAAAGAAAGGTATTAAATTCAAGTCATACAAACTATCAGGATTAAAAAGAAGTTTACTATTAAAAAAATGAATGGTTGGTGGCGATGGCCCACCACAACCTCTTTTTATATGCTAACAATCAACTTTCATAATGTTACATAATCAACCCCCAATCACTTTTTTTTCATATGATAATCCTCAAATATAATTAAGTTGCACAATCAATCCCACTTGTTTATAAGATGGTAACCCTTGAATTTCATTAAGTTACAAAATAACCTCATAAATCAACATCACTTGTTTTCATATGTCAACCTTCAAATTCCATTAAGTTACATAAACAATCCCCACCACCTTCTTTCACATGGTAATCCTTAAGTTTAGTTAAGTTACACAATCAACCTCATATGTTTTTAATATAGTAGCTCAAATTTGATAAATTACACAAACAATCTCACAGGTTGTTAATATGCTAACTCGCGTTTGATAACAATTTTGCATTGCTAGATAATGTTTCTTAACTGTCCACTGCAACCCGGCCGGACAACAACCAATTATTTTTAAATAAAAAGTACCACGTGTCTTATTAATTAATACATATAAAAAATAATTATTACGTTCAGAACATACTCTATAAATTATATTTAAAAAAAATATACATATTCATTTGCCTCCTAGTAAGATTCAAATTTATTTCACATGCTTCTTATTTTAAATTGATAGAAAAAAATGTCTTCAACGATGGATCTAACCTAGTAGTAACCTAACCACCTAACCCAACCTATGAGTCCATGGCCCACCACTATGTCACAAATATGGCCAACACATTGGGTCGGTCAGGATCCGGGCCTCGTGCACCCTCTTGGTCTGCTTATTGTAAATACAAATCCCTACTTAGTGGTGTGCAAGTGGGCCTGTCCCGTGAGATTTGATCCAGATTTATTAAATCTCAGGACCCGGGATCGAACCTTACTGTAATTAACGGGTCTGATTTTTGGGTCTCGTGGGTTCTACATGGTTTATGCAAAGACAAAATGATTAGACCCGTGAGACACGACCCGAACCCAAACTCGTTAACTGATTCTAATCAGTTAGAGTCTTGCGGTTATTATCTGATTTATGTAAAGAGAAATTAATTAGATCCACAAGACCCGACCCAAACCAAACCTATTTAATAGTATTATTACGACCCGAGAACTGATTCAATTAAAAATAATAGTCTAATTCAGCTCGGGTCTCATGGGCCTAACGGATCTTACCCGTGCTATACTCTCCCCTACCCCCTATTTATTTACAAATTGAACGGTATTATTATTAATATTATTATTATTATATGTATCCAACTCCACCCCTGTAATTCACATCCTGTAATAATAACAATCCCCAAATCCTCAACAAAGCCGCCTCTAACAAACCCTAACCCTAGATCCAACATTCATTCAAATACTCTGCAAATCCTGCAGGCTTCTTGTTCCAACCCCAACCATGGTTGGCGGTGTCACTAATCAACCACCAAACGCTTCTCAATTGGCCCCGCCGCCGTCCGCCGCCGCCGCTCCGGCGGTTGTGACGGAGGAAGATGAATTTTTGAAACGGAATACAGATTGTGTTTATTTTCTTGCGTCGCCGTTAACATGTAAAAAGGTAATCTTTTTATATAAATTTGTTGGGTTTTGTTGATGGTTATTATAATGTATTGGATCTTTGATCAATTTAAGGTTTTATAATGTCATTGTGTTTTTGATTGAATTGAGTCAATGTTGTTAATTTTGATGTTGAATGTGGAGGTTTTGATTTTGGGGTTAATTTTGATATGCAAAAGGAGAATTTGAATTAGGGTTTGAAACGGTTTGCGGGTTTGTTTTCGGTTTTGCGAAACGTTATGTGTTATACTCTTTTGCTTATTATGGTTGATTTAAGAGTATTGAGTAAATGATTATGACGCATGCGGATTAAAGCTTTAAACTGGTACAATCGACACGTGTGACGTGACAATTATGACTGATTTGGTATAATAATTTTGTATTGTCGTCTCGTCAACTTGAATATAGGGTTTTATTGAATTTACTATAAACATGCATAGTGTTGGTTGAATTAGGAAGACGTGCATGTTTGATTGTAGATCATAACGTTACTCACTTGTTCTTATAGATATTAGCATTTAGCATATTGTTCTATAAACTGAATAAACTTAAACCTTTTTTACCATCTGTTTAACAGGGAAGTGAGTGTGAGTATCGTCATAGTGACATTGCACGGGTCAACCCTCGGGATTGCTGGTACTGGGTCAATGGAAATTGCCTAAATCCAAAATGTGCTTTTCGTCATACGGTAAGTCTTCTTATCAGGCTCTTTGTTTTTCTATCTTCCCTTCATTTAGACCTTTGAACTCACTTCTTATTATAGAATATAATTATCAATCGGTTGTTAACTTTTTATCTTCGCGTTTTTTCAGCCTCTTGACGGATTATTTGAAGCCGAAGTTCCCACTTCTGTGGGACCCGTTGTATCTCAGGCTCCGGTAAAACAAGGTGTTGCATGCGTATTCTTCCAGAAAGGTTATTGTATGAAAGGACATTTTTGCCCTTTTTGGCACGGATCGCCAAACACAGCCAATAACATAGCTTTACATCCTGTTACCAAGCCTTCTAAGGTGACTTCTGTGGGCCCGGAGAAACCCGTTCAAGAACACAGGTTCACTCAACGGGAAAATGTCCAAAAGGCCCCTGAGATTCCATCTCAGGGAAAACAAGTGCAACATAGAAACGGTGGTCCTGGTGGCGTTGTTATTGATAAAAAGGTAGCACCACCGCCTGAGGAGCCTCCTAGGTACAAGCCAGCCAATGTTGTTGTGCCACCTGTCACGAATGGTGTACCGCCCAGCAGGTCTAACCATGTTGTTTACGAGGCTAATCATGTTTCAGATAATGAGGGTATAAATGGTAAAGATGTTGATGAATATTCACGTGAGCCTACACCTGGTTTTGATGTTCTTGTGGATAACGAGGTCGGAGATTCTGAATATTATCCAAATGAAGAACAGTTTAATATGGGTCGATCTGTTGACTATAATGTTGACCATGATACGTATCACGATGAACGTGAGGTTGACCGTTATGCATGGGAAGACAATAGGGAAAATCCCAACTTTGGAAGGAATCGGTATCCTAGAGATGAAAGCCCGGATCGGTTTGACCGGTCAGACTTACGCCATCGAATATCACAAAGACGGGGTAATAACGTTGGCGGTCTAAGGTCGGTTATCAGCCGTGAACATACCCATGATATCCAGCACGACCGCCACCATGACCGCAATGGAACCCTTAGTAGCCGTCTAAGAGGAAGAATAAAGATTCCAGGAAGGTCAACGTCACCCAGGTATGATCATGGGTCAAGGGTAGAAAGGGAATTTGACATAGGAAGACATCAACGGTCAAGATACTCACCTTCAAGGCCGCCCCATGTATCATCAAATCATAACAGGTTTAGAGACAGAATAAGGGGGAGATCAGATGATGATTTCAATAATAATGGAAGAGATTACAGGGGTTATCGCGGTAACAATCGTGGTTTCAGGGGACTAAAAAGTCAACTAACAGATGATGGTCAAACTTTGGGGAAGAGGAAATACCCACAAACAGAAAGTCAACAGTTTGAAGGTCCAATGCCTCTTAGTGAGATTTTGAAGCGAAAACGAGGATTCGTCGTTTCTTCTGTGAATAATGAAGACGGGAACACCGTCAACGGTGACAATGGAAAGTCCAAGTCAACAGAGGGTCAAGCTTCTTTGAACGATAAAACTGGGGTCCGTTGACGAGGATGCATTGTTGGATCAGGAGCTTGAAGCATATGATCAAAGGGATGGAGATTATGATTATGGGGATGATTATAATTTAGAAGGTGAAGAATACATGTTGGAAGAAGATGAGATGGAAAGAAAGAGAGTGAACTGTGAAGTGTACTCTTAGATTTAAAAGTTTTGGGCTTTGTTTTGAATGTTTGTTGGTGTTCTGATTTAATGCAAAACTTTCTGATTGTAGCTTTTGTAGAAGTAGTCAGATAATTCTAAAAGCTCTTGTTTTTATTTCAATGATTTTTAGTTTGTATCTAATTTTGCATGTTTTGGGCTAAAGGTTTTTAATATATTGATTTGATTTGACTTTTGAATTTCATCTACTTTGACTTTTTACATATTTTGGGCTGGTTTTTTTTTGTATTTTATATGATTACTAGTTTATTGACATGTGTATGATACGGGTGAAAATTTATAAATTGTGTAACAATCACACGTAATTTTAAACAAGATAGTTTGTGATATATATTTATTGTGATAGAAACATGATATATAGCTGTTAATAATGCCAGTACCAAAATAAATGATTATTAAATATTGTTTTCAACCAAAATAGCATTCAATTTACAATGCTTAGAACATAATTAAAACTTCAAAATAAAAAACATAAAATACTAAACACTTTCTTATAAACCACATTTGTAGTTTTATTTGTAACTTTACATTCCTTGTCTAATATAAGCATTTTAACATTGTCTCTACTCTTCACTCGTGATAAAGCTACATATTTGACCATGTGTAAACACCGGTTCTCTCAGATTTATCCCAACTCTTGCTAGCGACTACCCTTGACTTTTGTTAATGGTCATTGCAAAACAAACTGCAACTGGAAATTTTCTTCGTTTCAATTTGAATGGAAGTTTCTTATCGAGAGGGGTTAAACCACTACGAGTTATATAAGTGTGATAACCAATATTATTACCTGAAATAACCTTTACTTCGATAAAACACCTGTCCTTGTAATCTAGTAATGTTGCACAAACTGTTCTTCTGATCAATATTCCGTAATAACATTATTGGGACACCAAATTTTAGAACCAATCTATTGTTAGGCATTCCTGAAATTTTTAAACCATTTTGGAAATCTGGTGAGTGTAATGTTGGATCTAAACCAGGCCCAACACTATCAGACTGATCTATACTATTAGACTGAGGTATTCAACTTCTTTTTCGAAAAAAAACGATAAAAATCTGCCATTAATGTCTTGGACAACCTCATTTAAATATGCAAGTATGACCCATTCTTGAAAGTATGTAATATCATTAAAATTGTCCAATAATGATGGATATACAAAATCAATCAAATCATAAATCGGATCAGATGAATCACTACTCAAAAAATCATAAGCACAAGTTTAAATAGCCTCTCACAAAAAAACATTTAAGTTTACAAAATTTGAAAAAAGCTTTTTACTATATAAATACTCGTATAAAAACATAAAATTTTAGGGGTTTTCATAAATTGGAACGGGTAAGGTTACAAAATCATACAATAAGAACATGAATTATCAATTTTATCAATTATCTCATATAACTAACAAACGGGTCATGAAATATTTGGATTAAATGAGTCATGAGTTATAAGATATACTCAATCCGTCCCATTTTAAATGTCATGGGACCCAAAACACACAAATTAAGAAATGTTTGATCGTTTTATTTTATGAGTTGTAAAATGATAATAATGTCCTTTTAAGTTATTTTATGAGCTGTAAAATGAAACATCTAGCATATGTAATGGTAAGAGCACAATTAGAAATTGAATTTATATGTATAGAAATGATATTTAAATTGGGACAACCAAAAATGAAAAAATGGACATTTAAAATGGGACGGAGGGAGTAATAAATGTGTGCATTCAATATGAGGTCTTTTTTAATTTAATATAGAATTATTTTAATAGTAAAAAATCCTAAGATTAAAGTTATTTATGGAAAATTCAATAATAGAATTAATAGAAATTAATAAAAATGAGTTGTCTAATATTTTATTTTCTTTTAGAACTATTTTTTTGTCAAGAATAATAGAGAAATGGTTGATATAAATGAAAAAATTAGGAATAGACTAATAGGAAGAGAACATATGGACACAACCTCTATTGTTTTAATAGTATAGGACTATAAGTGGATATATATACCAATAGGAAGATGACAAGTGAACACAAACTCTATTATTTTAATAGTATATGTAGATTTATGTGTTGAATTAGTTGCATGTAATAAACTAAAACATCGGAAAACTTAATCAAACAATTAGGCGACTATCTAGATAACCAATGTAAAAGTTTATTTCCAAGAATGATGGTGAATATAATACTACGAAAACTATATAAACGTCAAAATATGTATCTTTTAAGCTACTAAATCTATAAGTTCTAATTATACATGTAATCTTATGATATTTACATGCTTGAGTACTTATACTATACTTGAAAATATTAGACACTTACAACTAGGATCCTAAGAAGACTTGATAAGAGTCTTGATAACAACTTCAAACAAAATTATACCCGATAACTATTCACCCATATTCACCGTTGGGGCACGTGACTTTCATATACTGAACATGTTTATTTTTCTTTAAAGTTTACGTTTCTATCCCCTAACATTAATTTGCAACCTGTGAACATAATACGGAGTAATTTCTTTTCTTTTAACAATCTACATTTTCACTATCGAATTTTTATATAGTTATTATACGACCGTTAAAGCTTAATATTTTTTTTCTTTCAGCTTTTTATACATGCAATTCTTTTTTTTATTTAACTTTTTATAAGTGAAGCTATTTTAGTGTTAGACATATATACTTGATCGCCTAATTTGCCTACTTTAACCGTCATTTAAGTTAAAGCCTATACGGTCTATATTAGTTCATAAATACATCCGGTAACAAACACATCATTGTCATGTGGCGCATATATCACACACTAGTTCAACGCAACACTGTGTGAGATACTCTAGACGATGCCATATTGTCATGTAAGAATTTGTATAATGCGGGCAGATATGGAAGAATATCAAGTCATGTATCGATAATCAAACACGAACTAAACGGGTAATCCTCATTTATATTAATCGGAAAATATAACTCAAAAAACTGATTACAAATCTCTCAAACCCTAACCCGGTTTGACTCTTGATGAACCCTAACTCGGTTACACCAACTCCACACCTTAATGTCTAACCATAACTCGGTTTATATAGACTAACCTAACTTGTTAGCCAAGACATTACCAGATATAATAAAACCTAATTGTTGGGTCGGGCCTTACACTTGGGCCAAACAACAATTGACCAACAATCACCCCCACAATTGTTGTATCCGAGTCACCCGATTCACCCCCTAATTTCCTACTCGAAATTGGCGGGTCTTCAAATTCACGCTTGTCAACATTCTCTTGATTCTCCTGAGGCTTTTCATGATCTCTTACGATGTTCTTTCGGCTCCACTTGGCTAGAATAAACACTTGCTTCGTTTGATCATCACACGCCTTCCCTTGGGCTTGAATCACTTTCTTGACCACGCATTTAGTTTCTTGAATACTCTTCTTTGGACTTTGAATTTTGGAACTTGGATCTTTGATTGGAATCTGACTCGTAGCCGGCTTGTCTTCTTTCAGTCCAATACTTTGAAGATCCCTACCTGCAAAATTCTTCATTCCATTGATAGCTCGTTTACCGGGACTTGTTATCTTGAAACTAATCTTATACAATCGATTCTTGGTCCTTGTCACCTTCATCAAAAGCTTACATGTATCATATTTAATGGTTAGCAAATCATGTTTCATGTGAATCTCGCATCCACCTTCCGTTGCTTGACCAAGACTTATGATATTGCACTGTAAGCTCGGGATGTAGTAGACATCGGTTAACAAACGTTGCTCCCCCGTTTTCCCTTCAATTAAGACCGACCCTTTCCCCCGAATATCAATACAAGATTCATCTCCGAACTTCACCGTTCCCGTGTCTTGTTCATTCAATTCATAAAAATACACTTTATTACCCGTCATGTGATTCGATGCTCCGTTGTCGAGATACCAAACATCTTTCTCCATCGGCTCGGTTTCGAAACGCTTTGGAATCACCCCTTCTTCATTAAAAAAAACCGTTTTCTGATCACCTTTAATCATAAATAAACATGGATCAAAATCATCAATTTTGTTCAAATTAGTTATTTCCTTTTTCTTCATACGTTCCGGACACGTTGACGCAAAGCGACCGAACTCATCACAATGGTAACACTGAACCTGTGACATATCTTTCCTTCTCCATTGACGATCACTCGTTCTTCTTTGACTCGAATACCTTGACCCACGATGTTGACCATCTCGGTTTTCACAACCATCTTGATCCTCATCCTCTCGGTCTTGACCTGCGGTTTTCCGGCCTCTTCCACGCCCCTGTGAACTCGGCCAATCCTTACCTCGGCTACCGGACTGATCATACGACTTGCCTTTGTAATTACTTTCTGACCGATTAAAAAGTAACTGACCTTGTGAACTTAAAGCACGTTCTCTCCCTCATAGACGTTTCTCAAACGCCTTAAGTCTTCCAACAGCATCTTCAAACCTCATACTATCGAGATCAACCGTTTGCTCGATTAGGCTACCAAGTTGAAGTATTTGTCTGGAACCGCGTCAAGTAACTTTTTCACCAATACATTTTGCTCGAACACGTGACCAAGACCCGTTCCCTTTGAAACCATACCGGTTATTTTTCCCGCACACTGATCAACAGTTTCGTCTTCCGCCATCTTGAGTTTCTCAAATTTACTTTTCAACGTCAGGAGTCGAGCCTTTTGGACTCGCTTGGCCCCAACAAACTGTACCTTCAAAGACGCCCATATTTCTCGAGCATTCTTGTATTGAGAAACCTGAAGAAGAATATTACCTTCCATAACTTGGAACAAAAACGACCTTGCCGTTTTATTCTTCATCGCATCAATAACCGCACCCTCATTCGGTTGAACAACTTCCGATAACTCTTGATCATCCAAGATCGCTTCCACCACAATCGCCCATGTGATGTAATTAGTTCCATTCAGCTTTGGAACCTGCAATGATAACCCCCCCCCCCCCCACTCGCTTTGGGTTGGATTATCGGCTCTTCTTTGTCACCTGTCATTGACGTTGTCGAACACCCTTGCTCCACTACGTTGGAACAAATACAAACCAATTAGTCTGAACAACTTTTCAGAACCAAACCCGCTTGCTTGTAAACCGGTTCACAAATACCTTTTACAAATAATCGTGTGCAAAAGAAATTGGATTGCAAAAATAAATATTCCGCTTCCCTTTCTTCTTCGTAAGCTGTGCAAACTAAAAGAATTTAATACCTTCAATCAACTTTTGAGTTTTTATGATTTGTTACCCGAAACTTAATTTGCTTCACAAAAGTCAAAATCCACTTTATAAAATTTGTCGAAATCAAGCAGCTTCTTGAACTCCAATTCAATATATCAACTCCTTTTTAGCCTTTAATGAAACCCAGCTCACCGAAAGCAGCCTTGTTGCAAGCAACTTGCACCTTGAACCCAACAAATTTGGAAACCACCACGATCAAACACCAGAATAATTTCGATCCAACTTGACCGAACTCTCTTTATCGATTTCTTGAACTTGGCTCTGATACCAATTCAAGCCCCGTATCGATAATCAAACACGAACTAAACGAATAACCCTCGTTTATATTAATCAGAAAATATAACTCAAAAAACTGGTTACAAATCTCTCAACCATAACCTGGTTTGACTCTTGATGAACCCTAACTCGGTTACACCAACTCCACACCTTAATGTCTAACCATAACTCGGTTTATATAGACTAACCTAACTTGTTAGCCAAGACATTACCAGATATAATAAAACCTAATTATTGGGTCGGGCCTTACATTTGGGCCAAACAACAATTGACCCAACAGAATAAACAAATATCTCGAGAGGTAACGCAGATAATTAGTTGGACACAAGGTTTTTTTTTACTGGTTTGACGAAAACCACGAAAAGTTGTTTAAACCATGACAATAAGATCGATGGCTCGGTGCTGAATCCTGTCAAGTAGCGGCTTTGAAAATCATTCTACACGTTTCCACAAACATAGATAAGTAGTAGACTCAATGTGCTTCCACCATACATCATTTGGTTTATTTGGAATTTTAGATGTATGATGATGAATGTATTAGAAAACATGTATTGATATTTTGAAACATTAAAGTTGTATATTTTAATGCGGTGCTTTCGTTCAGAATTATTAGTCACGACGAACATTCCAACGCAATACATTTTATTTAATATATATTTGTTAAATAAATGTTTATCATACTAACACATATTTGAGTTGAAATAAGTCGTTTTAAGAAAAAGTTTTAAAATTTTCTCATCTGCTATATTCTTTGAGGCTAGTGGTGAACCACTATATCTTTTTTTGTTTATTTGTTTTTGTTATAATGATGATGATGATGATGATGATGATAACTCTTTTAATCAAAACCATAGCAAATAATAACTATTACATTATATTGAAGAATTGAACCACATGATATAAATCTTTGGGTTAGACTGAAATTGCCTTAGGTATTCTAATGGGGGTGGGGTAGCAGCAGTGGTGACCACCACGAGAAATCTAGGTGGCGACGATGGTCGGATGATAACAGAGACTTGATGGTTGTAGCATAGAGGGTCACTGGGGTGGGGATGATGGCGGCATTGGCTAGGAGGTTAAGATGGCCGGATGGGGGTTGTGGTGGCGCAACAATGGTCATTTGGCAACAATTGGGGTGGCATGAGGATGCATGGGAGGCGGAGTGTGATTGGTCGTGCTTATTTCATCAAACAAAAATATTCACAACCTTTTTAAGTAAAATTTTGATCAGATACGGTTTTGATAATTTTGACCTAAATTAATATGTTTCGAGTTATTTTCTTCGTGACTAAACAAATATATATAATGGGTTTTTGTAAAACATTATCTTAATAATTAACATATTTATATTCTAGACAAAAGCTTAAAGGAGTGTAAATGAGTTGAGACCAAACTCGACTTATTTAGCTTAAGATCAAACTCTACTTGTTTAGCTCAAAGAGCTTAAGCTTATATGATAAGTTGTCTAACATCCTATACGATAAACTTGATATATTTACACTATCTTTGTCTTATATAATTTCCAAGTTATACTATAACAAAGTCGAAATATTATCTAGGATGAAAGCCTAACTACACCCAAGGCTTGTCCATCCAACAACTTCCATTCTTCATCATACATGTCACATGGTTGTTCGCCCAACATAGACAAATGCAAACTTTTCTGATATAATAAATCTTCAATTTGCAACTTCCAAAATTCATATTCAGTTCCATCAAATTTATCAATCTTGATTTACCGTCTTCTGCCATTTTAACAAATTACCAAATAGGTTCGTACTGTTAAGTGGTAATTTATACGAGCGAAAGCAACAAGTAAAACAAGAAACTTATCTTTTTCACGAGTTAACGGCGATGTATGAAATTTGATAAAATCTTGGTTAAATGGTTGAGGGGTGGTGTCTATCAAAGTATGAAACTTGTGACTTGGAGAAAAAAAAAAAGGAATCCTAACTTTTCCTTTTGCTTTTTCACAAAAAAGAAAGAAACAAGAACTTTTTCTTTTCTTATTGAGCAGACAACATAAAAAATTCCTGGTACTTGTAAAGCAAAGCTGATCAGGAGCTTCCGCTGCTTGTATCTGCGGAAATCAAGCTCGTTTCGTCGAATATTGTGATATCTCAACCGCTACGTAAGCGTTATATTTCGTTTTTGTTATGGTTTTGGAGTATTATTTGGTTGATATATTGTACGGTTGGTTATATCTGTGTATTATAGCTGCTAGTTATATTATCTGTATGTTTTTCGTGCTATTATGCGCCGTAATAGTTATATATCGTTTTTGAGTTGATTTAGTAGTGATATATATTTAGTTGATATTTTGTACGGTTGGTTAGATCTGTGTATAATAGCTGCTAGTTGTGGATTTTAGCATGTTCGTTCGTTACGCTATTCATTGTACACTGCATACGCTCTCCGGTTTTCGTGCTATTATGCGCTGTAAGCGTTATATTTTGTTTTTGAGTTGATTTAGTGTTGATATTTACTTGATATTTTGTACGTTTGGTTAGATCTGTATAACATAGCTGCTAGTTATGCATTTTAGCGTGTTTGTTACGCTTTAATCTGTAGTTTTACTGTAACATCCTAAAATTTTAATGATGAATAAAAGAAGTTATGTTTAGTGATTTCGCGTAATTAATTAATATCGGGTAATGAGCAGGTCTTGGACTTGGATTAATTGAGATGGTTTAAATGAGAATGGGATTTCAGGGGTATAAATACCCCCAAAATCCCAAAATATCTTCATTTTTACCATACTCTCTAACACTTCCAAAACACACACACCACACACCTCAACCGCCGGCGGCCGGAAGAGAGAGGCGAGATCCGAGAGTGTGAGAGAGAGAGACTAGTTGTGATTAAGCAAATAAACAAGACCCAAACAAGCTCAAAAAGGTATGATTCTTGATCTTTGAAGTTTAAAGATCCGAGCTTTTAGTGTATAAACGACCGAAAATGGTCGGGAAGCGTAGTGGGTGATGTTGAACCGTAACAAGGGTGTTAAAATCGCTCGAAATGTTGGACAGAAACCAAAACTGCGGTTATCTGGGCAACTTCGCCTTCATCTGGGCAACTTCGCCTTCAAAGCGATGAACTTCGCCTGCAAGCCAAGTTCGCCTGATGAACTTCGCCTGCAAGCTAAGTTCGCCTGATGGCAACTTCGCCTAAAGCTAAGTTCGCCCGATGACAACTTCGCCTAGAGCTAAGTTCGCCTGAGGCTTAACTTCGCCTAAAGCCAAGTTCGCCTAAAGCTAAGTTCGCCTAAGGTTTAACTTCGCCTAAAGCTAAGTTCGCCTAAGGTTTAACTTCGCCTAAAGTTAAGTTCGCCTAAGGTTTAACTTCGCCTAAAGCCAAGTTCGATTAGAAAATAAATTAAAAATCTAATGAAAAATGTGTTATGACAGTTAATGGAAATAAAATTTTTCCAAGCTGACCTGGCAGCTCGACCCCAGCCAGGGGCTCTGCCCCTTGGACCCTGCTAGGGGCTGCCGCCCCTAGACCCCGCTGCCAGGGGCGCTGCCCCCGGATCCCCGTTCGTTGTGGGTCATATAAAGATAGAAATACATTATGAGAAGTGATAGTTAATTGATATGTATACTTGTTATACAGTCAGCCGTGCACAACTGAAGAAAGGTATTACGATTAACGGTGAACGTAACCGTGTTCAGGTGAGTTTCTAGCCCCATTTATGTGTTATGTTTTCGGGGCTGTGTGCATACTCAATATGTTTGTTAATACGCTTATCCTAAGAGATAAGTGTATGCCTTATGTGAATAATGTGAAATGTATGAATGATTGCTTGATGGTACGTGAACGATCTTCGGATATTGCACGTACTGTCAGGTTGTAACGCTAAGTATAAGATAAGTATGATATGTATGCTTATGTGTATGAACGTGATAAAGTTAATAAAAGAAGGAAATGACGGTTTCATGGTTGTATGGTTACGAAAAGGGTACCGAGCCCTAATAATACTCGAGGTATGATGTATGGTTGTATGGTAACGAAGAGGGAATCGAACCCTACTAATATTCGAGAACTAGGGAACCGAACCCTACTAATATTCGAGGAAAGAGGGAAACCGAGCCCTAATAATACTCGTGGAAAGAGGGAAACCGAGCCCTAATAATACTCGTGGAAAGAGGGTACCGAGCCCTAATAATACTCGAGGAAGGAGGGTACCGAGCCCTAATAATACTCGAGGAAGGAGGGTACCGAGCCCTAATAATACTCGAGGAAGGAGGGTACCGGGCCCTAATAATACTCGAGGAATGTAGGGCGTAATGCTCTTTATAACGTAAGATATGAAGGTAAGTTAATACAAAAGAAAGAATGAAAGTATGAAAGAATGAATGTATGAAAGTATGAAAGTATGAAAGTATGAATGAAAGAATATAAGTTTATGTGTATTGTATAGTGTATGATTAACTATAACTCACTCAGCGTAGCTGACTTTTAGTATGCACGCAGGTGAGTAGGATGAGGCAGCTCGCTTGAGGAGACACATGGCACTGAACAAGAGTCTGGCATCTGAAGACTTATGATGTTCTTATTTTAATGCTTTAATGTGAAAGACAAAGGATGTTTTGAGACAAGTTATGAATTATGTAATGTTTAATGAAAGTTTTATATTCCGCATAAATGTTTTAATTAACTCTGATATTTAGAACTGTGTTTATGAGTAAATCCAACACGAAAGTAGGGTTACCGGTAACGGGGCCTTGCATTTACTCGTCCTGCTGCTTCGCTGCAAATGTTCTTCGGTTTTATACGATTTTTTGCCCTAGATAGCTAGCGTTTTTTGTGCTATTATGCGCCGTAAGCGTTGTATTTCGTTTTTGAGTTGATTTAGTGGTGATATTTGGTTAGATCTGTGTAATATAGCTGCTAGTTGTTGATTTTAGCATGTTCGTTATTTACTTGTATTTCATCGTTTTTATATGATTTTTTTGCTTTAAATAGCGGTTTTCGTGCTATTATGCGTATGCAATTTTTGTTTTGCGTTTTTAAGTTGATTTAGTAGTGATATAGCTCCTAGTGACTAGTGGTAGTAATTAGCAGACAAACACAAAAAAGAAAAAAAAAATTAAATCTCCCAAGAAAACGAGCAGGAGATGGTGGCGTGCACGATTTCCGGTGAGGGGAGCAGGCGATGGGTTCGTCGGAACCCTAGATAGTCGTGGCGGCTTCGGAACCACGGCGGTGATTCACTTGAGCGACGATGGTTCTGATCGGAACTCTAGTCCCGGCTTCACAAGTTATTATTTTCTTCACCTCTAGCCTGGTTCGTGTGATTCAATCGATCATGTGCTCTGATACCAGTTGTTAGGATCAGGCGGGTCACACACACGAACACAAATCACACACCACTTAGCTAACAATCAAGAACAACACAAAGATTTATAGTGGTTCGGTCCGGCTCTGACCTACATCCACTCTCGGTAACTAGGAGGTTTTTATTACTTGTTTGATGCAATTAAACAAATACAAGATCAATCTCTTATATAGAGATTAAATATGAATCAAACAAAGAAATTAATTTTGCAGAAGACATGGATAACACACATCTGTTTTCTTGACACGCTACAAACATAGTTGCAGTTTTTACACATGTTTTCTGCTGCTGTTTATTTGACAAATAACAAGAGTGACTTAACACTCAACAAAACTCCTCTATTATTAATCTCTTTTTGATCACTACTCCAGAAACAACAATTTGAATTAATTGGCTTTAGATAAAGAAAAAGAAAAATGAAAAAAGCAAAAAGAAAAAGAAAGTGAAAGTGAAATAAAAATTCCTTCATCCTTTCTCTATGAACTTAATAATCGATTTATTCATGAAGGCATCAAGTCATCAGGAAACTCTGTAACGGTAACAAAAGTCAACACACCATGAGCATTAATGGAACTTTGCAATAAGTAACTAATTCAATATTTGCCCCAAACCAACGCACTTCAATGTTTATGCAAAATTAAACTCACAAATTTATGTGAAAGCAAGCAACCCTACTGTTTCTATTATTATAAAAATAATGACACGTTAACTTCCTTCTACTTAGCGACCTAATTAAATCCATCCTTGTTCATCTAAGGTAACCTTTATGTGTTAGATGAATCCGTAGATTATGAAGGAAAGCCCTAAATAAAAGTGCAATATTGCTAGGCACATCACATGGTAAATAAACAAAATGTACACGATTATCACCTAAAGAAAAAAAAATCTGCAGACCTACTATTCTAGCTACTACTGAAACATAAGCATTAGCAACATAATCCTCCAGGCCGATTGAACCCTATCCGAATGCAAATTGAACGTGCCGTGGTAGTGTAGCATCGTGGACGGAACCCTAGATGGTGTTATGGTGTAAAGAGGGACTGATGGAGAAGATCGATGGTCAAAGAAGGTGAACCCTAGATAGCATTCAATTGGGAGAAGATTAGATGGCTGAAGGAGATGGACTAATGATGCACTATAACTTGGGCATTATTTTGAGTGAAATATTGGGAGTGGGTTAAACTTTTTATTTGAATTTAAAGATGACACTCATATGTGACACGCACATTTATTTTTTTAATTTATGACATCAGTTTAATGACACGCAAAAATAATTGTCAAATTTTTAAAAATTATGACGGTGTTTTAATGACATACACATTTGCGTGTCATAAATCATCGCGTGTCATTATTCACATGTCATTAAAGGCCTTTTTTTCTAGTAGTGTGTTTCAATTTATTAATATCAAACATTTATGGTTATTTAATATCATAATATCATAATATATTTATGTCACGTTCTCAACAAAAAGCTTCAACTATAAATTTATAATCACAGGGCATCCAAAAGAGCCATTTCATTAGCAAGAACTCAAAAGCATGTCGTCTGTAAAGCTTTACATTGCAGTTTTTCTTCTACTCACATATGCCGGTAAGCAACACATTCCTTAAGTTTTAAAGAGTGTTAATGTTTTGCTTCTAACCTTATAAACAACACAGTTCTAATGACTCTCTTTTTTTAATTGGTCAACATATGCTTGACTAATACATATATGCTTAACTAATAAAGGGAGCAAGGCGATGTTCGGTGAAGCATGTAGAGAATTTTGGGACCTTGATCCATGTGATCAAGAGGTATGCAAAAAATCAATGTTTCCATAGAAGAGGGGTGCAAAGTGGGTTTTGCAAGTTTGGTAGTTGTGTATGTAGTTGGTTGTGTTGAGTTCCAATGGTTTCTAATAAAAAGATATTATTCTTATTGTCTTTAATGTAAGATTCAGACATATGAAATCATGATATTTTATAGTAACCAATTAAATAAAGATCAAATAATTTTTACAAAGATGATATAAATAATGAGGAAAGTGAATATGATGTTGTTAGCTAGGCGTCTAACTTTACATTGAAAACCAATCAAAATTATAATGTTTTCTATATTAAAATAATCTAATCCAATTGAAATCACTTTTATCTTTCTATCGGATAAACCTTCATATCAATACATTGGTGTTGGGTTTCTTTGGAATTTATAAATTTAGTTAACCATTTAACTAATCACAATTAAGGCGGAAGCGTGATATTTACAAACTAAACATATGTATCCATATGTTTATATATATATCTATATATTACAAGTCTATATAATATATGTTCATGAACAACCTAGTTTATTCATGATATATGATTACCAATAATCTATATATTAGAAACCCGAGGCAAGGATCAAGTAATGCGGGAAAACTAAACTATCAAGCTAATAAATACTTACATTCTTAACCCTTTAAGAGTTTAGTAGATGGTTGAAGAAGATGATGATGTGAATGCTAGACTTTCAAAGGAAAACCCTCAAACGGAATATACCCCGAGTCTCCAACACACACCGAGCTATGCTAGGAAGCTTGAACACGAAAAACCCGAGACCCGAGCCTTTCTTTTTCCTTTTTGCCGTGAACAAGAAAGAAAGAAAGAAAGGAAGAGTTGTTGATGTTTTTCTTACTTGAAAGATTTATGATCATTCTCTTTTATCATCATATCCATCCATCCATGATGTTTGGTATATGGTTAAGTAAAACATACTCATTATATACCAAATACATGACAAGATTTGACCAATACATTGGGGTGTGGGGCCCACCCAAAACCGGCCCCAATTATATCTTTTTTTTTTTTTTTTTTTTTTTTATTTTATTTTATATTTTATAAAATATATAAACACCCCATCTTTTATAAACCATTTTATAAAAGAATACATAGTTAAATAATTATTCCAATAATAATTATTTGAATAAATAAATTAACCAATTAATTTATTTAACACTTTCAAGTAAATATTCAGAAACCCGATTTTCTGAATGTATCGCGTCCTGTATTTGTTTTATAGATCTTATCTTAACAAATATATAATTGGTGTGTGTCTAACTCGTTATTGGGTATGACCCGACTTGGATCAAACACGGCTAGCCGCATTAACCTAATTATGTGTCTCGGGCATATGGTATTCCAACAATCTCCCACTTGCACGTGACTCATAAGAAGTTAATGCTAATGGTGAATACCGCCTAACAACAGGTCACCACCCCTAGTGTGTTTGACTAAGTGCCATTCAATAACATCATCCCCTTCAAGTCCATACTTGATATGATATAGGTAAGTCTTATCATTACATCCCTTTGTTACTAGATGTCCTGTTAAATCGAAAAGACACAGAGTGATCATTCTCTCAATGATTTAACTTAACAGGCCTTAGACATCTAAACTCTCAACACATAAGAGGAACAAATCCCATCTTGACTGCATACATCCTTGTTGACATCTCGTATGATATCTGAGCTCTTTCTTTTACGTCATCGTGTTACCGAAAAACAAAGAAGAGAGTCAAGTTATCAGACTTGATGAAAAACCAGATCCAATATGCATCTCAGGTCAAAGGACACAATGATACTCGCCTTTACTCAAGGATTACTTATGATCAGTTGCACTAACTCCATGCAGTGATCCTTGAGAGCGGATCATGTCCAATATTTGTATCCCACAAATATCTATGAACCTTGGTGGCAAACCTATGCCCTATATTCATCACATGAATATCAACCAATCCGGGTTCATAATAGTCTTACCTTCATACTTGTTCCCACAAGCATAATCGACTACGGACGTTTAGAACAACATAAGTCATTCATGGATTAAACATGCAAATATAGAACATAAATCATTGAATAATTAAAACATAATTAATTTTCATGAGATACCCATTACATTCGTTCTTATATAAACACTAAACACAGATCAAATCCACTCACTAGAATACCGAAGTCCTAATGCACAAACATGACCCTCATGCTTTGGCCTATCGAGGAGCTTCGTGAGTGGGTCCGCAATATTTTGATCGGTATGAACTTTATGAATACATATCTTTCTCTTTTCAACTTCATCCCTTATGTAGTTGAATCTGCGCTCAATGTGCCTCGTTTTCTGATGAGCACGAGGCTCCTTGATCTGTGCAATAGCACCCTCATTGTCACAGAATATCTCTAGGGGCTCCTGAATGGTAGAGATAATCCCTAGATCCATGATGAACTTTTTCATCCATGCAGCCTCTTGGGCTGCCATTGAAGCGGCGATGTACTCAGATTCTGTAGTGGATAACGCGACAACATCCTGCTTCGAACTCTTCCAAGAGACAGCGCCTCCATTCAAAATGAAGACATATCCCGACTGTGATCGAGAATCATCTCGGTCAGTTTGGAAACTCGCATCAACGTAACCCTTTACGACGAGTTCCTCCTCACCAGACCCATATATTAAAAACATATCCTTAGTCCTTCTAAGGTATTTTAATATATTCTTGACAGCCATCCAATGACTGTCACCTGGGTTGTGCTGGTATCTACTCGTTATGCTTAAAGCATACGAGACGTCCGGTCTAGTGCACATCATTGCATACATAATAGATCCTATTGCAGAAGCATAAGGAACATGCTTCATCCTATCCTGCTCTTCCTTAGAGCTAGGACTTTGGGATGAGCTTAACACGGTTCCTCTAGGAATAGGTACCAAACCTTTCTTAGAGTTTTCCATCCTGAACCTTTTCAGGATTTTATCAATGTACGCACTTTGATTGAGTCCGATCAATTTCCTTTGTCTATCCCTATAGACCTTTATTCCCAAGATATATGTCGCTTCTCCAAGATCCTTAATTGAGAAACGACTACTTAACCACGCTTTAACGTTTTCCATACTTGGTATATCATTTCCAAATAAAAGTATATCATCGACATACAAAATAAGGAAAATGATTATACTCCCACTAGCCCATTTATACACACACGCCTCATCACTGTTTTGGACGAAACCAAACGCTTTGATTTCTTCATTAAAACGATGATTCCACATCCGTGATGCTTGTTTCAACCCGTAGATTGATTTCTTTAACTTACAAATTTTATCTGGATTAGATGGATCGACAAAACCTTCAGGCTGAACCATATGGACATCTTCCTCAAGATATCCATTTAGAAAAGCGGTCTTGACATCCATTTGCCATATCTCATAATCAAAATGAGCTGCAATGGCAAATAATATCCTAATCGACTTAAGCATCGCGACCGGCGAGAAGGTTTCATCATAATCAATCCCTTGAGTTTGAGTGAAACCTTTTGCTACAAGTCGTGCTTTGTAAGTATCTAAATTTCCATGCATATCGGTCTTCCTTTTGAAGACCCACTTACATCCAACCAGTTTGGAGTTAAGTGGACGATCAACCAATTCCCAAACTTGATTATCGTGCATGGATTGCATCTCGGCGCTCATGGCTTCAAGCCACTTGTCACAATCAGGTTGTGACATAGCATCTTTGTAGGAGATCGGTTCATCCGAATCGACCAAGTAGCAATCATCCACAAGAAATCCATATTTCTTGGGAGGTCGACTAATCCTATTAGATCTGCGAGCAACGTGTGTATGATCAACCATTTGATCATCTTCAACATCCTCATGTTGAAAGCTAGTATCGACCAACTGTGTATCATCCAGTGATTCTTGAACCTCTTCAAGTTCCACTCTCTTTTCACTAGGTCCTTCCATAAGGAACCTAGTTTCTAAGAAGTATCCTTTGCGTGAAACAAACACCTTTTGTTCACTAGGATCATAGAATATATATCCTATATCATCCTTTGGGTATCCTATGAAGATACACCTGATGGATCGAGCCTCAAGCTTATTTGGGGTGTCACGTTTAACATAAACTATGCATCCCCATACCCTTAAATATGAAAAGGATGGAACCTTTCCATGCCACACTTCATAGGGTATTCGATCCACCTTTTTGGTCGGGGCCATATTCAAAATACGAGCCGCTGTGAGTAGCGCATATCCCCAAAATGATGGCGGTAGTGAGCTTCGTGCCATCATTGATCGAACCATGTCCAACAGTGTTCGATTCCTCCTCTCGGATACTCCGTTATGTTGAGGAGTTCCAGGAGGAGTGAGCTGTGAAATAATTCCACAATCTCTAAGATGACTTTGAAAAGCATCACTTAGGTATTCGCCTCCTCTATCGGAGCGGAGTACCTTGATTGTTCGGTCGAGCTGATTTTGTACTTCATTTTGAAATTCTTTGAACATTTCAAAGGCTTCATGTTTGTGTTTCATTAGATAAACATACCCATATCGACTAAAATCGTCGGTAAAGGTAATGAAGTACCTTTCACTATTCCTACTAGTTGGCTTGAAAGGTCCGCATACATCCGTATGTATGATACCTAACAAATCCTTAGCCCTTTCATTTGTACCTTTGAAAGGCTCTTTGGTCATCTTGCCTTGAATACAAGATTCACACTCATCAAACGAACCTAACTCGTTTGTTTTCAAAAGACCTTTCTTTTGGAGAGTATTTATACGATTCTTGTTTATGTGTCCAAGGCGACAATGCCAAATGTAGGAATCACTCAAATCCTTTTTGAGTCTTTTAGTAGAGGTTTGATATAATGAGCTATTTAAGGTATTATCATGAACCAATTCATAAATACCGTTGTTTGGTACAGCTTTAAAATAAAAGATACCATTAGATGATACATGCATTTCTGATCTTACAAATTTAAAATCAAAATTACATTGTCTAAGAAGGTGCACAGAAATAATGTTCCTAGTCAAACTAGGAGCATACAAAACATTTCTCAAAACAACTTCCAAACCACTTGGAAGCGATAAAGTGAAGTCTCCTCTAGCGACCACGTGCACCCTTGCACCGTTGCCCATGAAAAGATTCACTTCGCCCTTCTTTAAGTCTTCATTCTTTTTGAACCCCTGCAACCAATTGCAAATATGAGTTCCACATCCGGTATCCAATACCCATGTGTTAGAAGAAATAAGATTTAGCTCAACATTAATCATAAAGACATTACCCGAGGTATGCGCCGCATTCCTCTTGTCTTTTAGCTCTTTTAGGTAGACCGGGCAATTGCGTTTCCAGTGTCCGGTCTCCCCACAACCAAAACAAGGATCATCCTTATGACCCCTCGGTTCCATAACCTTTTGTTTCTTTGCCATAACCGGTGATTTGCCCTTACCCTTAAGATGCACAGGAGGACCCTTTCTTTTGGCTACCTTAGCCTTAAGATTGGGTTGAGATCGATTCTTGGATCTACCTTCATTGATCGCAAACATGGGTAAAACCCTTTTGCCCATGCTCGCCTCGGCTGTTTTAAGCATTGAGTGAAGTTCTCCAATGGTTTTGTCCCACCCGTTCATGTTATAATTTAACACGAATGTGTCGAACCTTTTCGACAAAGAGTTAAGGATCAAATCCGTTGCTAACTCTTTTGAGATGGGACAATTGAGCTTGGCGAGGCGATCAATGTAACTTTTCATCTTAAGTACATAAGTTGAAACTGGTTGATTATCATCCATTCTACATGCATGCAAGGCTCGAACCGTTTCGAACCTTTCAACTCTTGATTGCTTAAGGAACATTTCCTTAAGTTGAGTAATCATGTCGTACGCATTATGGTTTTCGAAATCTTTTTGGATTTCGGGAACCATAGTCGCCAACATGAGGCATGACACTTGAATGGAATCTTCCGTGAGTTTGACCCAATTCATATATTCGACCTCACTACCCTCTTCCGGTTCTTCGGGGATAGGTGTTTCCAAAACATGATATAATTTTTCTTGTTTTAGAACTATCCTTAAATTTCGGAACCAATCCGAAAAGTTATTGTGGTTAAGACGGTCTTTAGCGAGAATAGATCGGAGAGAGACATTTTGGACGTTAGGGATTATGTTGTCGTCGACGTGTGCGGCCATCTGCAGAATTTTAATTAAGTTCATTTTAGTGTTTTACCTTTTTAATTATTAATACCCTTTTATATATATACCAAATATAATTAATAATTAAAATCTAGAATCCAACGATAAACCCGACTCCGGTTAGGTGACCTTTTTCCCATTGTCGGTTTATCAAGGTAGTTATTCATAACAATTGCAAACCCTTTTGCAACTTCTAGAGTTTATGGGACCGGTTCGAAATCATATTTCGTGTCGGCATGTTTATCCCATCAACACCTATTAGACCCCATGCTTGGGTGACCCTCTTCACATGGTTCTAATTTAAGTCGTCCTACTTGTATCAACTTGTAATATTAACATACAAACGGTTAGGTGACCTTTTTCCCATTTATATGCCAATATTACCTCAACATATTAATTTACTCTACGCGGTTAGGTGACCTTTTTCCCACTAAGAGCTTACTAATATGTTAAGCGTTATACAAAAGGATGGTGTTTAACTTATTATCCTTAATTTTAAAAGGGATTTTTAGTTTTAATAATTCTAGTTGTAAAACTTTAAATCATGTTCTAACATGCATTTAGTAACATGATATTTTGAAACCATTTTCAAAATTCTAATTTATAATAAAGCCATTTTATTATGGGCGTGAGACGGCTAGTTAATAAATCCATTTTATTAAACTATGTGTCACGTAATTACCGATAATTATTAGAACCCGTTTTATGCTTTGTTAATTAATTCTATGTGACGAAGTTGATATCCTAATATCTAACAACCACACAATCAAACAATCAATTAATTAACAAGCATACACAATTATACTAGACACGAGCCACTAAATTAGACCACACTTGTTAGCCGAAACAAGTGTGTGTCTTAGGTCCAATCCTAAGGGACACATGACACATGGATGTTGTAGCTCCCACTCGATCCCGCATCCAAATGCTTCGAGCATCTTCTTCAACCCCGTTGTGATCCATTGGGCTTGAACTTGGGCCTTAGCTTCCATAAGCTTCCATTTGGGCTCAATTGGTGGGCTTAGGTCCTTTTGGGTTTGAATCCTTTTAATGGGCTTGTGAGACCCATTATCACCATACCCGGCCCAATTAGGCCCAAACTTCCAATTTTGCAATCTTCTTTATTTTACAAAATAAATGTCCTAATACATTTTTCTATAAAATAAAGATAATACAAATAACCTATTTATTACATACCCATATGAATAAATAATTACAAAATTACAAAATTGCCCCTAATTAATTATTACAAACCGAAACTTGAATAATTAACTACAATCACAACATCAACCACAAACAAACATCCACTTGGTCTACGGCTCGGTCTAGTATTAACAAACATAACCCGTTATGTTTTAGGAACCCGTTCCAAACCCCCTTGACTTTGTTGGGCCTAGCCCAACCCAATTTGGGCTTGACCCAATAACATGATTATGGGCTTCGGCCCACATGTGCAAAACACATGGGCTTCGGCCCAATTAAAAAACTCACGGGCTTCGGCCCATTTAACCAAAAATGGGCTTCGGCCCATATAGCTTTTTCCCTTTTATGTCCGGTTAGCCCAATAACCATATCCAAGTGGGCTTCGGCCCAAAATCACCCGATTTGGGCTTCGGCCCATATACTCGGTTTTATTTTTTTTTTTTATTTTTTTTTTTTTTTGAACAAAGCCAAAAACAATAACAAGATTAAATACAAAGAAAAATTCATGCATGTTAATTTTTTTTTGTATAAAATCTTTCAAGGGGAAAAAATAAAACCGAGAACCCGAAGCTTAGTTTCCCGTATCCCGGCTCTTGATGCCATTTGTTGGGTTTCTTTGGAATTTATAAATTTAGTTAACCATTTAACTAATCACAATTAAGGCGGAAGCGTGATATTTACAAACTAAACATATGTATCCATATGTTTATATATATATCTATATATTACAAGTCTATATAATATATGTTCATGAACAACCTAGTTTATTCATGATATATGATTACCAATAATCTATATATTAGAAACCCGAGGCAAGGATCAAGTAATGCGGGAAAACTAAACTATCAAGCTAATAAATACTTACATTCTTAACCCTTTAAGAGTTTAGTAGATGGTTGAAGAAGATGATGATGTGAATGCTAGACTTTCAAAGGAAAACCCTCAAACGGAATATACCCCGAGTCTCCAACACACACCGAGCTATGCTAGGAAGCTTGAACACGAAAAACCCGAGACCCGAGCCTTTCTTTTTCCTTTTTGCCGTGAACAAGAAAGAAAGAAAGAAAGGAAGAGTTGTTGATGTTTTTCTTACTTGAAAGATTTATGATCATTCTCTTTTATCATCATATCCATCCATCCATGATGTTTGGTATATGGTTAAGTAAAACATACTCATTATATACCAAATACATGACAAGATTTGACCAATACATTGGGGTGTGGGGCCCACCCAAAACCGGCCCCAATTATATCTTTTTTTTTTTTTTTTTTTTTTTTTTATTTTATATTTTATAAAATATATAAACACCCCATCTTTTATAAACCATTTTATAAAAGAATACATAGTTAAATAATTATTCCAATAATAATTATTTGAATAAATAAATTAACCAATTAATTTATTTAACACTTTCAAGTAAATATTCAGAAACCCGATTTTCTGAATGTATCGCGTCCTGTATTTGTTTTATAGATCTTATCTTAACAAATATATAATTGGTGTGTGTCTAACTCGTTATTGGGTATGACCCGACTTGGATCAAACACGGCTAGCCGCATTAACCTAATTATGTGTCTCGGGCATATGGTATTCCAACAATTGGTTCATAAGATCTCATCTCATATATATCTTTTTTAGTTTTTAGATGCAACCCAACTTAATTTGTGGACACATGAATTTTTTTATAAGGGTTGTAAGTGTTTGGGGTCAGTCATCTATCGCTATATATTAAATTTTTTCGGCCCATCCTAGTTGGGCGGGTCAGGTTACACAATTTAAGTTATAAATATATTACAAAATTACACTTGTCATGAAACGAACCAAGGTGACATGGCCCTAAGCCGATGAGGAAAAGTACTCTAATTTATATTGTGATTCCAAGAACCCGTCTAATTTATATTAGAGAATTATGATTATTAACTTTAACTTTGTTTTTGTTAAACGAAAGGTTCCTCTTTTTGATCTTTTATAAAATTAATTTATTAAATAGCATGAAAAAGTAGTCCAAGTGCAAAATTATCAAACAAGATCATTCATACTTAACCCAAATTTATCAAGTCCCGCCCCCGCAAGCTCAAGCTTACCAAACCTACTCTAATCAAACCACCCTCTTGCATACCGTTCACGCTTAAGTTATGCCGAATCAATCTACCACGACTGCTCAAGCTTGCATCGATCAAATCATTCAAGATGCTCAAGTCCCAAGGTTTCAAGTCATGCGCAACTGAAGATTTAAGCTACTAGAAGACTTTGTCGCTCGTCGTATTCTATCTTACTTGAATTTGACTTTTCTTCTCTGTATCGACTATTTAATAAATATAGAATTAACATTTTAAGAATTATTGAAGTACTAATTAAGATTTTCTATTGTTATGTCCCCGAGTAAAGTTAAAATTATCGAATGGTTGTTTTATAAAATTCCTCATTTTAAATCACCAAACTATAAACTTTTGTTTATTTAAAGACGTCCCACTTAAAACTCCTTTCACTAAAGGATTTCTATTATAAAATTTTATTTTCAAACGTTTTTGTAAAACCCACACGATAAGACGAGTTATGTGGACCATCTGGCGATCTAAATAATTATGGTCCGGAATATAATTATCAAAGTTCTCACATGGAAATCATAATGCCTACGATTGTGTGTCAAAATATAGAATCGAAGGTAGTTTGGACAACGGTACATATGCAAAGATGATAAGGGCATAGTGGATATGCCGCTGGTACATCCTATATATAAGTGCCCTTATCAGATTTTCATTTGGAGCGTTATTTTAACTATTCAAAGTTCTGTATTATGATTAGTTTTAAATTGTAGCATCTGCCCCGATCCGACCCGACCCAGGTACCCGTTTCTCTGACCCGATCTCTCTCTTTTATGATTTAATATTTATTTATACTTATATTTTACTTTTAATAATAATATATATTTTCCTTCCCCGCCTCTTTCTCTCTCTTTCTTTCCGCCGTCCCTCTTCTCTCTTTCCGCCTTCTTTTCCCTCTTGTCGCCGTCCCGCCCTTAAGCCTTGTTTCCTTCTTTTTCTCCTCTCCTTGTCCTTTGGTTCTTCCCGCCTAAGGTTGTCTGCGCAGCTCCACGCGCCAGACTCCTTCCAAGGAAGCCTGCGTGAAGACCATCTGTTCCAGCGATACGCGAGACGAACTCTTCTCGCAGCGCGCTAAGAATTATAATTCTTCTCGCAGCGCGCGAAGAACGGTAGTTCTTCCCGCGACGCGCTAAGGATTTGTAGTTCTTCTCGCAGCGCGCTAAGAATCGTAGTTCATCCCTCGACGCGCGAAGAATTATAGTTCTTCCCGCGGCGCGCTAGGAATTGTAGTTCCTCCCGCGGCGCGCTAGGAATTGTGATTCTTCCCGCGGCGCGCTAAGAAATGTGATTCTTCCCGCGGCGCGCCTTAGCCTTCTCGCGCTAAACCCTTTGAGTTTTCTTCTGTTGAATCTAGCCGTTTGCTTTTGTGATGTCTTATCTTTTGAGCTGTTGACCTAATCTGCTTCATGTCTGAAAAGTTACTTTCGGCGCAGCATGCGCACCAACCCCATTGGTTGGCAGAAAAAGTGACTGACATTATCTTTTGAGATCTGCTTTTTCCTTGCTTGACCGGTACCTTTTTCTGATCCGCCCATGCTTTTTACTGTTCCCTGTCAGCCTTTTTCTCTTTTTCCCTGCTGCCATATCTTTTGATATCTTTTGCTTTTGGAATCTTTTGCTTTTTGAGATCTTTTTCCCCTTTTCTAGGGATTGTGTTCCCTAGGGTTTCTCTATAAATAATAATAATATTTTCATAACACTACACACACAAAACACTTAATCTCTCCTGTTCTCTTGCTCCTTGCTCTCTCTGCCGCCTCCTCTCTGCCTCCGTCTTCCTCCCTGTTCTACCCTGCTTTTCCGGTAATATATATTATATATAATAATTTACTTGTTAATTATGCTAACTTATAATCAAGACTTAAAACAAATCATTAAAACAATAATCTTGTTTATAGGTTAACTTGTGCTTGTTTAAAGTTGGTTCTTGCTTTATCTTACACCGCATCGTTTATCATGTGAGTAATCTCGTACCTAATCCCTTTTTATTTTTAATGTTTTGGGATGTTCATGTGTTCGTACAAACTTGAGTCTTAAACTTGTTTATGAACTTTAGTCGCGCAGTATCCCATGTGTTGAGGACGTTTACTTGGCTGTTTATTTGTATGTGTGTATCATTAACCGCTTTGTTCGGCCTATTCCGAAGTTTTCATGGATCCATTAGATGAACACGGGAGACCTATCGTTTACGGTTTTCTTTGTTTACACTTGCACAGATGTTTTCTCGTTTTTTGTGCTCAATTGGGAGCACGGATTGAACTATGAACTATGAGCTATGATCTATTTAGGCTTGATCACAATCTGATTGCACCCTTGTTAAACACCAGACATACACGTGTTGCGCGCAGATTTATTGTTACCTATGTATTGTATTAAACTTGATTTCTCACCAACACGCAAGTGTTTGACGTTTATTTTAACACATGTTCAGGTTTGCAGTAGCTGTTTTGGAGTTCGAGGACACATAGGAAGTTTTCTTTATTTTGGACCTAGATTAAAATGTATCAAGACAAGTTATTGGTTGTTCTAATATTTTGCCTTATAATATATTGATTTATGTTATCTTGTGTTTACCTTGCGCGTGAGCGAATGAATGTATTTATTAAATATTGACACCCAATAGTGTCACGAGTAATGAAACAATATGTGGCGCCCCGATGTATAATCCGCCTTTGGTCGGGGTGTTACATAAATCATATGTATTTTAATTAAAATTTAATGGTATTGTTATAGTATTCTTTAATTGCGGGACGAAATTCCCTAAAGTATGGGAGACTATAACAACTTGGACTTTTTCAAGTAAACATTTTAATTAAATATCCGACACAATTCGATACTCGTGAAATTTTATCGCTTTTCTCGAGTTAATTAAATCATTATTATATTATTTTTTAATTAATCTTATAATATATAATTATAACTTTCAATATATGGCAAAGTTAACCCCAACCCCATCTTTTATCCCTTTATGTTTCCAAACTCAAATATAGGGACTAAACTGAAATTTTATAAATTATAATCCACCAATCCAGTTACCCAGGATCCAAACCTGTTAACCTGTTCCCCTATTATTAGACCCGATTACGATTATGATGTCTTGGACCTCAATTATCGCATCCAACATGGAAATTGAATCATTGTACGCGTTATCCAACATGGAAATATATAATTATAACTTTCAATATATGTGGGGGGGGGGGGGGTTTCGAACCTCCGCAGCCCGTGTTTTGTTTATTATTTTTTATTTTAATACATATATTATAATATTAATATATTTAATCAAGTAAAGTATATTACAAATATAATAATTAATCGGTATTTTATAAAAACCGACATATTAACTAGTTGCTTTTTCAAGTCTTTATTAAAAATCATATATATGTATAAATATATATACATATATATAAATATAACAAAATTTGTGATTTATATAAATAAAAAACCGATTATATGTATAAGATTTAATTAACTTTTATAAATATCATAAATATATATTGTATGCATATATTTTAAATGATTTAGATCAACCTTTTTATATATTATAAACATATAACTTTTACAAAATAATTTTTATTTATAATATTGATTATATTAGTTGAAATAGATTTAAAATATATTAAAAGATCTATAAACATAATAAACGTTTTAACAAATCTAAGTAATATATATTTATCATAATAATAATAACTAATCATCTGGATTACCATACGTTAATTATCTATATGTACTGTTCCCGCATCTATTCTAGGCATTAACTTCAAAGCTTTTCTACCATACTAATCTTTATTATACATTTTTAACCGTTTTGGGGACATATGCGTTCTATTTATTTTACTACTATAATACTCAACTTGCAACTATTAGTCATGTGTGTGTAACAGGTTACACCTAATGTGTTATATGCTTATATTCTTTACTTGAATACATGTCGGAGACGTCCAACATAATCTCAGTCTACTATGATCATACGTCCGTCGTGTTAAACATCGTTCAGTGCATCTGACATTTAGCTTACTGACATCATTATTTACTTGCTCAATGGTTAAATTGCTTATCTCACTTGACACAGTTTGCTTTTTTATTTATTATTATATAATCATGAAAATCTGGTGTTTTACTCACTCAACCTTGTGTTGACAAATCTATTTTATTTTTAACGCATATATGCAGGTCATCGTGTGATGTGAAGTTAAGTCAAGATTTGAAAGAGAACTTAGGATTCAAGATAAAGAAAAAAACAAGACTTTTATATTTTGAGGGGAAGGTTCATGTACATTTTGATCTTAACATGAGTACGTAGGAAATAATGTCAATTTATTTAAAAATGCGAACGTAAGAAACAATACCAACTACAATACCAATCTACATAAACAATGACTTATAATAACAAATGAAAGAACCTAAAACTACAACAAAAGAATCAAAATCAAGAACAAAATAATAACATCATATACCAGCAAATACTTATAACAGCAAAAGAAAACATCTAATAATAACAACAAAATATAAATAAGCAAATACTTATAACGTCTCATAATCGAAAATGAGCATATACGAACAAAAAATAGCAGCAAACACCTATAAAAGTAAACCTAATCATAACAACAAATTGGTTCTCACCGTTTTCATGTTAAGAATAAAATGTATTTGATCATGTTTCTATATTTTGATATATGTTTGTTTGGTGAATTATTTGATTTTGGATATTTGTATTGAATATTTGGTTTTAATTGAATTTAACTTAATAGATATTGAAATGTCCAATTTTGCATGATAGTACCTTGAGGGCTGTGAACAATCAGCTCACGTCCCGACATTTCCGCCGTAGGTTGGGGTGTTACAATAAGTATGAAGTGAATGACATGGATGCATATGTGGATAGTCTAGGAGAAGAACATGTGGACAACACAAAGGCTTATACCATATTTAAAACCATGTATAGGAATCCATATATTTATAAACAGGGATGATTATAATATAGAAGGTGAAGAATACATGTTGGAAGAAGATGAGAATGGAAAGAAAGAGAGTGAACGGTGAAGTGTACTCTTAGATTTAAAAGTTTTGGGCTTTGTTTTGAATGTTTGTTGATGTTTTGATTTAATGCAAAACTTTCTGATAGTAGCTTTTGTAGAAGCAGTCAGATAATTCTAAAAGCTCTTGTTTTTATTTCAGAGATTTTTAGTTTGTATCTAGTTTTGCATGTTTTTGGGCTAAAGGATTTTAATATATTGATTTGATTTAACTTTTGAATTTCATCTACTTTGACTTTTTACATGTTTTGGGTTGGTTTTTTGTATTATATATGATTAAACACCTAACTACCTAAGGACCAATACTGAGACCAAGCTTACATAGGCCAGGGTAAGTTGGACCCTTAGCAGGGCCTCAAGGATTCAGGCAGTTGATAATTATATGTTCAATTTAGAGATATGTAAATAATGAAAACTTGATATGAATAAACTAAATAATTATGAGAAACATATCTATAATCTATGTGTACACTATATTATAAAGTAGATATATCTATATATGTAATAAAGCATTTGGAAAAGACAATTTAAGAGGTTTTTTTATAACTTTTTAGGCATATGATACAATACCTAATGCATTTATTTAAAGTAATTTCGTTTATGGAGCGTGGTTTATTTTAAGCATCCAACTAATTGTATTAGCCCTCAAGTGTAGGTTAAACCTCACATAAGTTTCTTTCAAAGCAAGTTAATAACTCCATATTCAATCTAGCTTTAGTATAAATGTTCTAACAAACGTTCTAACAATAGTGTCAGTCGGATTAGCTAAACTTTTGCTTCCGTTAGCATCATAAATCCTTGCATTCTTTTTTGCATCATTGCCGCCTCTCGCAACCACTCCGCACCTATAAAACAATAGAAGCAATCCAAAATAAATTCCGTTCCATCAAAACAAACGTTTCACAAAATAATAACATAAATAAAATAAATAATGGACTATTTAAAGCAGACCTAGACCCCCCCCCCCTCCCACCCACCCAAACACTTTTGCCTAACCTTTTGTATTTTAATACTCACACCTCCTATATCTTTACCAATATATAATTTTTTAATTTTATTTTTAAACGAACTATTACCATGATATTTAGACAGTCATAACTTTCATGTGTTAATATTTTTTTCTTAAAAAATTACACTGTAAAAACACGTATTTTATTCTCTTCAATTTAGATGTGACACTATAATTATTTTTTAATTTTAAAAAAGATGTTAAAATGCTGTAGTTGTGTTTCATACGTGGTAGACATCTCTAGTATATTATAATGTTGAACACATAGGCAACTTAGAATTTAAGAAGTACAAGTTTTAACGCTTAATGTGCAATAGTTAAGACATCTTGTTAATAGTTCAAGACTTCAAGTGAACAAAGTAGCACTCTTTATTACACACTTTCAATTTTGTCCATCTTTACCAAGTTTGGGTTATTTAAAATAATACTTTAAGCAATCGCATCTTTTTTCATCTCTTTTTATATAATTCAAGTAAATAAAAACATCATTTCTCTAAATTGTGTTTATATTTTAAAATCCTACATCTCATTCTTTATTTCTATCTATATCCTACGTACAAATACTTAGTATGTTATTTTTCCTTTTTCTTATACACTCGCATAGTTATATAGAATGGTGAATGATTATTACTCTCTAAAGATAAAGAGTTACTATTACACTCTACAAACGAGCATGAAGAATGGGATGTGAAAACTAATTTAGTAAAAATCTATATGTTCCTTCATAACTTTTAGTTTTTTAGTTGTTTTCAAATTACTTCTTTCACAATCACAATAAAAAAGAAAAATCAAATGGAAGAAACTATAAGACTATTGAATGAAAACATGTAATGGATGCAAGATGAGATCATAAAATTACATCCAAAAAACTTGAGTCGTTGAGTGAAGGCAATGATGAAGATAATTGTTAGTTAATTATGATACAGTTTGTATTACAATTAGTAATTTATGTGAATTGACCGTTTATAACTTTAACTAGCAATCAAATTACAGTTTTCGTATTTGTTGGGTAAAAATCGGAAAAAATATATAAACAAAAAGAGACCCTAAGACGATGATATGTCGTCGCAAAGGTTTAAAAATTATTTCGTTTTATCTTTATTTCTAATAACTTTTTTTATCAATTCAACCCTTTAGTGACGCCATATTGACGCTAAAGGCTTCAAGTTATTTTATTAAATCTTTTATTCAGTCCTAAAAAATGTGTCCCACGGATCTTTTGCGACGATATGTCGTCGTAAAAGCCTGAAATTGTTTTTTTATTTAAATATTTATTTTAACTAAAAAATATATTGGATCGACCCTTTAACGACAACACGAAGGCTGGTCTATAGCGAGAACCCATGTTTTGACACATTCCCCTTTCAGCATCAAGGTTTAGGCGAGAAGACCTTTGCGATGACATGTCGCTAAAAACTATGGACAACATTAGATCACGTGTGGTCGCTAAAGGGTCAACGTATCACAGTAACTTTGATGTTGTGTGAGATCTTTTGTGAAGAGAAATGAGTCCATGGAAGACATTAAGTAACATGGATCCTTCATCTGTCAAAGCTTTAGTGATAAAAGACTTATTTTCAACTAGTCTCCACAAACATATATACTTTGATCGTATTATTCATAAGCATAGCAGTTTAGAGGAAAGATACACACAGCCAACATATTCCAGGACAAGCATATGCATAATGATGTTACAATTAATGATCTTTCATGTACCATACTATTCACATAATTTCTTGTCACCTTTGTTCTTTCTATTCCTCTTTCTTCCTTTCCCTTTCTTGTTTTCAGCATCCAGAGTGTTATCACCATTGCCGCTTTGATTTCCTAACACCACTGAATCGTCAGCTGTTCCTTTAACATGGTCATTCACCTGACTTGTTTGTCCAATCTCAGCTGTGCTACTGCTTTCTGACATTACCACTTGCCCAATCTTCTGTCCGTGATTCATGGCAGCAGAATGATTCAAGCAATCATCTATCTTTTTGTCTTTGTTCTTGTTATTCCTCTTTCTTCCCTCCCCTTTTTTGTTTCCCGCATCTGGAGGGTTACCACCATCGCTGCTTTGATTTCCTAACACAACTGAATCATCAGCTGTTCCATTGACATGGTTATTCTCCTCACTTGTTTGTCCGATCTCAACTGTGCTACTACTTTCTGACATTTCAACGTCGCCGCTAATAATGTCGCCCCTAATGGTAACATTACTTGCAGTGACCATTTGCCCAATCTTCGATTCGTGACTCACAGTAAAATGGCTCAAGAAATCATCTATCTTTTGCCTTCTACTTTGCAGCCTTTCCACGATCCCTTGCATAGTCTTCATAAAAAGCGAATGCTCCCTAAATTTCTGAATGGAATAGATCAGGGAAGAAGATAGCAGCTTCAGATCAACATTTGCTTCATGTATGACAGTTGCATCTTTGCCAGCACATAACTCTTTATATGCAAGGGCAGTAGCTAACGTGCCTATATTTGTATCCAATTCAATCTGGAAAGAAGAAAAAAAAACTAAGGTATTTAAGCTTACACCAATGACAATAAAACTAGCAGAACCATTCATTACAACATTATATATATTACCTTTATCATAGAGGTGTTAAGTGCCACTCCCTTCGTCCCTTTAAAGGCTTCAGATATATCTTCAAGAACTTGCCAATTCATCTGAAGTTCCGCAGGAATCACATTCAGATTATCATCCGCTAATGGGTTTGACGCCGCCTGAAGAATCATCCCACAATCATCATTGTTTGATGGTTTCTGAACACAAAGTGGAGTTTTTCTTGGGAACAATATATTCAATATCTTCTTTTTAGATTTCCTTGGGTCCACAAATACAGCACAAGGAGCATGGATTTCTGGACTTGCACTTCTCAAGCATACAATCACGAGAGGATCTTCTATGCTCACAAACGCTTCAGCAACCACATCTGGATTCAAGTTCAAGTTATGACCCTTTCTTCTCCTTAAAAGATAATACACAAACTTCTTTGGAAGCAAATAAGCAATATTATTTACTCCAGACAGCAAATCAAGTAATACTTGAGAGTAATCTGATACTTGCAGACAAATTAATGACAATATCATAACCAGCTTCAATGATAACAGTGGATGGTAATAAGAAAAATAAATATTCGAACTCTCAATCCACGAGATATTATCAGTTTTGTCATAGAGAATTTGTTGAATCACTTCCACAATAAAGTGTATTGCATGATTTGGAATTATCTGTTTGGGTACCGAATAAGTTGAAGTGGAGTGAATATGCTTAAACCATTCAACAAAAGAAGATTTTGTAGTGAAAAAGATTCTTGACGAGAAAGATGTCATGAAAAGAAGACTTTCCAAGAGATACACAAAAGTATGAGGTGAAATGTAGCCGGTGCGTCCCCAATTGGCTTTAAAAGTGTCTTCCAAAGTATTCTGCAATGCTTGAGACACACAACCATCTTTAAAGTCACCATTCATAAAAATCTCAAAAAATGACTTCCACGCTGAATTCCATTGAATCCGTCTAGTTATATGCTCATAAAGTGCTACGGGTTTTCTAGAACCCATGCATATCATCATCACCCTCCCGAATGTCCATTGGGTGATGTCACCATTGATGTGAAGATTTTGATGAATAATCTCCTCAAGCAAGTTGAGAGATAGCTCAGTCTCCCTTATAGAAACTAAATTATTAGACACCGATCTTCGCCAGTCTAATGGAAACACGAGATCAAAATAAGTTGAACAAATTCCTAGGAATCTTTCCAGCTTCTTTGTATCTTTGGGGTTAGCATACTGGCAACCCAAAAGAAACTTAGAAACCTCAAAAATGTGAAGGAGAGATGTGCCTTGATGAAATGCAGAACCGTTAGACTTCGATTTCTGGAGAGCTTCAAGAGTTTCAAGCACCTTTATACCCACAGAAACTAATTCAGACTGCCAATAACATCTCATAGAAGACACCAAATCCATAATATTCATAGTTAGAAGCTTCCCGTCCCTTTGAAGACCCTTTTGACCAGCATTTCTTATCCAATCAGCATGCTCGTTCACCAACATGTAAACGATATTGCCTTTTACACACTGCTTCCTCACCCCGAAAAAATTTAAAATAAAATCAACACGAGACTCGTATCCATTTGGTTCTTCTTTGTGGAAGCTTTCAAGACTCACAAAAATGTCCAAGACATTCTCTTTCCATGCATTCCAGTAAAAAACCAGAGTTCGAACAGAAACTTGGTTCCGAGAAGTCTTGTCTATCTCGTCCTCCCAGACATACTTTGAAGAATGCAAATGAATATGAGAATCCAATATTTTTCTAATCAAAAATATTTCTCCCCTTAAACTCTTGTTTATCTGGGAAGCATGCAAATGTTTTTTCAGCTTGGGCAAGCTAGTGCACTGCTCAGAGACTGCTATTAGCTCACTACAAACAAAATCGAACAAAACGTTTGAATTCGATTTCGCTAAAGATTTTGCTTTTTCACATAGTTCTTCTTTCTGAGCAAACTGCTTCAATGGCCAACCTTGGTTTCCATCTCCCCATAACAAGCTAAAAAAGATGTACCAGAGTATGAGAACAGTTGCCTCCTTAAAGTGTCCAGCCTTTTCTAAAAGATCAATCTCTTTTAGAATATCACCACATGACCTTGCAAGCTCAGCAGCATCAAGAAAATGACCTGCTTCTTCTTCCAAGACCGAAAGGTAATCAAGGCATCCCAATGACTTTAAGAACACACGTTTGGATTCCATAGAAGAGAAAGCCCGGACAAACTTCATCATTGAGTTGAGATCCTTACGCACATGGTAATCGAGAGCACAACTTTCCAAGAATTCTTGTTCTATCTGTTCCATTTCTTCCATGTGAACATTAACGTGCTCTTTCCGTTGTTCTATATACTGCAACCCTTTATCAAATAGTTTCCCTTTTTTGCAAACCGACAAACACTTGGAAAGCTCATCTCCGTTTGCATAGGCTTCGGCTGCATCACTATAGCACCCTGCCAGAGTGAAACATTCTGCTGCTGCATCTATCTTTCCACACTTATACAGATAGATTTTTCCTGCACAAATACAAGAGATCAAATTCTGTGGCATACATAGTTCACTCCAATTTTAATATATTCTATAGCTGAACAATATGTTAACTAAGATTACAAAAAACAAAAGTATCACTACAATAATCTTTGAATAATAATAATTACTTAATCCTTCAAAAAGACTCTTGTCGACCTTTAACCAGTTTCACCCGTTTAATTTAATTGCCTGCCTGTTTGAGATAACTTAAAAAACACTAAACAGAAAAAAAAACACCATTTAAGTAAATCATTGTTGTTAAAATCGAGCGCCTTTTGCGCTTAAGCGCATTTAAAGCGCCAGGCACATTAATTGCGAGTTGCATGCCTCAGATATTTAAAGCGCCATTAATATGTTCCCAACTTCCCATGCATGTTAAATATCATTTAAACAACCTGTTCCTATTCTCTAGGAGTACCTAAAAATTCAATATTAAAGCATCTTAATCTTTTCCCAAACTTCCCATGCGTATTAAATATCATTTGACTTCAGTTACTAAATGATTAAAATATTCAGAATTTGTGATTAGGTTTTAGTTTTTTAATTTTTGGAAATCTGGATATTATGATAAATATGTTAATGGATCAAATTGTTGTTCTTGACAGTTAAAATGAATGCTTATTGAGTTGTTGAATTATGGGATATTATGATAGACGTGTTAATGATTAGGTTTTTCTAATTATTAAGATGTACTTCATGTTTTGGATTTTGGTTGTTCTATGAACTATTTCAAGAATGAATGTATGCTTTCTTATTAAGATGTTCTATTTTAGTTTAAAAATTTGTTTTTTTAATGTGCGTTTTTTTTTAAAATCGGGCGCTTTTTTTGCGCTTATCGCCTGGGCGCTAGGCCCAGCCTCAACGCTTCGAGCGCTTATCGCATTTGATAACTATGAAGTAAATGCGTTGAAATTTTGATCTCTGTCTTCCAATTGTTGATTAAATTAGTGCAATCACTTAAGTTCTGTAAAGACAAATATGTTTAAACTAAGAGATGTTACCGGCTGTTTCATACTCCCCCAAATCACAATAACAAGATGCAGCAGACTCAAGTTTCTCAATAGATTCAAACATTTCCGCTGCTTCTCTAATATAACCTAAAAAAGCTTCAAGATTAGTTCCCCGCACATGATCACCAGATGCTCTTAGATCAGACGCTTTTGCTAAAGTCGCCCACGTTGTGTCTCCAGCTCTTTCGAAACACATTGTTGCCATCGCGAAATTACTCTCATAAAAAAGCTGAAAACCATATGTATCATGAAAGCATGTCAAATAAGGTAGTAAAATAACAACTTATACGACAACTATAACACAAATAGATATATAAATATATATGACCATTTTGCCCCGCTCCCTCCATTCTTGAGGGCTGCTTGCAACTCGCATTGCATGTGCCACTGAATCGTCAAGCTTTTTTATCTGAACGAGGCCCCTTCTTTTCCAGTAATCAAACATTGGCTTGGAAAGCTCCTCCTTATTCTCACATATCCATAGCCTTTGTCTAGTCCTTGTGATGGCCACATACAATTGTTTCAATTCTGAACATAAAACACTATGTCTTGACTCGCTAAATGCGGGGAATGACTGAGACAATTTCTCATCGAGCCAATCACGCTCCTTCATGTATCCGTATATAACTCTCCACTGGTCTTTTAAAGGGGAAGTCCCAAAAAAGTTGTAGAGTAATACATCCTACGAATCATGGAAATGAAACATTTAAAAATGCGAAAATAATAAAATAAAATGAAAAACAAATTTTCATGACAAGAAGAAAAAGAAACTAACCTGAAACTCTAGACCTTTACATTCCATTAAAGTGAGAACAAGAGCATGTTTTCCGAAATATTTACAAATCTCAGTTTTTGCAATATCATCACGGACAAGAATCACCTGTTCAGCACCAAAACCAACATTTTCTCCGCCACTTCCACTACCACCAATGATTGTGGCAATAGCATTTTCATCACTAACGGACTCGAGTAAAACAGGAGCTTCCCCAGAAATAAGACTAATCTCAGGCTCCAAAATATCAACTGAGTGACCAAAGTAGCAGTACATAATGTCAACGACACTCTGAGCTAAATTAAGAACACCCATGTGAGTTCTGAAATTCTGTTTTAACTGAAAAAACTCATATACAAGATCATTATTTTGTTTTCCAGTTGTTCTGGTGTTTAAAAATTCTCTATAGAACAGTGATCTTATATCTTGAAACCTAAAGTCAATGCCTCTTGCAATGGTTTGTGCAGTATCACCAGAAAAAATAAAACCCTCATCAACATTTTGGCAAATATATCTAAAAAGAGAAATTTGCCTCATGCTAAGATCTTGAACTTCATCAATATATATGAAATCCATTTGGTCACCTTCATAATTTGCACTTTTAAGCCGATGATGAATGTCATTTACTAAATCGCCCAAATCGAATTCCTCACGTTCAGTTTTCATATTTTCATAGGCTTGAAAGAGGAAGTAAACATTCTCTCTTTTACGTGTCGTTAAAGTGGAAGAACAACTTTTGGACAATAAAGAGTAACCCTCAAAGCTGAGCTTACCATCGCTGCATTCCCCTGCTTGCATGCTCCCTTTTATATGAGAAATTATTTCGGTGAATACTAGGATAGGATCAAGTTTCCTTTTATGATCTGAATTGAGGTGAGGCCAATAAAGTGTACAAAACCTATCAAATGTAACCTCTTTTGATCTTATAAAATTTTGCAATGCAACTGATCCTGAACCTATATGGTTACTTTGAGAACCTTCTTTTGCCTCAAGAAATCTTTCAAAATAAGAACCCCCCAATGTGCCATCCAACATCATTAGAAACTTATGGAATGTTAGAACAAGAGGATACATTTTCACTGGAATGTCAATAAATGTGTCGGGGGAATCACTGAATCCCGATGTACACTCTGCACCCTCAGGATTGATCTCTGTCGATGAATTTCCGTGACTTGAGGTATATGTGAACCTTGTAAGGTGGGAAACATGTTGCTTCACAGCATAACACAATTTTGGGCTAGCCGTCACATAAAGCTGGCGGAGAACACTCGGTTTCCCACTTTCAAGATTATCAACAACTTTAGCAACCTTGATTTGATTTCTTTTTGCTTTATTAATCCCTTTGGAACCAACACAGAATTTTTGTTCATTTTGGACCAATTTCATTGTTAAAGTTGTTGTTTTCCCGGTTCCTGATCGCCCGATTATGAAGGAACTCTTGCAACGTAGAATTATATCCATCTGTTCATCGGTGACTTGCATTGGTAGGTCAAGCTCTTTGCCAGAAAGCAAATGGCTCACTACCATTGGTGACAATGAGTAGAACTTCATAAGTAGTAAGCTTTCGCTCACTTTCGAGTTTTCAACATAATTTCTACCATCATCAGGATTTAGACTCCCTTCACTATCACCTTCACGGTTTCTTAAATTACGAAATTTGATAAATTCTTGGGATGCTGGCCAGCTCCTAGGAACTTCAAGGTCCCTAACAATTAAAAGGAAATGAAAACAAGCTTGCATGACTATTTGAAGAATTAGATTAAGTAGACAGCAAATGAACATACCCTTTCAAACATTTTGATGTGCAATGATTTATATAATCATCTGTGTAGGCCGAAAATATGCTCCCAATTCGTATTGTGAGTTCGGATATCTCATCCCAGGGTAATATGTCCCAGACCTTTAAAACCTGTATGTGTTTGACTTCCTTTATGATGTCAACTGAGCAAATAACATACAGGCCTTCAACCTTATATTTTTTCAGAATTTGTGAAGAATTTTCACGACAAACGTCTACACTTCTATTCTTGGGGCGCCAGCCAACAGAAAGTTTCAGTAAAAAATCTAAAATCCGCTTCTTCAAGCTAGAAGATGTCAGTTTTCCAATAGATCTTCTGAAATCATCACTAAAGAGAACCTGGTGGCATAAAAGTGCAACAAACAAGATGAACAAAAGCACAATATTACATGATGAGAAAACCTGTTATATAAAACGACCATATAAGTAGAATACCTTCCATTTTTCTTGTTTAAAATGAACATCATTTCCTTTAACCAGATCATCAAGTTGATCAAGCTCTTTCTTTGCATCTATGATTGTCATCTTCAAGCATTTATCAGCATCAGCATCAAACAAACAACGGTGATTCCTTGCATCACAGACTAATTCTTTCCATACACTTTCACTATCGTTGAGGGTTCTTTCACTTCCCAATATCCAGAGACAATGTCTAGAAAAAAAAATAGAAGATAGACATAAACAGATCATACAATACTTTATAAGCCAAAAGGTTTACGGTGAATATGGGTGGGTAAGGCAGGGTCCGGTAGCAGTTCAAATTAAACAAATTCAGGTTGAAAAGGCTCCCCTTTTAGCTAAAGTTTTTATTGACACGTCCCGAAACCACAAGAAAAATGTATCTATAAAAATCGGTTGTTAAGAAAGTGCCATGATATCGTACCGTGCTCTAGTCAAGGCTACATTAGTCCTTTGACAACTAGACAAGAAGCCAACAGACCCATGGCTATTAGATCTTACTGTTGATAAGATGATAATATCTTCTTCTCCACCTTGAAACCCGTCAATGGTATTCACCGTTACTGAAAATCCATTAAGTTTCCCATATTTATGAGCAAGTTTTTCTTGAATGGAAACAACTTGGGCAACATATGGAGATACAACGCCGATAGTAAGCCTCGTTCTTGACTTATGCCATGCTACAAAAGTAAAAAAGATCTTAAACTTAAGCGAGCGTCCACTATGCGATGCAAATGTCAGCATTTGAGTCACTGGAAACAAGGTTTACAGCTACATGATATAAAATAAGAAAAGAACGACACAATACAAATATAGAAGTAACATTATCCACTTTCTTTAACAAAAATAGTAGGTAAATCATATCCGGATGATACTTTTGTATGTTTTTTTATTCTTCTCTAAATCCATCAACACAAAAGTAGGAAGGGTTGTAGGATAGACAAATCTATCTAACAAACACAAAAAGTAGGTGCAAGTGATAGAGCATAACCCATATGCTTACCTTTGTGGAGATTTTGTATAATCTTAATCACTATAGCTACCTCAACCATATTTCTTAGGCTTTGTTCATCATCATCTTTTTCTTCTCTTCCACCAACAACATTTATAAATGAATACGAACCAAACATTGGTCCTGGAAGATACCGCTTTTCATAACTTTTACGTGTCACATTTTCTGCATCCAGAATCTGATTCTTATAAAATTTCCTATTTGGAAAATAACTAATGGAAGGATGCATCCTGTACTGCACAGCAAGTAAATGCTTAGAATTCCCCAACAAACTCAGTCTCTCAAATAGGCTTCTTCCAAACCCAGATTCAATACATACCTGTCCATAAACAACGACGTACACTATATAAACGAGGCTTACGCATAAACATAAAACAATAAAAATAAGTCTATACTTACATTGCTGGAAACCGTTGCAGGTAATTGGCACTCATCTCCAATGAGAATAGCATGTTTTAACCCAGGAAGCTGAAGAGAAATGGTGGATTCAGCCTCTTTTAGCTGGGCAGCTTCATCTATAACCAAGACATCCAAAGGCTTCATTTTAACAAGATGCAACTTGTAGGAAGTAGAAGTTGTGCAGAATATTAGGGAAGCGTTTTGATAACAGAAGTCCTCTATAGCAAATCTTTTTAACGCACTTGGAAGACCGAGTCCTTCAAGAGATGTTTGCAAAGTTTTTAGAACAGATAGAGACTTTGCTCTAGACAAAAGGATAGGTGAAATATCCCCCAACTTATCAAATTCATTTTGCAACGGTTTGGAAGTGAAAAATTGCTCAAGCTCTTCAGAAACCAAACCCTGTTCTAACAATAGTGTTTTGAAGGAACTTAAATTATCCAAAAGAGATACCATGTTCTGGAAATTGTGTTCCCTCATGAAACTTTTTGGAATATGAGTCAAGAATGTTAAGATGCATCTCCTAAGTGGCTCTACACACAAACTAAATTGATCATGCACAAACTCAATGAATGATTTTACTACCAATTTAGTCGCTTGATTTTCATTTTGATTTTCAGCTGCAAGCTGTTCTTTAAACAACTCATTTTCCACATAAACATGATACTGAGAGACACAATTTTCAAGTAAATCAACCATAGATCTTATGCAATGCTTCCAACCGGTCATAGACCCAAAGCACTCTCTAAGCTTGTTAGCCCGATTCTCCAAATAGATTTCTTCAATCTCAGTACCAACTTTAAGCCTTTGCTTGTTCCCAAACAGAAGTACATCTCCAACACAATAAAAGAAATTTCTACTTGCAGTTGTAGTACTGGATAATTCCTTTACCAGATTTAGCACACGTGAAGCTACTTGTACAGTAGCAACATTTGTTGGAGCACACGAAAGTGTCCTACGGTTCATTTTCAAAAGAATAAACAACAACACACTGACAGTTGTCGTTTTCCCCGTTCCAGGAGGTCCCCATATCAGCTCCACAAAAGAACCGTGACAGCATTCGGTTTTACGAAGGGCTACCCTAACTGCTTCTACTTGGGATGGATTCAACCGATTCAAAAGATGTGAATTAAACGTTTGTGAAAAATTACTATCAGAAGTACAGATGTTACAGCCTTTGTTAACCTGTAACCAACGCATTCATAGTTAACAACGATATTATCAACTGAAAAGTTATTATTCACCCATGAAATAGAGTTACTTGAACCAAAATCTTACCATAGAATCAGAGTAGAGAACCTCTTTGATGATATTCGTACTTCGATGCATGTGCAATGAACTCCAGATTCTTTTGTTGGTTGTTATATTCATCAAGAAAATAGCAAACATCCCATCTTGGAATTCTATTTGTTGTGAAGCTTTAACTTTGAATGTTGATGTACTACCAATATCATCTTCACTGATGTTGTTAACCGATGAAAAAGCGAATGTTCTTCCCACACGCTGCAAATCAGAAACAGATTCCGGTTTTTTATCTGCTAAAATGAGCAGATCACCAGGTAATGTCCGGTAAGGCTCTTTGCCACGTTCACTAAATATGTTCCTCCAGTTACCAACAGTAACCTCATACATCAATTTTCCATCATCTTTGGTCACATTTAAAGAAAAAATTTCAGCATATGGAGCTCTATACATTATTTTCATAGAAGAAGCCAATTCAGCACGTGTTTCCTCTAGCAAAGGATGAACGAAAGAACCAACATAGTGTTCTTCGGATTGAAAAGTGAGTGGTATATTCTCCACCTATAATAGCGCATCAAATTATATGAATGAATGTTACAAAAGATATGATATGATATTAACAAGAAACGGCCCCATTTGTAATTTAAACTTGTGTGTTAGGACTTAGGACAAAGTTAGGTTTACCATTTTTTAAACCATTTATCAACAATCTCAGTGTCACTAACCAAGGAAATAAATATTGGTAATTCCGGACCGTATTCATAAGTTGGTGAATATGGAAGCACGTATGTTGACAAGTCGGTCAAGTTGGTTTAGTTTCCTAATTGTGATATGATTTTTGGTCACCAAGTTAGGGTTAGACTGTAAATATAGGATTTGGTTAGAGGCTACATAGAATTATTATAAGTTGTTTTTGAGTCAGTTTTTTCTATTGCGATAATAAAGTGTTTAATCAATCCTATGCCTTTGAAGAAACAAAACAATAATAAATATTATTGGAAATAAGTGTTAGAAAATTGGTTACTATAACTTTGGACACAAACTATTTTTGCAAATGAGACATAAAATTAATAACTTGTGGGTTTGCATTCCCCATAATGAGAGCTTCTTAACGAGGCTACATGTGTCAAAAATGGAGCTAAGGTAAGTAAGATGTCGATATTCAAAGTTGTGTGTTGATAGGGAACTTAAGTAGGAAATGTGTTAACGTCGTCACATGCACGTGATGGAACAAACCTTGTAGGGGTTTATACATGAGTAACGAGCCAAGATGTTTTACAATCGTCTCCCCTTGGAACTTGGGTTTTACTCCCAATCCTATGAACGAATGCCATATATACCAAAACTCTCAGCAAGTTTCTTTTAACCAGACGAATGCTCGAGATCATAATTCTCTTAAACAAATTTTTCTAAACTCAAGGAATACTTATAAAAACAAACTAACAAATTATTAAAATTAAAAAACAAAAGTAAGTATTATTTGAAACTCAAAATGTTCTTTGAAAGAACAATTCCACAAAGAGAATGTCTTCCATATTGATTCATGCATCTTTAACACCCAACTATTTTATAAATGGTAAAGTCTAAACATAGAAGATCAAATGTGTAGTGATTTGGGTTTGATAAAAACCATAAAGGTTATAACTTATAACCTATTAAAGTGTAAACCTTGAATAAATGTTGCAAGGTCAAAGGCTAGCGACTGAGACATGTTGTGGCATGAACAACACATGCAAAACAAAATCGCAAAGGTAAGTAAGCTAGTTGGGTGTCCAAATGCAACATTTATCGTGAATCAAGAGAGGTGTGCATTTGGACACCCAGCTAGCTTTTGAATCAAGAGAGGTGCTCAAACTAATACACATACTTACCAAATGCACACCTCTCTTGATTCTAACGACATTCAAACATTCAAAAGAAGAAGAGAAAGATTGAAAGAAGAGCAAAAAGAAGAAGTTCTACAACATCTTTTCTACATAATTGTGATAATGAGGGGACATTACTAGAGTTTGTTCTAATGATTTGTTAAAAGAGTACGTTAATCATTTTGTTGATGATTTGTGAGCAAAACACTATCTTGATATAGAAACACTATCATCATATATGTAAGGATCCAGACACATGTATAATTTAGCATGAGTGTTAATTACTACCTTGTATCAAAACGCTTTAGAGGTACTCAAACAATTTGATGTAAATTATTTTCTAACGTACTCTTTAAAGACGAATAAATGTCCATACTTTTAAAAGAGTAAATACTTTGTAAAAGGTAGACGTATTCACGTCATAAAGAAAGTTTAAGCGTATTCATACTATAAAAAGGTTTAGCGTATTTTCTTTTTTTAATTATCTAATAATCACTTGTCGATAACCTTGATACCTGATTATGTTCCTTGACCTCTTATTATTGGTAACTTAGCTCGACTATTCAAGTTTGGGATGTATGAAAATGAATTCTATAGTAAGCACGATGTGTTATTAGAACTCGACAAAGGTCATTCTTTGTGATGACTCGTTTATTATGTGCTGACACGTGACATTCCATGTTGTTTAATCATCATCCGCATGTCACTTCGCGAGGATACGTGACATTCGGTTTTGACACATGTCATCAGGCACATGTCGTTTCGTGAGTCTTTTATATTTTTAATTTAGCTAAATAGCTAACTGATCCCTCAACTTCCTAAATTGTCAAAATTGGTAATGGAAAATTTCAAAAAGTTACACTTTCAACTTACAAAGCATAGTTCATTTAGTTGTTAAAGCCAATAATGAGCGGGTTAAAAAAATTTTTTGAAGAGCTATACAAGAAGTAAAAAAATATCCCGTTGTATTGTAACAATCAAAGTGGCATTCATCTTGCCAATAAACATGTTTCATTGGAAGACGAAGCACATTACCTATGTTATCACTTTATCAGATGTTGATCAGTGACGTCACTCGAAAATTGGATTAGATGGTTCGAAGAAATGTAACAGATATGCTCACAAAATTCTTGACACCGGACAAGTTTAAGGTGTATGTAACTTCAACTGGCCTTCTAAGAATTATTGTTTAGAAGGTATTGCACTAGTTTTTGGCTGGATGGGTAACTCGACTCGTTTTTGGCTGGATGTGTGGCTTGGGAAAATTCACGTTGAAGGATATCTTCCCGAAACTCTACAAATTGGCTATCAAGAAAAGTTGTTTGGTTAGTGACTTGGTTTCCTCAAATGCTACTGGGTGTGTGTCTGTGGCTTTTAAATGGACCAAATCCAACTTTTCACTTGAGGAACTGTCAGATTTAAATGATCTTAATGAGATGGTTTGGGATGTTTTTATTCAACAAAGGCAAGGAGGATGGGTGGCGCTGGAATGGTGACACTTCTGGCACGTTCACGGTTCATGCTATGAGACGGATTATGGCAAACGCCATTTACGGCGATGGTGCTCTGATTTGTGAGTGGGAAACTTGGGTGCCGATAAAAATTAATTGTTTTGTTTGGAGGATGCTACAAAACAAGATCCCAGTAGCACCTAATTTAGTTTCTAGAGGATTGTCGTTGACTTCTAGCGACTTTCGGGTTTGTGTCTCGGTGGCTGAATCGACGAAACACGTCTTTGATGGTCGGTTAATTTGTTTATGTTTTATTTCATTTATTGTTTAGTTTTAATTGTTTATTCTAGAACTATCGATACTTCATACGTGTATTATTGTATTTCAGGTCACAGGCGTTAAAGTACTCAATATGGACCTGTTGTGACACAGAATGAAGACTCGGGATGTCCAGCACGCAAATCAATGATCTGATTGAAGTTTGTTGTAACAGGGTCCCATCAAGGTACGCGATGGGCTTGCTGAGGTCCCCATCGGGTACCGCGATGGGTGGAAAATTATCTGTTGACTTTTGGTCAATCGCGATACGCGATTGACTATGGAAGACCCCATCGCGTACCGCGACGGGAGGTGCAAACGGGATTTTTAGTTTAAATCATATTCTTCATCATGATGAAACCCTAACTCCGTTTTAACGACCAAGAGGCGATTCCAGCAGTCCAAGAAGGCGATTTTCACTATCCTAGCTCGTGCCAAGACCCAACATATGATTCCTATCATCCATATCGAAGATTCAATGATGTCAAGGCTCGGCTAATCTCCTAGAATCGCACCCTGGATGTATAGTTTGTAACCTTTTACAGTTTTTCTCATGTGATTTAGAACACTTGTGTATTGTTATTGATGATTGATATATGATTATCGATGTTTGGTATTTCTGTGTGTTCTGTCGGTTTAGGTTTACGTTGGTCTGAACGATCTGTTACCAGTTGCTAGATAATTAGTCATATAACTGTTTGGTTAGATTGAATACGATAAAACATACAATTGCCCTTAACTGAGTCACACTGGCAGGACTATTTGATAACCAGTGTCGTGTGTAAAGTAATTGTTGATGTCTAAGGTATTGTCTGATTGATCAGTTTTCAGTTAATCGTTAATAATTAATCTGTTAGGTTGCATGAGATACTGTTGGTTGCTTACTTGAATTCCAGGTGTGATTTGCTTTGTTAACTACTTACAACTCGTTTATTTGTTCGTTGCTTAGTTCTCTACATTTACTAAAATTGCTTGTGTGATCAGCACTAAAAATCAGTCACTTCATATTTAGAAATCTGTTACACGAATACATTAACCACATACTCCTTGTGATACGATACCCTACTTGCTCTAACTATTTAGAATAATTAGGTTTTTGATTGACTCAAACGACGGTCATCACATGGGAATTTTGAATGTTCTTGTTTTGTTTTATTTAAATTGATAAAGTGAACAGATATGAAAATTTTGAAGGTCGATGCATTAATTTGAGGGTTGCTCACGAATATAAGCCAACTCTTTAAGTTAATAATTTATTAGTTTATTGATGTAATAATATTTTGCTAAATTAATAAAATATCTCGATCTCAACTTCATTAATTTTTATTATACTGCGTAAATACACATATATATGCTTGTGAGAGAGAGGGAAAAAGAGTGATGTGAGACCATGGCCCACCCCTCCGTCCACTCATAATATGCAGCCCCAAACCAGGCTCAGTGCCTTGAGTCCACAACACAAGAAGGTCCGTCCTCTCTTGTCCGGCCCTCCGCCATAACATCCGGACCTTAAGTTCCGGTTCACTTTGGAAATTAAACGCTCTAAGGGAGATCTTGTTGTGTCCAGTTCTTGAATGAGTGATTTAAGTTTTGTAATAGCGGTATTGTATACATTTTATTGTAATATATTTTGTTGTGTAATAAAGATTTTACCAAACAATAAGGACTAAAATTCGACCACATAATGCCAATAAAAATAGATATAATTTCAAGAACCAAAGCACCAAAAAAATGAGTATGAATACAGAAACTAACTATAGAAAAACATTTATTAAAAAACAAATACCTGGTGTTTATAGAGATCATCATTCAGAATGTCATCAACAGACCATGACAAGATCTTCTTTTCAAATTCATCAGTTGGACGGTGAGAAGCTTCTTTTTCCTTCCCCAAATGATATCTTTTCATCATTGTAATGGAAGCTTGAATAAAAATAAAAATTGGTTTGTCTATTAATTTCTTGTTTATTATTTGTTTGAGGAGAGTGAGTTTTCTTACCCTGGAAGGAAGTGATGTGGATACTTACTCTGAAATCTGTACCAAGTCAACTTCAAGTCTCCTCAACTTCTCCATTCATTTGCTGCTAATGCATTGTTGATCTATAAAGTGCCACTTGTTTATTAAACAATATACTTTTGGTACGAAAAGTCTAGCCTAGCTTTATTAAACAATATTTCTTAACTTTTTGTTGCAAAAGTAGATAACTAGATATAAATCAATTAAAAAGTCATTCTTTCCGTTAAATATAACGGAGTAAATAGAATAATTCGTCATGATTATGTGTCATTGGTTTTTTAGTGATGAATTTCTTTGATGATTTTAACTCATGTTAATATTATATAAATCATTTATCGTTATTTAGCTAGAAATTAATTACTATATTAATTTACCTTTATTAAACATTAGGTTGGCCTTCATGTAACATTAATTTTTCTGTTTAAATGAAATAAACTGAATTTAATTCGGGTTACATGTATTTTTGAATACTATAGTTTGAGTTATTTGAATTGCTCCACAGTCAAAGTTAAACAAAACATTATTTTAAAAAAAAAAAACTAACTTACACACTTTGAAGATTTACCCATAAACTTACAATATCCACCATGATACTAGATAACTCAAACACTTAAGACTGTGTAGTGGGGCGAGAGAAAGGGGCGACTTGGGGTGAGAAGAAGGGAAACCCCCCCCCCCTCCGGCGATATGTAGGCGAAAATGGGCGGGGTGTTATTGTCGCCGGCGTGGTTTAAATATAATATTATTTTATTACTATGAACGTTTTCAAACGATCAAAAATAAAAAAAAATAATTAAAACAATATATATATATATAAACATACACCTTCTTCTCCATTTCATACACAATTCATACCCAAATTCTTCAAAAAATCTAGCAAAATGAATCCTACAAACAACCCGAGCCAACCGAAACCCGTGAAACTCACCGCTATCATGACAGAAATCATCGAAAAACATGAAAAGTTTGCCGAGGAACTCAACGATACCATGAGAGAAACCAACAAACAACACGAAAAGATTGTCGCTATGATGGAATTGCGGGAAATGAGTAAAGAATACAAATCCCTCAAAGATTTCCGCATTGTTGCAACGACGACGAGTCGAAAAAATGCGCGAATATTATGGATATTAGTATATTTTTTTTTAGTTATGTATTTTTTTTATTTCTTTTTAAATTTAATGCATTTTTATTTAATTATTTAAATAAATTGGTTTTTATTTGTTGAGTTTAATTATAAAAAGAAAATAATAAAAAAGATATTGTGGACCCAATTTGTAGCCCCTACACCATTACACCTCAAAAACAATTCTCACCCCTTGCTGACTGGGAGCCACGTGTCGCAATTCGCCCCAACCTGTAGCCCCTCCACTACGCATAGCCTTAGTGGATGGGCTACAAATTGGGGCGTTTTGCGTCATATGCCGCCATTCAGTAAAGGGTAGGTTTTTGTTTTTGGGGTGTAATGGTGTTATACCCTATTATATATATATATATCACACATAATAATATAATAATAATAATATATACACACAATAGCCGACGACAATTCCTTGCGCCCCACCCCATTTTGCCCCAAAAGTCGCCCAGGGAGGCGGTTTTCGCGCCTCTTAATTGCCCTCGTCTCTCCATATTTGCCGCCCACTACAGATAGCCTTATGGTGTACGTCTTTCCCCAAACATTGTTATCGTTGCGCTATAAGGGCGGACGGGGTGGAGCTAGATGGCCAGCCATTACGCGTGATGGCTTGGCAAACACCGCCGCCGGCCCTCTCATTACGCGTGATGAGAGGGTTAGCGTGGTGCATCACGTGTTTGAAACCCAAAGAATATTACCGTTAAGGGGGCTTTGACCGTTTGGGGGGGGGGTTAAATAAAAAAAATAAACAATATAAATAAAGAACCATTTCAATCCAACTCAAAATGAAATCCAACTCAAAACACTCTCAATCTTCCACTTCATTCAAAGCAAAAAAAAATGGAATTTCCGAACAACTTGGTTCCCTTAGACACTGATTGCTCTTCGTCTTCGGACGATGACATTGTCGAATGGTTCCCGTTGTTATATAACGGACTTGAAGGCCCGAGCCGTCCAAATAAAAAAAATGGTGGATCGTGATCGTATACATGCCCACGAAGTGCTAATGAACGACTATTTTGTGGAATAGCCGAAATACAATGACGAGACGTTTAGGGAACGCTTTCATTTGCCGAAATCTTTATTTTTAGAAATTGTAGCCGACGTCAAAGCAAGCGAAGAATGGTTTCAAGAATCTTACGACGCGTGGGGCAAACGAAGTTTTACGGCGCTTCAAAAATGCACATCCGCTATTCGTCAATTAGCGACAGGTAACCCACCCAAACAATTCGATGAATACTTACAAATGTCAGAGAGAAGTTCACGTGAATGTCTACAATTCTTTTATAACACGATTATTAAATTGTATGGCAAAGAGTTTCTACGAAAACCAACAAGACACGACATTACACGTCTTTACGCCGCGCATGAGGCTAGATGGCATTTTCCGGGATGCTCGGTAGCATCGATTGTACACATATCGAATGGAGGAATTGTCCACGGGAATTTCGAGGGACGTATGTTAGGAGTGATATCAAACGACCAACCATCTCACTTGAAGTGGTTGCGTCAAATGATTTATGGTTTTGACATTCTTATTTTGGTGTTCCCGGCTCAAACAACGACATCACTGTTCTGTACACATCACCGTTGTTTCAGAACTTAACAGATGGTACCGCACCTTTATGTCCGTATTTTGTCAACGGGAGATATTACAGACGTGGCTACTATCTTGTCGATGGTATCTACCCACAATGGTCTGTTTTTGTGAAAGCCTTTTCGTTTCCTGTCGAGGACAATGAAAAAGCGTTCAAGAAGTTGCAAGAATCGGCAAGAAAAGATGTCGAGAGAGCTTTCGGTGTCTTAAAGGGTAGATGGTGCATACTCAGTCGACCGCTTCATGCAATGAAAAAACCCATGATCTCTAGCTACGTATATGCATGCATCATATTATACAATATGTTAATAAAAGAAGATAGACATGCAATTTCTCTAGATTGGGTACCGGATCCTCCTACTCAATTTTCCGTTCCCGATGATGTGAAATTAGACTTGCGGGATGGCAATATTCACCATCGGTTGAGATGGGATCTAGTTAAACTTATAGGTTCTTTAGGTTTGGAATTTCCGGATTCAGACAAGGAGTAGACGTTTATTCTAACTTTTATTTTTTAATTCTAAGTAAAATATTGTTTTTATTTCTTAAGTTGCAAAAAAAAAACCTAATCACACCACACCAACACCCCTACTAAATTCCATCACATATGATGGATTTGGTTTGGGTGATGTGTCACCATCCCATTGGGTGTGATGGGTGATGGAAATAAAACCACTCCTCCCCCGTTAGGGGGGAGGGGTGGTGCAAAACTCATCACACACCCCACCCAATCAAAATGTGTCACATCACCAACCCCAAATCCATCACATTTTGATGGAATTTGGTAGGGGTGGTGGTGTGGTGTGGTGTGATGGACCTTTTTCCGACCATCTTCATCCCACCTTCATCGGACCTTTTTCCGGCCAATTTTCCGGCCACCTTCATCCCACCTTCACCGGTTTCACTCAAATCCAACCAAAACTCACTTCCTAAACACCCTCAAAAACCTAAATCCACCTTCACCCCATATCGCTAGACCTTTTTCCGGCCAAACACCAACCAACCACCAGATCCGTACCCGACGACACCACCAACCACCAGATCCGTTCATCACGCACCAGATCCGTTCATCACTGGAGCTCTGGCAAGAAAAAATCACTCGAACGGACCTTTTTCCGGCCAAACACCAACCAACCATTTTTTCCGGCCAAACACTCTCCCCTCCAACGGCTCCTCCCCTCCAACGTTCCATTTTCCTCGATAAACACCCCATCACTTGAGTGATGGCTATCACGCAACCAACCCCCGTCACGCGTGAGCGATGACCGGCGGCGGTGTGCGGTGACCCATCACGCGTGATGGGGAGCTCATCACACAGTGCCCCGCCCCCTCTAAGTCCTTAGGTAATAAATAATCGGATATTTAAGATATTATGGCTAACAATAAAGTTTTAATTTTGTTTTTAAATTTAATTAAGATTTTAATGAGAAAATTTAAGGTGTGTTTGAGATTGTTTATTTTTGTCTATTTATAACTTATAACTCTTTGAAAAAATCAAAATAAAAATGCTTAGGATTTGCTTATTGTGTTGGTGGAAAAATTGATAATTTACAGACTCGTGACTTATAACTTTTCTCTAAAAATAATAAGGTAAAAATAAGGAATCCCAAACACTATTTTATGGTGGTTGCAACTTAGACAGAAAGTCAACATCAGAAGGATGTCAATTCCTAGGTGATCGGTTGATCTCATGGCAATGCAAGAAGCAAGTCACCGTATCTACCTCCACCACTGAAACGGAGTATATTGCTGCTTCCAGTTGCAGCTCTCAAGTCATTTGAATCCAACATCGGCTGCTGGATTACAGTTTGAATTTCTTTGCCACCCCATCAAGTGTGACAACGAAACAACGATTCGCATTGTGAAAAACCCGGTCCAACACTCAAAGACTAAGCACACTGACATCTGAATGCATTTTATTCGTGATTGTTTCGATCGCAAGCTAGTCACCATTGAAAGGGTTGACACTAATGACAAATTTGCTGAAAATTTGCTGACCTTTTCACCAAAGCCTTTGATTGTGTTCGATTCTATTTCTTGTAGAGTCGCTCGGCATGATATGTTTTGACTAAAATCTTGTTTTATCTTTTTTGTATATAAAATTGTGGATGTTTTAAAAAAAATGTCACAATTATAGGGGGAGAAAATGAGTTAAGTATAATTCACCAAAAAGATTTTTAATCTTAAAAAAAAAACAAAATTAAGTCACTTGACTTTGCCAAAAATATTCTATATTTTATCTTTATTTCATTATATTATATTCAGAAAAGTTTTCAAAAAGAATTTCTTTCGTTTAGAGGGAGCTCCTACTTAGAGGGAGTCGGAAATTATAAAAATTATAAAATTTTGAGAAATCGATCCGACCATTTGAAAAATGATAAGAAATTGTCTCTAATGATCCTAGCACATGAAAAGAGTAGATCAAAAGCTAACAAGATCATCGCTTGATGTGTAGATAGACTTGACAAACGAGTAAATGTCATAGTGATATAAACTTAAATTCCCGCCTATGCTAGTGGTTACACACTACTTAAGCGGTTGCTGACTCGACGATAAGTCATATCGATGAAGAAAAAAATGTTATTAGTCAGTCGAGCACGTTAGTGATTGATCACCTTAAAATTGTTCTTGATTTAAATAAAGTTACTGAATATCAAAATGTTAAAGCAGAAAAGCTGCAAAGTGCTTAAAAGAATTTAAAATCAACACAAAAATGTTGAAAATTAACAAACAAAAAGGGGTATATTAGAACCACGTAACGTGGGGCAAACAAGTAAGTCCAAACACTTTATATAAAGGCTTGTAAGTTCGCTTGACAAGTAAGTTCATGGTTCAACCTTTGTTGTTTGAAAAAGTTTACAAAAAGTTTAAATAAGCTTAAAACAATTTGATCAATCATTAGGGGGTCAGAGTTAATTCGGGGTGATTTTGATAAACACAAACTACGCACGAGGTATGATGGAGTCAGTAACTTGTCGGATTAAATGGGGACCACATAAGTGTTGTGCTTAATATATGCCTTAACGTATCAAACTGACATCAAAATACTTGTTAAGTTTAAGGTGAACCATAAATATCTACAATCGACTTTGGAGTCTTGGCATAATAACGTCCAAATAGAAGTGCGATCTAGGACGTTATCGATCAATTTGGTTCCATGTTGTGATTTTTCTCGCAAAAATATTGAAGTCATTAGAAAATTTTGTAAATATTATTGTTATATAATATTAAATTTATCTTTACTCCTATCTTCTTCATTTTTTTTATTTCAACTTCAAAATATTATGCATATATATATATATAGGGAGAGGATCATGAGAGAACTCCATTTTATGGAGAGAACTAGAGAACTAATAATGAAGTATTTTTCATTTAATTAAAAAAATATTTTTAAAAATTTTTTTCTTTCATCCTTCTTATATGTTGTTATTCTTTACCACAAAAAAAATAAAAAAAAATTAACGAGTAATGCATATATGCAATACACCGACTTTTTTTATAATGCATATGTGCAATAGTGTGCATTTTGATATTTGAAATAGTGTTGAATAGCATATATATAGTTGTTTGTATTGTTTATTTGCAATAGTGTTATATTATATACAAAAAGTAAAAAAAATCGATATAGTGCATATGTGCATTAGTGTTGTATTACATATATGCGATAATGTGTTTTGCATACAATTATTAGTGTCGTATTTGCATATATTCAATAGTGTGTATTGGATAATGCAATTGTGTTGTATTATATGCAATAAAACACTATTGTATATATGCAAAAGGCATTAGTGCACATATGCACTACAGTATTACACCGACAAGTTTGTTTGTATTTTTTTTTAGTATCAATATAATCTTATTAGAATGAGGAAAGAAAAAAATCATAAAATATTTTTTTTAAATAGTTAAAAATAATTCTTTACTAGTTCTCTAGTTCTCTATTTAAGAGGAGTTCTCTCTAGATCTCACCCCTATATATATATATATATATATATATATATATATATATTCGTAATATTATAATATTGAAAATGGCAAAAAGATTTTAAAATTTTTTTATGTTTGTACATATTTTATTAAACCTTTGTTTTATTTAAAATCATATGTTTTGTTGTCAAAGTCGTTCATGCAAAGTTCGTTGGAAACCTGGGATTTGAGGGGACATGTTTGAAAAAGCCGTGAACGAATCTTGTTCGTTCTAAGTTTTATGCAGTTATATATGGACAGGTAGATCATGATCAAGTCTCATAAGCTGCAGAGACTGAAGTTGCAGATGCTGAAACGCTTAAAAGAAAACGAGAACGTGACAATTGGCAATTGAACCTAAAAATGAACCGATCGTGTCTAAAGATCAGTCGAACGGCAAAGGAAACAAACCAGTCGGCCCAAGAAATTCAACAAAAGAAAATTAGATGTTGACCCTCCCGCGCCTGATGTTTCTGAAATTTGTTGTTGCCGATCATTCCCAGAAAATAATATTAAAGTTCAAGTCTTCAAGTATGTAAAATAAAGAATTGTCCAAGATCCAATCTCGTTCAAGCTCTTGGATCAAGACAAGTACTAAATTTCAAAAAATAAAGACACAACAAAGAACTTGATGAAGGTTCCTCGACATACTCAATCCTAGAGGGAGATTGTAGGCCTAATAGTCTATATTATTATTAGGATTGTGTATGTCTTTCTATTTGCTAATAGTCGGTGTATTACGTACCTTAGTACGTTTAATTTTATACCCATGTAATGTAAACTTGGAAAAATAGGAACCATATAAAAAGGTCACTTTACCCATTTCTCCAACTCTCATTTTGAAATAAGACTTTCAAGGAAATAAAGAGAAACTCTCTCTCTCACTAAACTTCATCTCTCTCTTTTGTTCATAAAAACTAAGATCCGAGTATTGTTAGTAATTTCCGCTAACTAACAACACAGATTGATTCGAGTAAGGTTGTGAGATCCATCTAGAGGACATACAAAGATGAGGGACCAAACTTGCAAATATTATTTAATTTAACAAAAGTGTAGTAAAGTTAAGGGTGAAAATTTGTATGTTTGAAATACCATTTTGTCCTTCAACATGCTTTGTATTTTGTACCATGTGTTATATAGGTTGTAAATCCCTTAAAACCAAGGTGTCTCAATTTGCTTTCCTCTCATACATTATATATAGTATAGATAGTTAAACGAACACAAACAAACTAAACTAACATAAATGAACGCAGTTACCAAAACATAAATGAATGAACGTTCATGAACATAAACGAACGAACATAAACAAACTTCTCGCTAAACCAATCAGATTGCTCCATACACCTTTCTTTTGTTTGGAGTACATGCGATGACACTTGAAACGGCCATTCGAGTAACTCAAAAGAAGATTAAAAAGTCCAAGAGAATAGGAGGTTGAACTGAGCAAAATACGTAGACAGCTGAATGTTCTCCAGGGGTGTAACTGTCTAAATGTGAGCTTGAGCTCGGCCTGTTCAACTTAAAAAAAGCATAAGCTCAGCTAGTTTTGAGCTCTACTTATAAAAGGTTTAAACAAAGCTCATGTGTAGTTTTCAATAATTAAAAAGCTGACTCGGTGTGTAAAGAGTCATATGTACACTTCTAGTTAGTCTCTACAAACATTGTTTGATCTTAATCTTCATAAGCGTAAAGGTTTAGAGGAAATAAATGAATCCAGCAGAAAAATTAAGCCAAAAACTTGAAACTAGCCTACATAGCCCAAAGCAAACAGTCATTTAAGACTTTGATGGTGTTTCCATTACATACATATGCATAGATTCTCAAACTCAAAAGACAACATTCCCTGGCCTTTTGTCGAGTTAACATGAAATAAACAAAAACAAACAAACAAAACAAAACGATATGAAGCAAATCATGCATTTGTATCATTTCTTTCCCTTTCTACCTCTGTTCCTTCTGTTCTTTCCAATCCCTTTCTAGTTTTTTTCATCCTGAGTATTGCCACCACCGGTTTGATTTTCTACCACCACGTCTGTTCCCTTAACATTGTTCTTTTTGTTATTTCTCTTCCCTTTCTTGTTTTTTGCGTCCTGAGTGTTGCTGCTCTCTGACACTACCATTTTCTCAATCTTTGATTCATGTATCATGACAGAACGCCTAAAAAAATCATCTAACGTTGGCTTGATAATACGCAGCCTTTCCACAACCCCTTGTACAATCTTCATGAAAAACGAATGCTCCACGTCTTCTCGTCTGAAAAAGATCACAGAAACCCAACCAATTCTTGAAAAAGTTCTGAATGTATGTGAAGAAACACTAAGTGACCCCGACAGATTAAGGATAATCTTAGGGTTAAGTAGATGTTTCCCACGAGGGTTAGATCCGGCAAAGATGGCTATTCTTCTCAACCTGCAAAACAGACACCGTAAGCTCGTCACTGAGAAGGGGGGGTTCCTCCTTGTGACCACCCTCCGGCGTGAGAATCAGACTAGGTTGCTCTGAATATAAGTGTATATAGAGAGAAATAGCTAGAGAGAAGATAAGATAATGATACCGTTCCAGGGTGTTGGAGTATTTATAGCCGAAGGTAGGTTTCCAAGCAGGTACGGCCAGCTGTATATAATATTCCTTTTCCACCAACTATGGGCTACGTTCGTGCCACGATGGGAGTTGGTGGGTAGGCAGCGGCTGATAGTGACATTTTGTAATGGAGCGTGCTCCTCCTCGTACTATTGTCAGTGAGCTGTCACCCTGTGATTGGTTCATGGGTTGCTTTTGTCAGATCTTGTCTATTTGTCCATACCTTGGTAGGTATAGTACAAAAGATCTTCAAGAAGTGTACGGACTGGCTCTTTTGGGCGGGAATATTCCCGCCTTGCTCATTCCTTCCTCAGGTGACATTACTGAAGTATAAGAGTTAGTGCCTTATACGTGTAGCCTTACTGTTAGTGCGGGTAGCCTTCCTTCTTGGCTTGTACCCACAGCTGCGGGGACAGCCAGGGTACTGCGCCAAGGGAGGCTTTCCTGCGGGGACAGCTAGCTTAGTGCGTGTAAGGTCTTCATCTCTCTGAGCATGGTGGGTCCTGCGGATCCAGTTGGTCTTTGCGCAGACGTACCTCTTCAAGGTGAGTCTTGCAGGTCCAACTGGGCTTTGCGGGAACCTACCTCTTCAAGTCCCCCCAGTCCATTGTTCTTCTCATGAATTGTTAATAAGTGAGGGGAACTTTTGGACTTTAAGCAAGGGGCTTTAAAAAGGGGTTTTTCGTTTTTTAAGGTTCTCCGTGGGGATTCTTCCTGCAGTTTTCCTAATGTCACTTGCAGAAAATTCCCGACTTTTCCTGCCTGATCTTTGGGTATGATGCGGGTAGGTGTGTAACCTCTTCGCAAGTCGGGAGCGTTGAGTTTCACTTGTGTAGATTCTCCACGAGGTTTTGGTAGTTTTAGACATAGTGATCAGTTATGTTAAACAACCAATTCCACCTTGAAGCTTCAAACAATCTAGTTCTCAACGTTCCCGCCATGCGGGGGTGTTATTTCCCTTTCCGCAAGCATGGCCCATAAGATCGATCTTCTTGGTTTCAATTCCCTGCAAGTGCTAAGTATGTGAAGGGTTTCGCCTTGACACTGTACCCGCACTTGTCTTATGGTTTCTTGTTTCCAAGGTAAGGGGGTATATTCCCTCTTATTTTTGAATCTTTTTGAATCTTTTTGAAATTCAAAGAGTTGGTGAAAGGATAAGGACAGTCCAAACGGTTGAGAGGACGTTGGCGTCTTCTGACGGTTTCAGGATGTGCAGGAAGTTATGACGACGTGACAGCATGTGGTCAATCTGGACGCTTTTTCAGGTGCGTGGGCGTGAGTTTCATGGCACGCGCCATGAAGACATCTGTTGCCAGCTTGCTTTATCCACACGTGTCGCCGTGTCATTGCTCCTACGCTCTCTCTCATCCGCATTAAATTCATCGCATTCATTGCGATGAGTATATAAGGTGGAGAGGGTGTATTTCGTCCCATATCTTCACTTCACTCTTCTTTTTCTTTTAAGCGATTTCCGGCGAATACTCATCCTTTCCGGCGAGCATTCTCCTGAAACCACTTTCTTTCACTAACATTAAAAAAGAAAATGTCTTCTTCTTCTCCTCATGATCCAGAGGTTAACGTCGAAGAGTCCGACGTTTTCCTCGAGAACCCGGCGTCAACGTCCGACAAGGACGATAAGAGTACTGCTGGCGAGTGTCAGTGTACTCTTTCTGTCGATGTTTCCGGAGACCAACCAGACGGTATACGACGCCCCTAAGGGCAAGATAGGGGTTTACGCTTCGTTCTTCCTATATGGGAATCTAAGATTCCCATTAACGAAGTTCGTATACCGTGTTTTGGAGAAACACGGTGTTCATCTGACAGAGGTGCACCCAATGGCAATTGCTAAAGTTCGCCATTTCGAATGGGTGTGCCGTATTTTGGATATCGAGCCTCGAGTCGACCGCCTGATGACCTTCTATACTTGGAGGTGCATCCAGGGTTGGTATACCCTTGTCACTCGGATCAAGGGTTTGAAGATCTGTGCTACTGAGCGTAGTCTTCATTCTTGGAAGCGTGAATTCTTCTATATTTCCGCTCGCGTCATTCCCATTGCGATGACGTTCAAGAATGGTAGGGCACTTCCTAATCGTCATGCTTCCAATTACCAGGAGACGGAGTGGTTTACCAAGATTTCCCAGATTCGGACTCCTGTTTATCGCTTCCCAGAATCTGGGATGGTTATGCTTGGGATGAGTCGCGTGTGGAAGGATGCCGGGTCTGGGACGCCGCAAATCCCCATCGTTCTTGAATACGGTTTGAACTATATTCCTTATGGTACGCCCCGCCCTTTGCGTTGGTTTAGGGTTTTCCTTCTAACATTGTTATCATTTTTATTTCAGAAGGGAACGACTTACAGTCGCTTTTGCACCCGCGGGAGACTGGTGGTCCAACGCGGTTGGGTACTCGTGATATTGATGAGAACGAGTTGCCCATTTTGGAGAAAACTGCGGATAGGTTCGTAGAGGTCTATCCGCCAGGCCATGAGATTTTAAGCGCCACTCGGCCAGGTAATGAGTTCTTTAATCCTCGTCCTCTTCATGCTCACACTTCTGCTGGAATTCCTTTGATCTTGTCATCTTCTGATGAGGGATCCGCAGATGGGTCTTTTATAGTAAGGAAAAAGAAGGCGGCTAGCGTGAAGGGCAAAGCGAAGGTTACTACCTTCGTTGACTTGGGGGATCAGTCTGATTCCGAGGCTGAGAGTGAGGAGGCGGCGAGGAACCTTGGTGGTGGTGGCGAGACCATTGTCTCAGAGGTTGAGACAACGACTGTCACTTCCGAGCCGCCAAGCATTGCGAAGGTAACTGGCGTGAAGAGGCCATCTTCATCGGGTCCATCTCCGCCTATCAGGGCTTTCAAGATCAAGAAAACCAGTAAGTGTACTTTTTGTGTATCTTTTCTGCATCTCCTTCCGCCTTTGTTTTTGATATCTTGAGGTTTTTCTTTATGCAGAAGTAGAATTATCTGTTTTTGAAGAGGGTGGTGCGGGAAGAGTTGGTTCAGGACCCACGACGATAGGTTTGGTCAACCTATCCGAGGCGATGACCCAGGCGGCTGCGCCTATTTCTGGTACTACTGTTCCGGTTATGACGTCGTCTGTCATGGCTGCTGTGCCGACGATGGCGTCCACTTTTGTTGCTGCGTTGAGCAGTTCAACTTCTGCGATATTCACCACGTCATTCACCGGACCGGCGGTGACTTTTTCTATGAGCTCGTCTGCGATGAGCTCATCTGCAGCGACTGCAACGGTTATGAGTTCATCTCAAATGAGTTCATCTCCAATGGTCTCTACCTTTGTGACTTCTACGGTGTCACATTCGGCGTCAACGACTACTTCGTCCTTGGCCAGTTTTTCAGGTATGTTTAGAGTTGGGACCTCTAGACTTACCTCTGTTGATGAGGGGGTCCGATCTTTGCCTCCTTCCCATCTCCTTGACCTCTTGGATGGATATCCTTTAGGTTCGGGTGATGGGTTTAGCGGCTATCGGCCTGTTATTGACCCTACAGGTGCGTGGGGTTATTTTGGCATGTTATCCATCCTTAGTCATTTTTTCTTAACTGTTTTTTTTTTTTTTTGCAGTTTCAGATTCCAATGAGGTTTATGCCCCAAGGTGGAATATCCGCCGGGGAACAACTCTCAGGACGGCTGCGAACTGCGTCTATTGGGCGCGCCATGCCGCTCCAAGTGGTGCATTGGGGGAGGCGATGGTTAGCTACCAGGAAGGCAGGTTGTCCACCGAGCTCCGAATTCTACTCGCCCGGATGCAGCCGCGTGTCGAATTACTTTGTCGTGAAAACAATAAATTAAGGACTGCGCGTAGCTTGGAAGGGGCTCAGGTGCGATCGCTGAGGGAGGAAAATAAGAAGCTTGCCGCCACCGCTGCTGAGAGAGAAAAGGCCTTCAAGGATCTTGAGGCCGAAATGCAAGCTAGGCATGAGGCCCGTTCCAAGGCTACTCAAGTTGTTAATGAACAGCTTAGGTTGGCTAAGGAAACTGCACGTAACGCTACTGAAAGGGCCACAAAAGCTGAAGCTGTTGCTGAGCCTCTACGCACTGAGAATGAGGAGCTGAAAGCTAAATTGGAGAAGCTTCAGCAGGCTCATGAGGCTTTGGCTTTGGAGGACGCCAAGAAGCTACAGGAGCTCTTGGATCAGAAGGGTGTGCTTGATCGCACTGAGCGCAAGCTTAAAGGCGTTGAGGAGGCTGCTGCCAAGGAAGTGTTGCTTGCCAACCTTAATAAGAATGAGGCCGAACATGCACGCGATCAAGCTCAAGCGACCCTTCGAGAGGCTCTGTCCCATAAGGATTGGCTTCTACGAGAAGCATTGCCGCAGGTACACATAGCTCAATTATCCTTTTCCTTTTGCTTTTTATACTAAGAAAAGTTTTTTATATATTTTTTTTGTAGGTTGTGCATCGGATTTTCGCGAACACATCCTATGATGATGCCATGAGCGCAGCCCTTAACGCTTCTCATGAGGATGGAGAGAAAGTTGGTTTCTTACTTGGTCTAGGATTTGCAGAGAAAGGTATCCCGCCTTCCAAGTTTCCTCTGCACGACGTTGATACTGAGGCTGCCTATGACCAAGCTGTGAACCGGTATGCTGCTTTCTCTCATCTGGTTGTGGAGAAGGTGAATGAAGTTGTTGCTGCTGATGACGGGCTAGCTGTTCTCAAGGCTTTCCTTGAACAGCCGCAGCCAACTGATGGTGCGGGTTCAAGTGGGTTTGGAGGGAGTGGTCCCGAAGCCTGAATCTTGAGATTCCTCCAAGCCGTTAGGATAGCTTTGCATTTTTTGTAGGCGGGTAGATACCTAGCCATTTTGTAATGTTTGAACAGCTTTTATCGTGAATATAAATGTTTTGTTAATGTCTTGCCTTATAAACATTATATGACTTGCTCATGCATATTTTAGTTTAACTTAGCAATTTTTCTAAGTGTTTTGAATAAGTTAACTTTTCGACGCGTGTCAGATAATAGGTTAATGTTCTGTTTCCTCTATCATGATTGTGCGGGTAGGACCGTCACTTTCACTTAGTAGGATGACCAAACTTCATCTATATCTGACCTGCGTGAAGGTTTTCCTCATCTTTTCCTTAGAAATTTTTACTGTGTATTAGTGTTTATGCGGGTTGTGCCGCTTTCCACACGCAACGACTTACTTCCTCCCTCACTTATTTATGCGGTGAATACCGGCATATCAGTATGGTCAGATCATAAGTATAAAGGTAAGGCTATCAGCATCAATGTGATAAGGAGAATCATTTCCATTAGAAGTGGCTCTAGGCCTGTTCGTTACAAGTTTGGAATTGATCTACATGTAGCATCTGCGTAATTGAGCTCCATTCCATGTTCTTGGGATGGGGGTGCCATCGAGCCTTTCGAGCCGGTATGCGCCCTTTCCCAGAACTTCTTTAATAATGTATGGCCCTTCCCAGACCGGGGTCAGCTTTCCTGGGCGCTCCTGGTTCGAAGCCTCGTTGTTACGCAGTATGTAGTCTCCGACATTGAAGTTGCAGAGTTTCACCCGCGTGTTGTAGTACTTTTGCATTTTTCGCTTGTAGTTCTCTTCACGCGCTGCGGCTAAGTCTCTGCGCTCTTCGGTTAGCATAAGGTCTAACCGTCTTTCCGCCTCATTGTCTTCTTGTTGAGTTATGACTCTTGGTGAGGGTAGACCAATCTCGATTGGAACCATGGCTTCAGTGCCATAGGTGAGGCTGAATGGGGTTTCGCCCGTGCTTGCTTTTTTCATCGTTCTGTTTGCCCAAAGGACATGTGGAACTTCGTCCACCCAGCCGGATCTATGCTCCAAGAGTCTTTTCTTTATGCCGTCGACGATGCTCTTGTTTGCTCTTTCCACCTCACCATTACCCTGCGGGTGTGCCACTGAGGTAAAGGTGTGGGTGATTTGAAGCTCTTTCAGCCACTTTTGTAGCTTCTAGTCAGCAAAGTTGGTGCCGTTATTGCTCACCAAATTCTGTGGAAGTCCAAAACGACAAATAATAAATTCCCAAATAAATTTTTTGATATGTTTTGCGGTTGTTTGGGCTAGGGGTTTTGCTTCTATCCACTTGGTGAAGTAGTCGATGGCTACCACTAGGGACTGAACGTTCCCTCCTACTGTGGGAAATGGGCCTGTAACATCGATGGCCCACTTCTGGAATGGCCATGAAGAAGTGACTGGAACAAGTTCGTTCTTCGAGCGATGCGTGTTGGGTGCGTAGAGCTGGCAGGACCTACATTTTCTGATGTAGGCCAGCGCATCTGTGTGCATCCCCGGCCAAAAGTATCCCGCGTTGTTTAGCTTAGCTACAACTGCGCGTGGACCTGCGTGTACTCCACAGATGCCTTCGTGTACTTCCCTTAGGAGGTAGTCGGCATCTTGGTCGTCAACGCATCTGAGGAGTGGGCCAAGAAAATTACGCCTGTAAAGTATGTCATCAACAAGTTGATAGTTCAGTGATTTACAGCGTATCTTTCTTGCCTGTGTCTTTGACTCTGGTAGTACACCCGTCGCAAGGTAATTTATGATTGGCGTCATCCATGTTTCCGTGCCGGTTTGGATGACACAAATTTCCTTGTGTGGGACTGATGGTGCTCCAAGAAGTTCAACTCGGATGTCCTTTCCCAAGTGGGTGAAGGCTAACGATGCAAGCTTGCTTAACGCATCCGCAGATTTTTTTTGCTTCGCTTGATGTGCACAACTTTGCAGTCGTTGAAATCGCGCATAAGGGTTTTTGCTTGTGCGAGGTACAGGGCCATTGTGTCGTTCACGGCCGTGTACGTCCCGTTGATCTGGTTGGCTACTAGCATGGAATCCACGTGGGCTTCCAAGTTTTTCACCCCTATCTTACGCGCAATTCTTAATCCGGCCAGGAATGCTTCGTACTCCGCTTCGTTATTCGTACTTGGGAAATCCAGCCGAATAGCGTAAGTGTATTCTTGGCCTGCTGGGTTAGTTAGTTTCAACCATGCACCTGAACCTTCGTTGTTGGCTGCTCCATCAGTATAGAGTCGCCAGACATCGTTAATGTCTTGTGCTGGAGAGGGTTGAGCCTCTTCCTGGCACTCTTTTTCGCGTATTCTCCCAACTCAATTGCCCATTTGGCTAGGCGCCCTGACAACTCGGGTTTGCCTAGAACGTTTGCAAGTTTGAAGTTGGTGAGAATGGTGATTGGGTGGCCTTGGAAATATCGTCTTAGCCTGCGTGAAGCCTGTACAAGCGCTAAGACTAATTTTTCCAGGGTGGAGTACCGGGTTTCCACGTCTGTTAAGACGCGGCTTACATAGTAGATGGGCATCTGGATGCCCTTTCGTTCTACTAGTATGACTGCCCCAGTTGCTCTGTCTGTGGCGGAGAGGTAGAGAATTAATTCTTCCCCCACTTCTGGTGCTGTGAGTGTTGGGAGTTCGACCAAGCGTGACCGAATCTCTTGAAAGGCTGCTTCCGCTTCTGGTGTCCAGCGGAAGTGCGTTTTCTTCAAACAATTTCTCAATGTTGACACGAATGGGAACGATCTATCCGCATGGTTTGCCAAAAAGCGGTTAAGTGCGACTAGTCGTCCATTCAGTGTCTGAGCCTGTTTGATGGTAGTAGGTGATTCCATTTTCATAATGGCTTCAACCTTTTCTGGGTTCGCTCTGAAGCCGTCTTTGATAACGATGACTCCTAAGAACTTCCCATCTTCCATCCCAAAGGAAAACTTGCTCGGGTTGAGCTTCATGTTTATCTTTCTGAGCGTGTTGAAAGTTTCTTCGATGTCTTTCAACATCGCCTCTGGCTCGAGGCTTTAAATCATCAATTGCAAGATTCGCTTCATGTACAATGCTTGCATCTTTGCCGGCACAGAATTGTTTGTCCGCAAGGGCAGTAGCTAATGTGCTTATATTTTTATCCAACTCTTTCTGCCAAATATAAAATTAACGGGGATCAAATTTACACTATTGACTAAAAAAATCATTCATTACAACCACAATGATCCAATATTACCTTTATCATAGCTGCCGCAGATAGCGTGTTCAGTGCCACTCCCTGCTTCCCGTATATAACCTCAGATATATCTTCAAGAACTTTCCAATTAATTTGCATTTCTTCTGGATTCACATTCAGATTGTCATTCGCTGATGTGTTTGAAGATGGCGCCTCAAGAATAGCCTCGATAGAAGGTGTTTGAACACAAAGTACCGTTTTTCTCGGAAACAGTACACTCATTATCTCATCTTTAGATTTCTTAAGGTCCACGAATACAGCACTAGGAGCATGGACTCTTGGAAATACATTTTCTGACCGCACAATCAGGAGAGAATCCTCTACGCTCATAAACGCCTCTGCTACCACTTCTGGATTCAAGTACAAGTGATCACCATCTCTTCTCCTTAAAAGAGCAAAGACAAACTTCTTGGGAAGCAAATAAGCAATATTATTTTGTCCAGACAACAAATCAAGTAATAGTTGAGAATAGTCTGATCCGTGCAGATAAATTAATAATAACATCATAACAAGCTTCAGTGATAAAAACGGATGGTAATATAAGGAATCTATTTTCGATTTTTCAATCCATGATAACGTGTCATGTCTATTGTACAGAATTTGTTGAATCATTCCAACAATGAAGGGTACTGCATTCTCTGGAAGTATCTGTCTGGATGCCGAATAAGTTGAAGAAGAGTGAATATATCTAAACCATTCAACAAAAGAAGATTTTGTGGTGAAAAAGATTCTTGAATTGTGATATGCCATGAAAATAAGACTATCCAGGAGACACACAAAACTTTGAGGTGACATGTAACCAGGAAGTCTCCAGTTAGCATTAAAAGTATCTTCCAAAGCACTAAGCAGTGCTTGAGAAACACAAACATCTTTCAAGCCGCCATTCACGAACACCTTAAAAAACTGCTTCCATGAGGAATTCCATTGAATCCATCTAGTTATAAGCTCGTAACGAGCTATAGGCTTTCTTGAACCAAGACACATCATCATCACCTTCCCAGTTGTCAAATAGTTACTGTTACCCTTTATGTTTTGATGAATAATCTCTTCAAGAAATTCATGAGATAGATCTGTCTCCCTTAAAAATATCAAATTAGCGGAGACCGATGTTCGCCAGTCTAGTGGAAACATGAGATCAAAATAAGCAGAAGAAAATTGTAGAAAACTTTCTAGCTTCCATGTATCTGTGAAGTTAGTATACTGGCAGTCTAATAGAAACTTGGAAACCTCAAAAATGTGAAGAAGAGATGTGCTTTGATGAAATGCAGAACCGTTTGACTTTGACTTATGAAGACCTTCAATAGTTTCAAGCACCTTTATACCGACGGAAACTAATTCAGACTGCCAATAGGACTTCATAGAAAACACCAAATCCTTGACATTCATAGTTACAAGCTTCTTGTCCCTTTGAATAACCTTTTGACCCGCATTTCTTATCCAATCACCATGCCTGTTGACCAACACGTAAACTATATTGCCTTTTGACCAGCATTTCCTCACCCCAAAAAAATTCAAAATAAAATCAACACGACCATTGTGTTCATTTTGTTCTTCGTGAAAGCTTTCAAGAATCTCAAAAACACCCAAGACACTTTCCTTCCATGCATTCCAGTAAAAACTAGAGTTTTACAGAAACTTGATTCTGAAAAATATTGTCTTCACAATACTTATTAATATCAACAGGTAATTCGTCCTCCCATTCATACTTTAAACAATTCAAATGAATATGTGAATCCAAGATTTTTCTGATAAGAACGATTTCTCCGCGCCAACTCTTGTAATACTGGGAAACATGCAAACTTATTTTGAGATCAAGCAAGCTACTACGCTGATCAGAGAGTAATTCAAGCTAACAAACGAATTCATATAAATTTTCTGAATGCGTTTTTGCTAGCAACTTCGCTTTTTCACAAAGTTCTTTGTTCTGAGCAAACTGCTTCAAGGGCCAACCTTTGTTGCCATTTCCCCATAACGAGCTAAAGAACACATACCAAAGTAACAAAATCATTGCATCCTTATAAAGCCCAGCCTTCTCCAAAAGAAGAGCTTCTTTTAAAACATCACCCCATGACCTCGCCAGCTCAGCAGCTTCAAGAAAATGACCTGATCTTTCTTCCAAATTCAAAAGTTCATCAAGGTAGCCTAATGACTTTAAGAACGCACGTTTTGATTTCATAGAACAAAAAGCCTGGATATAATTCATCATGGATTTAAAATCTTTACGCTTATGGGAATAGAGAGCACAACTCTCCAAAAATTCTTGTTCAATAATTTCTATTTCTTAACGTTGAACAGTACATTGCTCTTTCCATTGTTGAATAAACTGCAATCCTTTATTAAACAATTTTCCTTTTCTGCAAACCGATAAACACTTGGTAAACTTATTTCCTTTTGCAAAAGCTTCGGCTGCGTCACTATAACATTCCGCTAGAATGAAACATTCTGCTGCTTCATCCATCTTTCCACACTTATACCGATAAATTTTTCCTAAACAAATACAAAATATCAGATTAGATGTGGGGCGTGTCAAGCTAAATTGGGTCTTCCTAGTACAAATTTAAACGGACCGGAATGATCCATAAACACTTTCGTCCAATTTAAAATCTTTTTAGAAACAATCACGACAATAAACTAGATCTTTGAGCAAAGAAAGAATTACAAGTTTCAACTTGATTGTTGTGTTTAATACTTTTAAATAAAACACAACCTAAAACACCATTCATAATAATTTAATAGATTGAAACCATGAAGTTGAAAAAGTTATGCTTAGAAGAGATGTTACCTGCTCTTTCAAACTCCTTCAAATCACAAAAACAAGATGCAGCGGACTCATGTTTCCCAATAGATTCAAACATTCCCGCTGCTTCTCTAACATAAGCTGAAAAAGCTTCAGGATTTTTACCACGCATTTGATCAGCAGATGCTCTAAGGCTAGAAGCTTTGGCTAAAATCTCCCACATTACATCCCCAGCTCTTTCAAAACACATTATTGCCATAAAAAAGTTATTCTCATAAAATAGCTGAAAACCAAACAAATGAACACTAATCAAGAAACCATGTTAAACAATGTATTATAATAGCAAATCAAATGAAACCTTCTTGCCACGGTCCCCCACTCTTGAGGACTGCTTGCCACTCGCATTGCCTGTACCAGTGAACCATCCAGACCTCTTACTTGAACGAGTCCTCTTCTTTTCCAGTAATCAAACATTGGCTTAGATAGTTCCTCTTTATTTTCACATATCCAAAGCCTTTGTCGTGTACGGGTGATTGCTACATACAATTGTTTCAACTCAGAACACAAGACATTATGTCTTGACTCACTGAAGTTGGGGAATGATTGAGGAAGTTCCTCATCGAGCCAATCATGATCCTTCATGTAATCATATATAACTCTCCATTGGTCTTTCAAAGGAGAGGTCTCAAAAAAGTTATACAATAACACATCCTAAAAATGATGGAAATGAAACATCAAAAAACGCAAAAAAAAAAATAATAATAATAATGAAGTCTCACAAATTAGTGATATGCTTATGATGGAAAGAGTAGAAAATTGACCTGAAACTCAAGACCTTTACATTCCACGATAGTGAGAACAAGAGCCTGCTTTCAAATATATTCACAAATTTCTATTTTGGCAGTCTCGTCACGTACTAGAATCACCTGTTCAGCGCCAAAACCCACCATTTCTGCGCCACTTCCACTACCGCCAAAGATTGTCTTGATTACATTTTCATCGTTACCCGACTCTAGCAGAACAGGAACTTCCCCAGAAATAAGACTAGTCTCAGGCTCCAAAATATCAATCGAATGAGGAAAGTAACAATAAAGAACTTGTATAACACTCTGAGCTAAATCAAGAACACCCGCATGAGTTCTAAAGTTTTGTTTTAGCTGAAAAATCTCAGATACAATACGCTTCTCTTGTTTTCGAGTTGTGCGAGAACATAAAAACTCCTTATAAAACAAAGATCGAATATCTTGAAACCTAATGTCAATGCCTCTTGCAATGGTTTGTGCAGTATCTCCCGCAAAAATAAAACCCTCTTCAACATTTTGGCAGATATATTTAAAAAGAGAGATTTGCCTCATGCTAAGATCTTGAACTTCATCAATGTAAACATAATCCATTTGGTCGCCCGCATACCTTACACTTTTAAGCCTATGATGAAGGTCAATTACTAAATCACCCAAATCAAACTCCCCACGTTTAGTTTTCAAATTTTCATAGGCTTGAAAAAGAAAGTAAACATTCTCTCTTTCTTGTTTGGTTAAAGTGGATATGCGACTTTCAGACAATAAACAGTAATCCTCAAACCTCAGTTTACCGCCACTGCTTTCCCCTGCTTGCAGACCCCCTTTTATATGAGAAATTATTTCAGTGAATACCCGAGAAGGGTCAAGTTTCTTTTTAAGATTTTCATTAAAGCGAGGCCAGTAAAGTGAGCAGAACCTATCAAATGTAACCTCCTTTGATCTTATGAAAGTTTGCAATGCAACAGATCCGAAACTTATATGTTTACTTTGAGAACCTTTTTTTGCCTCATCAAATCTTTCAAAGTAAGAACTACCCAGAGTGCCATCTAGCATCATTAAAAATTTATGAAATGTAGGATATGAAAGCAAGTTAGTACAAAAGAAAGTATGAAAGTATGAATATAAGTTTGTGTGTATTGTATAATGTATGATTAACTAGAACTCACTCAGCGTAGCTGACTTTTAGTATGCACGCAGGTGAGTAGGATGAGGCAGCTCGCTTGAGAGGACACGTGGCGTTGAATAAGAGACTGGCATCGGAAGGCTCAGGGCGTGTTATGTTTTAATTACTTAGTTTTCGAAAGACAAGTTGGTTGTTTAAGACAAGTTTTGAATTGTTATGAAATGTTTTATTAAAGTTTTTATATTCCGCGAATGTTTTTAATTAACTCTGATATTAGAACTGCGTTTATAAGTAAATCCAACACGAAAGTAGGGCTACCGGTAACGGGGCCTTACATGCTATCAATCGTAGGTTTAGGGTTTTGATAAGTGTGTTTATATAGGAGTTTTGAACCTCAAACCTTGCATCTTCTCGAAACTTTCTATGAAAAAAAGCTCCTCTCGTCACGCGAGGAACAAGAACAAGGTTAGTTGTGTGACGCGGCGTGCTTACACTTGGAATCATCCAATGAGGTATCCCCATGTCGTGCGGGGAGCATATACAAACTTAGCTATGTGGCGCGGCGAGGCTATTTTTCTCGAATTTTAGTTTCAGCTCATGTCTCTCACGAACTCGTTCCAGTACTCTGTGTTCGCATATATAGCTCCGATGTTCTCCCTTTTCAATAACTTTAAATCCTGAGACATGTAACACACAAATAGATCAATAACTAGCTGAGTGCTCGCGCAATGCAACGGGGGTGTGCACTAACTTGACATTGAACGTATAATATGTGTCATTACATACGTCATTTGATGAGAGTGTGCACGTGGCCCAAAATTTGACACGTAACTCGTGCAAAGCCAATTGCATGTAATCGAAGATTGAACACGTGTAACCGGCCCGGAATGCACGTTATTGACATTAAAACATGCTTAACCAAGACCATGCGTGTAATTCATAATGATTACCGGTGCAGGGCGCTATGTTGAGCGCTTACCAAGATTTGTTTACGTGCGTTACGTGGTGCTGAACACGCGTTTATCGGCCCCGATACATGTAAACAACGACATCTGGTAAACGGTGACGAAAATCAAGCAGCAAACCCGAAATATACAGTAATTTCAAATAAATCACTTTTGTAAACCAACCCGTTTTGGCCCTAAACCCGTTCTGACTCGACATCAGTCTGACCTGGCCCCTATGTACTCGAACCCGAACCAAATTAACCATTTTACTTGTATCGACTTGTTCTGGCCCTAATCCACTTTTACAAATGACCCAAGCTCACTCGACTCGACCTGTTACCAGTTCTACACGGTAATCACGTAACATGTTAACTTTTTAAAACTAAAAAACTATAGCAATACTATACTTAAATTAAAGAGAATAAAATACTCGTTTTTATGATGTAGTTATTTTAAGAAAAATATTAACGTGTGAAAAGATATGGCCGTTAAAAAGTCGAGGGGTAGTTGGTTTTGAATTAGGGGGAATATGTGTAACTATTATCTAAATTTACAAAAGTAGTGAAGTTGAGGGACCAAAGTTATATGTATATTTTAAAGAAATGAAAAGACTTAATTACCCTTAATTTTTATATTTTTGATGCATTGTGTGTTGTAAATAAAGCATTGAGTTTGTACCTCTTAAAATTACGAGGTCCCTCACTCATGTTTTATATATAGTATAGATATAGATATACACATTCTAACTAAAAACGAACTAACTTAAATAAAAACTAACCAACTTTACACGAAAAATAGATGCATTTTACAATACATTATATATCATCACGCTTACTCTTTTTTCGTCCCTGAAAAAGATCTATGCAATGGAATCATAATCGGAAAAATTTTCTTAAATCATATAGGTTATTTTAAGCTTAGATAAACGCAAAAAATCATGATTGTCAGTATTGTTGTCCACTTAAACACAACCATCAGCTAATCAAGCCCCCGCACATATTTAGCAATTAAGTTCAAGCGATATCAATAAACCTATGGGTCTCATACCTAATGTAACATTCGTTAATATTCAAACCTGAAAACCACCTATTTAAATTCTCAGATTTGTTATGTGTGTGTATATATATAGGATTAGGTTCATGTGAAAACCATTTTGAAATTAAGAACTTTGAAAGTCATTTTGGACCACAAAAAAAATATTTTTAGGGAAAATAAAAAAATTTATAAAACAAAAAAACGCGAAAATAAAGAAAGTAAAAAAAACCAAAAAATTTTATTTTTCATCCCGGTTTCATAAAAAATAAAAAGAATTTAAAAAAAAATATCTGTTTAACAAAGTTATACATATACGTGTAATACATATTCTTTAATTTTATACAAGTCATTCTTTATACACATATGTACTATTAAGATAAATGATAATGTACATATGTATACATTATGTAAATCGAGATTAAATAAAAATATACTTATGTTTATAAATAGTTTTTTTATGAAACCAGGATGAAAATAAAAAATTTTGGTTTTTTTGCTTTTTTAAAATTTGGCTTTTTTTGTTTTATAACTTTTTTTATAATTTTTTTAAGGTTTTTTTTTGTAGCCCAAAATGGTTTTCAGTGTTCTCAATTTCAAAAAGTTCTCTTAAAATTCTTACCCTATATATATATATATATATATATATATATATATAATATGTTATTAATTAATCTCAAGTTTTTGTTTCATGTGTTTATGCATTTATTACATTTAAATCAAGTGCAGGGGTGTAATGTATCAGATTCTAAAGTTTGTAAAAAATCTCCCTGTCATGTTACGCGACGGCTTTCCTCAAACTCGTCGTGCTGCGCGACGAGGTCATTAACTGCGTGTGCCAAAATTTGGTCACGTTACGTGACCGAAAGGCACCATGGTCGTCGTGTAGGGTGCAAATGAGGTCCGTTGCTGGGAAGATCGCTTTAACACGCTTGCCCTACATATTTTATTTTTTATTACCTTTAATTTTGTGACTTTATTTTAAATAATGTACCTTATTATTTTTTATCTTTTGACAAATCTCGTGTATACACGGGTTCAAAAACTAGTGTATATATATATATGAAAAAAATGTTGTGTTGCGTTCCTGTGGTTTTAAGGCGGAGGCACATATTAGTCCCCAAAAAATGAACTGGTTGCGTCCTTGTGGTTTCAAAAATGAACTATTTGTGTCCCGACGTTACTTAACTGTGTTAGCTTCAGGGGTATTTTTGACATTTCACCTATAATATATATATATATATATATATATATATATATATATATATATAGTTGATTTCATTTGAAAATCATTTTGAGTTTTAAGAACTCGAAAAAACTTAACGTGACATTTTTTTTTTTGCAAATATGTATTATACGTAGGTTACATGTACGTAGAAAAATTACAACATTTTTACGAACCGAATCGAATTTTTACATAGGTGTAACAGACGTTTAAATTAGTGTAATCCCTATTCATCTTTATTCTCTCTCGTACGTAATTTTTTAATTAGATTTAATATAACAACATAATTTAACCTATTTGATTAAATGTGTGGTTAAAAATGAGGTTCTTAAAGTTTTTAAAACTCAACAAGTTTTCAAACTATCCCTATATATATATACATATACACACACACTAGCTTTTATCCCCCGTATTACGGTGGTTGTTTTACATTATTTGTTTATAATATATATATATATATATATATATATACATATATATATTTGAATTTGAATTTGAATTTTATTTATTGTAAGGAAGTTAATAATATACTTAGTATTTGGTGATGAAAGATTTCACAAATAAATGAGATGTTATAATATGGTTTAAAAGCTATTTTTGGGTTTTATTAGACTCATGACCCGTTTATTTTTTTTTTACTATAAAGTTGTTTTTTAATTATAAATAATATATATCGTTTTTTAAATAAATCAGAGATTAATTTTTAATATAATGAGATGTTAACCGTTTAAAGAATATCTTGGTTTGGTGAGACCAATACCCGGTGAATTCGAATCAAATGCATGAGAAACCTCCATTTATAAATAATGCAGTCTAGTAGCTTGAGAGAATGTAGGGAGCAACCGGAGAGTTTTTTAGAGTTTTGTTTATATGTATTATATATACACATACACATACGTGATCACTCTGAGTCCAATAACTTTCATAACTTGTCAACCGGAGTCCCTGTGGTTTCAGAATTACTTTTTTTAACAAAAATAAATTAACCGAACAACTTTTTTTAAACAAAAATAAACAAACCTAACCTTTTTTTTACAAAATAAACAAACCAAGCTACTTTTAACAAAAACAAATAAACCGGACTACTTTATTAACAAAAATAAATAAACGAGATTAGTTTTTTTTTAACAAGAATAAACTAATCGAACTAATTTTTAACAAAAATGAACGAGCGGAACTACGTTTTTAACAAATATAAATGAACCGAACTTTTTTTTACGAAAGCAAACAAATCAAACTACTTTTTTTTACTAAACTAAATGAGCCAAAAAGTAGTTCGGTACGTTTATTTTTTAAAAAAAAATAATTTCGTTCGTTATTTTTTGTTAAAAAGAAGTGGCTCGATTCGTTTATGTTAAAAAAGTAGTTTTGGTTCGTTTATTTTTGTTAAAAAATAAGTTTGCTTAGTTCATTTTTGTTTTTAAAAAGGTTTGGTTTCCTTTATTTTTGTTAATAAAAGTAGTTTGCTTAGTTTATTTTTGTGAGAGAAAAGTTCAGTTCATTTATTTTTGTTAAATAAGCAGTTTCGCTCGTTTATTTTTTGTTAAAATAGTAGTTCGCTTCATTTATTTTTGTTAAAAAAAGTAGTTTGATTCGTTTATTTTTGTTAAAAAGTATTTCCGTTCGTATATTTTTGTTATAAAAGTAGTCCAGTTCGTTTATTTAAAAAATTGTTTGGTTCATTTATTTTGTATAAAAAAGGACCAGTTCGTTTATTTTTGTTAAGAAAAAGTAGTTCGGCTTGTTTATTTTTGTTGATAAAAAAATTCAATTCGTTTACTTTTTATTGATTATGGTTTGGTTGGTTGAGTTTTTGATTGTTTATAGTTTGGTGATTCACTTTTGCATTTAAAAGGAATTTTTTTAATGAGGGATTAAAACTGATCAATCACTTAAACCAGATAATATCATGCTGATAATAAGAAAGGGTAATAAGTTATTCTACCTTTTCCGTTGATGGTCAGTAACGGCAGGGACTCAAATGATTTCTTTTTTAAACCACAGGGACCTAACCAATACTCGTCGTGCCTTTATTCTAAGACCACATGAACACAAATAGTAATTTTCTATCAATATTAAAGAGAAAAAACATTTGTTACCATTTACGTGCTGCAATTATTTATCTGTGTAAATGGTAAATTATTAAAAAAGTTAATTAACGGTATGTCGGTATATAAAATAAAAATGTTATTTGTTTCATTTAAAACATGAATAAATTAACTAGTATTTAATGAAAGGAAAATTTATTAAAAAAATAAATGAACTAAATTGTCAGCACATTAATTTATTTATTAAATTGTCACCACATTAATCTTAATCATTAAATCAGTTTTTCCAAAGAACCAGTTAGTTCCCTACAGTTTTTCTTTTTTTCCCCCTTTTTTCATTGGTGAACACATGACAGTATGACACTTTGAACAGCCATACATGTAATGATTTTAACTAGGGGTGTAAACGTAAACTCGAGCTCAGCCTGTTTTAACTTAAAACGCACGAGTTGGGCTAGTTTTGAGATCTACTTATAAAGCTTGAGCCCAGCTCGTGTGTAATTTTTAAGCATTAAAAGACAGCTCAGTTTGTATAGTGTGAAGTTTTAGAGGAAATAAATACATCCAGTAAAAAGATTTGCAAACAGCTAAAAACTTCAGACCAGTCTACATTGCCCAAAAAATCACATTTGGTTAAGACTTTAATGATATTTTCATTATATACATAAGCATAGATTCTTAAAACTTAAAAAGACATCATCTTCCTAGCTCTGTAAAGTTATTAACCAGAAACTTAACAAACAAAAAAACGGTCTTAAACCGATCATGCATCCATATCATTTCTTTCCCTTTTTACCTTTGTTCTTATTGGGTTTTCTCTTCCCATTCTTCCTTTTTGCATCCCGAGTGTTACCACCACTGGTTTGATTTTCAATCACCTCACTAGTTTTGCTGCTGCTCTCTGACGCTGCCATTTGCTCAATCTTTGATTCCTGTACCATGACATAACGCTTCAAGAAATCATCTATCGTTGGCCTGATAATACGCAGCCTTTCCACAACCCCTTGCACAATCTTCATGACAACCGAATGCTCCACATCTTTTCGACTGAAAAATATCACGGAAGCCCAAGTCTTGAAAAAAGTTCTAAATGTAAGAAATATAAATATGTAGGGGTGAAAACGAACCGAGCCCGAACTCGAGCCTAAAAGTAAGCTCATTTAATAAACGAGCCCGAGCTTCACTTAACGAGCTCGAGCCGGCTCGCAAGCCTAAATGAGTCTATCATTTATATGATTTTTTAAAATATATATTTAATAATTATTAATCAATATAGCTAATCCAGCGAACCCATCATTTGAATCAACGGGTAAAAATCAAACCTAAAACCAACGTTATGAAAAAAATTAATAAAAATAACTAATTAATTTTATACGTAAATTTATAATTGAAAAAATATATAAAAATATTTATAAATATATAAAAAATAATTAATAAAAAGTAACTGAGCCAAACTCAAGCTTAAAAATTTTCTCACAAGCTGAGCTCGAAACAAACCGAGCTCGAGCTCCGTGTATGTTAAAACGAGCCGAGCTCGAGCCAAGTAGAGCTTCGATCGTTTGCTCCCCTAGAAATATGTATATAAACATGTCTAAATTCAAAAAAAAAGTGTTAAGTCTATACCTTGGGCCAAAAGCAGAAGAAAGCAACTTTAAATCTACAATTGCAAGATTTGCTTCATGTACAGCACTTGCATCTTTAAGGGCAGTAGCTAATGTGCTTATATTTTTATCCAATTCTTTCTGCCAAACATAAAAACAAAATGGATCAAACTTACACTATTGACCAACAAAAATATTAATTACAACCCAAATGGTATAACTTCACCTTTATCATAGCTGCATCAGATAAGCTGTTCAGTACCACTTCCCGCTTCCCATTTATAGCCTCGGATATTTCTTCTAGAACTTTCCAATTAATTTGCAGTTCCTCAGAATTCACATTCAGAATATCATCAGGTGATGTGTTTGAAATTGGTGCCTCAAGAATCGTCTCGTTTGAAGGTATTTTAACACAAGGCACAGTTTCTCTTGGAAATAATACACTCATTATCTCCTCTTTGGATTTCTTAAGGTCCACACATAAAGCACACGGAGCATTGATTCTTGGACTTGTGTTCCCCGTGGACACTATCAAAAGGGAATCCCCTACGCTCTTAAATGCTTCTGCAACCACTTCTGGTTTCAGGTTCATGTAACGGCCCTTTCTCCTTCTTAAAAGAACAAGGACAAACTTCTTTGGAAGCAAGTAAGCAATATTCTTCGGTCCCGTCAGCAACTCAAGTAGTACTGGAGAACAATTAGATTCTTGCAAACATATTAAAGACAGCAACATGACCAGCTTCAATGATAACAGTGGATGGTAAAAAGAGAAATTAATATTCGAACTTTTAATCCATGATACAGTGTCGCTTTTACAGTAGAGAATTCGTTGAATTTCTCCAGAAATAAAGGGCATTGCCACTGAAATCATCTGTGGGGGTGCAGAGTAGGCTGACGTACTAGAGTGAATATGTGCAAACCATTGAACAAAAGAAGATCGTGTGGTGTAAAAGATTCTTGAATAGAAAGATGCCATGAAAAGAAGATTTTCCAACAGATACACAAAACTGTGAGGTGAAATGTAGCCAGCACATCTCCAGTTGGCATTAACTGTATCTTCTAACGCGGTAAGCAGTGTTTGAGAAACATAAACGTCTTTAAAGCCACGATTCATAAAAATCTTAAAATACTGCTTCCATGCTGGATTCCACTGAATTTGTCTAGTTATAAGATCGTCAAGTGCTACGGGTTTTCTAGAACCAAGGCACATCATCATCACCTTCCCGATCGTCCAATAGTTAAGGTCACCCTTGAGGTTTTGACTTATAATCTCCTCAAGCAAGTCGAGAGATAGATGAGACTCTCTTAAAGAAATCAAATCAGCAGAGATTGCTCTTCGCCAGTCTAATGGAAACACAAGATCATAATAAGTTGAACAAATTCCTAGAAATCTTTCCAGCTTCTTTGTATCAAAATAAGTTGAAAACTTGCAGTCTAAAAGAAATTTGGAAACCTCAAACATGTGTAGGAGAGACGTGCTTTTATGAAATGCAGAACCATTTAAGTTTGAAATATGCAAACCTTCCAAAGTTTCAAGCACCTTTATACCCACAGAAACTAACTCAGACTGCCAATAAGACCTTATACAAAGCACCAAATCCTTAATACTCATGGTTACAAGCTTCCCATCTCTATGAAGACCCGTTTGACCCGCCTTTTTTATCCATTGAGCTTGCTCGTTGACTAAAATGTAAACAACATTCCCTTTTGACCAGCATTTCCTCACCCCAAAATAATTCAAAATAAAATCAACATGACTCATGTGTTCATTCGGTTCTTTGTGTAAACTTTCAAGACACTGAAAAATATCAAGAACATGTTCCTTCCACGTGTTCCAATAAAAAACCAATGTTCTAACAGAAACTCGGTTCTGAAAGATCATGTTATCACAGTGCTTATCAATATCAACCGGTAATTCATCCTCCCAGTAGTACTTCGAAGAATTTAAACGAAAATGAGAATCCAAAATCTTTCTGATCTTAAATATTTCTCCCCTGAAACTCTTGTTATACTGGGAAACATGAAAACTTATTTTGAGGTCGAGCAAGCTACTACGTTGATCAGAGAGCAAATCAAGCTCACTACAAACAAATTCATATAAAATATCTGAATGCATTTTTGCAAGCGACTTTGCTTTTTCACAAAGTTCTTCATTCTGAGAAAACTGCTTCAAAGGCCAACCTTTGTTCCCATTTCCCCATAACGAGCTAAAAAACACATACCAAAGTAACAGAACCGCTGCATCCTTAAAATGCGCAGCCTTCTCCAAGAGATTAGCTTCTTTTAAAACATCACCCCAAGACCTTGCCAGCTCAGCAGCTTCAAGAAAATAACCCGATTCTTCTTCCAAAACCAAAAGCTCATCACGGCAGCCAACCGACTTTAAGAACACACGTTTGGATTCCATGGAACAGAAAGCACGGACCAACTTCATCATGGATTTAAGATCTTTAAGGTCATGGGAATCGTAAGCACAGCTCTTCAAAAATTCTTGTTCGATTGCTTCTATTTCTTTACTTTGAACAGTACACCACTCTTTCCACTGTTCTATAAACTGCAATCCTTTATCAAATAGTTTCCCTTTTCTGCAAATCGACAAACACTTTGAAAACTCGTTTCCTTTAGCAAAAGCTTCGGCTGCATCATTATAACATTCTGCTAGAGTGAAACATTCTGCTGCTGCATCCATCTTACCACACTTATACAAATAGATTCTTCCTGCACAGATACAAACGATCAAATTTGTAAACACTTTTTGTCCATTTAAAGATTTTTCGTAGAATATCACCACAATATTTATGATTAAGAAAGCAAAACTATCACAACAAATCAACAATAAACAAAATCTTGGAGCAAAAAGATTTACAAGGTTTAACCACTTTGTCATGCTTAATACTACTAAATAAAACACAACCTAAACACCATTTATAAAAATGGATAAAAACTGTGAGCCCTATTTTAAGCACCATATTTTAAAAAATATAATAACAATAATATATAAAAATAACAAGAAAAACAAAACACGTACTGTTTGGTTTTAAAGACATCATTAAGTGTAAAACTGTGAGCCCGTATTTTAAGCACCATATTTTAAAAGATATAATAATAATAATAATAATAATAATAATAATAATAATATATAAATAACAAGAAAAACAAAACACTGTTTCGTTTTAAAGACATCATTAAGTGTAAATTACAAAATTTAAACTTTATTTTAGATAGATGATCTGGCACGAGTTTTTACGAGCCAAGCTGACTCATTTAACTTTAAGTCTAGCTTTCCTTGGCTTGGCTTGACTCGTTTACAGACCTAGATTAGATGTACAAGTATGGGCGGGTCAGGTTGAAATGGGTCTTTCTAGTACAGGTTTAAACAGATCAGGTTGATCTGTAACACTTTCTGTCCATTTTAAAGATTTTCTGTAAGCAATGGCCACATTAACTATAATTAAGAAAGCATATATATCACTGCAATTTCAACCAATTAGACGTTTTTGATACTTCTAGATAAAGCACAACCTAAAACACCAGACATAAGATAATGAATTGAAATTAGGAGCCCCGATCATGTAAATGTTGAGAAAATTAGTGCAGTCACTTAATCTTAGACAGACAATTATGTTTAGAAGAGATGTTACCTGCTCTTTCAAACTCCCTCAAATCACAAAAACAAGATGCAGCAGACTCATGTTTCCCAATAGATTCAAACAATTCTGCTGCTTCTCTGACATTGCGTGAAAAAGCTTCAGGATTTGTTCCCCGCATTTGATCAGCAGATGCTCTCCGACCAGAAGCTTTAGCTAAAGTCTCCCACATCACATCCCCAGCTCTTTCAAAACACATTTGTGCCATCACAAAGTTATTCTCATAAAATAGCTGAAACCAAACAAATGAACAATAATCATGAAACCGTGTTAAAAAACAAATCATAAAACATTTACAGAAGTAATATATCAAATTAAACCTTTTTGCCACGATCCCTCCATTCTTGAGGACTGCTCGCCACTCGCATGGCTTGTGCCACTGAATCATCCAGCTTTCTTAGCTGAACGAAGCCCCTTCTTTTCCAGTAATCAAACATTGGCTTGGAAAGTTCCTCTTTATTTTCACATAACCATAGCCTTTGTCGTGTACGGGTGATTGCCACATACAATTGTTTCAACTCAGAACATAAGACACTATGTCTTGACTCACTGAAGTTAGGGAATGATTGAGGAAGTTTCTCATCGAGCCAATCGTGTTCCTTCATGTATTCATATATAACTCTCCACTGATCTTTCAAAGGGGATGTCCCAAAGAAGTTGTAAAGTAACACATCCTGAAAATGATGGAAATGAAACATCAAAAAACATAAAAAGTAGTCACAACAAAAATAATATGTTCATGACAGAATGAAAATAAAATCACCTGAAACTCTAGACCCTTACATTCCACGATAGTGAGAACACGAGCCTTTCCAATATATTCACAAATCTCATTTTTTGCAGTTTCGTCACGTACCAGGATTACCTGTTCTGCACCAAACCCCACTATTTCCTCTTCACTTCCGCTGCCACCAAAGATTGTAACGATTGCATTTTCATCATTACCAGACTCTAGAAGAACAGGAGCTTCCCCAGAAATAAGACTAGTCTCGGGCTCCAGAATATCAATTGAATGAGGAAAGTAACGGGACAGAACCTGAATAACACTGTGGGCTAAATCAAGAACACCCGCATGAGTTCTAAAGTTTTGTTTTAGTTGAAATATCTCAGATACAATACCCTTCTTTTGTTTTTGAGTTGTGCGAGAACATAAAAACTCCTTATAAAACAAGGATCTAATGTTTTGAAACCTAAAGTCAATGCCTCTTGCAATGGTTTGTGCAGTATCTCCAGCAAATATATAACCCTCTTCAACATTTTGGCAAATATATTTAAAAAGAGAGATTTGCCTCATGCTAAGATCTTGAACTTCATCTATGTAAACATAATCCATTTGGTCGCCCTCATACCTTACACTTTTAAGCCTATGATGAAGGTCAATTACTAAATCACCCAAATCAAACTCCCCACGTTTAGTTTTCAAATTTTCATAGGCTTGAAAAAGAAAGTAAACATTCTCTCTTTCTTGTTTGGTTAAAGTGGATATGCGACTTTCAGACAATAAACAGTAATCCTCAAAGCTCAGTTTACCGCCACTGCTTTCCCCTGCTTGCAGACCCCCTTTTATATGAGAAATTATTTCAGTGAATACCCGAGAAGGGTCAAGTTTCTTTTTAAGATTTTCATTGAAGCGAGGCCAGTAAAGTGAGCAGAACCTATCAAATGTAACCTCCTTTGATCTTATGAAAGTTTGCAATGCAACAGATCCAAAACTTATATGATTACTTTCAGAACCTTCTTTAGCCTCGTGAAATCTTTCAAAGTAAGAACTACCCAGAGTGCCATCTAGCATCATTAAAAATTTATGAAATGTTACCACAAGCGGATAGCTTTTAACTGGGATGTCAACAAACGTGTCTGGAATATCATTGAAGACTGATGCACAATCTGCCTCCTCGAGATTGATCTCAGCTGACGAACTTCCTTGACATGATATACTATTAAAAAGATTAATCATTGAAGTAAGAAAACATAATCAATGCAAGGATATAAATAGAGAGAGAGAGAGATTCAAATATTTTTGCACCTTGTAAGTTGGGAAACATGTTGCTTCACAGCATAACACAATTTGGGGCTGACCGTCACAAAAAGCTGACGGAGAACACTCGGTTTACTACTTTCAGAGTCATTAATAGCTTCAACATCCCTAATTTGATTGTTTTCTACTTCATAAATCCCTTCAGAAGCAACGCGAAAATTAAGATCAATTTGGAACAACTTCATGGTCAAAATTGTGGTTTTCCCAGTTCCCGATCGCCCAATAATGAAAGAACTTTTGCCAAAGAGAATGATATCCATTTGTTCATCAGTTACTTGCATTGGCAGGTCAAGTTCTTCACCAGATAGCAAATGGCTCACCACCCCCCGTGACAACGAGTAGAACTTCATAAGCAGTAAGCTTTCACTCACTTTGGAGTTTTCAACATAAACTCTTCCATCACCAAGACTCACACTTGCCTCACTATCACCTTCGCAGTTGTTTAAAGAATGAAATTTGATTAATTCTTGTGAAGCCGGCCAACTCCTAGGAACTTCAAAATTCCTGAACACCAAAAAAATAAAAAAAAGCATGTATAATCTATGTTAAGAAATAAATATTAGTAATTAGTAGAAAGCAAATAAGCATACCCTTCCAAACACTTTGAAGTGCAGCGATTAATGTAATCATCAGTGTACACGGAAAATATGCTCTCAAGTCTTTTTGTAAGTTTAGGAATTTCCTCCAAGGGTAATATATCCCAAACCTTTAGAACTTGTATGTATTTAACTTCCTTGATGATGTCTATTGAGCAAATAACATAAAGACCTTCAACCTTAAACTTTTTAAGAATTTGTGAAGACTTTTCGCAACACATGTCTACACTTGTGTTCTTGGGGCGCCAACCACCAGAAAGTTTCAGTAAAAGATTTATAACAACCTTCTTCAAGCGAGCAAATGTCAGTTTTCCAAACGACTTTCTAAAATCATCACTGAAGAGGACCTAATGAACAAAAACACAGCATATGTCATTATATCACATAATGAGATAATTGGAATCAGAACAAGAATTTTAGGTACAGTACCTTCCATTTTGCATGTTTAAAGAGAACACTATTGCCATGAACCAGATCATCAAGTTGGTCTAGCTCTTTCTTTGCAGCTATGATGATCGACTTCATGCATTCATCAACATCAGCATCAAACAGACAATGGCGATTCCTTGCATCACAGACTAATTCTTGCCACACATATTCACTATTAGTGAGGGTTCTTTCATTGCCCAAAATCCAAAGACAGTGTCTAGACAAAGAATGAAAGACAGTACAAAAACAGAGTCAGACACACAAATTAAAACAAAAGACTAAAGGTTCAAGAGACATGTTTAGATTGAAAGCTTAAAAATTAAGTAAAATGTAACTATGACTACAAAAACATCAATATGATATGCATATAGCGAAACTTTTTAGCTGGCCAGTTTGGACAAAACTTAACACAGATAATACCATGTATATGTAATTTAATCAAAACTAAAGTTCCACAAAAAACGTAACTACAAAAACCAATTGTAAAGATTGTGACAAGATAGTATACCGTGCTCTAGTCAAGGCTACATTAGTCCTTTGAGGACTAGATAAGAAACCAACAGACCCATGACTGTTTGATCTTACTGTTGATAAGATAATAATATCTTCTTCTCCGCCTTGAAACCCATCAATGGTTTTCACCTTCACTGAAAATCCATCAAGTTTCTCATACTTTTTGGGAAGTTTTTCTTGAATGGAAACAACTTGAGCAGCATAAGGAGATACGACACCAATAGTAACCTTCTTTTTAGAGTCTTGCCATGCTGTAATTGAGGGAAAAAACAGCGGTTAAAAAAGTGGTTAGATATAGGTGACTATTAACCACACAAAAAAAGGTGGTTAAACATAAGTGATTATTAACCACGCAGATACAAATGTTAGTATCTGAGTTCAAACACAAATATATATACTTTAATAAGCCATATTCAGTTTATGTTACAAGTGCTGCAAAATTATTCTACTTGCTTTACAACAAAAGATATAGAATTGCAACATTATTCAAGTGTTGCAACATTATTATACTTTCTTTAAAACAAATATATATACTTTAATAAACCATATTCAAGTGCTGCAACATTATTTTACTTTCTTTACAACAAAAGATATAGAACTGTACAGATCCTAACTAACTAACAAAGATAACAAATACCTTTGTATAGATTTTGCACAATCTTAACCACAATAGCCACCTCAACCATATTTCTCCGGCTTCGTTCCTCGTCATCTCTTTCTTCTCTTCCCCCAACAACGTTTATAAACGAATATGGACCAAACATAGGTCCAGAAAGATATTGTTTTTCATAACTTTCACACATCACATTATCTGCATCCAGAATATGGTTTTGATAAAATTTCCAATTTGGAAAAGAACTTATAGAAGGATGCATCCTGTACTGCACATCCAGTAGATGCTTAGAATGGCCCAAAAAACTCAGTCTGCCAAATAGGCTTCTTCCATAGCCAGCTTCAATACATATCTGTCCACAAACATTCAATCTGTATATATAAATAAAGATTTAAACATAAACAAAAGGCAGTAAAAGTAAGTTTAGACTTACATTACTGGAAACCATAGCAGGTAACTGACACTCGTCTCCAATGAGAATAGCATGTTTTATCCCGGGAAGCTGAAGAGGAATGGTGGATTCAGTCTCTTGCAACTGGGCAGCTTCATCTATTACCAAGATCTCCAAAGGCTTCATTCCAATAGAATGTAACTTGTAGGAAGTAGAGGTTGTGCAGAATATAAGTGAAGCATTTTGATAACAGAAGTTAGTTATTGCAACTCTGTTCAAATAATGTGGAAAAGCAAGTCTTTCAAGAGAAATTTGCAAAGCGTTTAGAACAGATAAAGATTTGGCTCTAACAAAACTGATTGATGACATATCACCCAACTTATCAAGATCATTTAGAAACAATTTAGAAGTGAAAAGTTGCTCAAGCTCATCAGAAACCAAACTCTTTTCAAACAATAGTGATTTAAAAAAACTTAAATCGTCCAAAAGAGAGACCATCATTTGGTAATTGTGTTCCTTCATAAAACTTTTTGGAATATGGGTCAAGAATATTAAGATGCATCTCTTGAGAGGCAATACACATGAATTGAATCGATCACGCACATACTCAATGAATGATTTGACTTCCAACTTAGTAGTTTCAGTTTCATTTTTATTTTCGGCTGCAAGTTGTTTTTCTTTAAACAACTCATTTTCCAAATAAACATGATATTGGGAAACACAATCTTCAAGAAAATCAACCATTGATCTTATGCAGTGCTTCCAGCCGGTCAAAGACCCAAAGCACTCGGCAAGCCTCTTAACCCGATTTTCCAGATACATTTCTTCAATCTCTGTACCAAGTTTCAACCGTTGTTTGTTCCCAAACAGAAGTACATCTCCAATACAATAAAAGAAATTCCCGTTGGCAGTTGTAGCATTAGATGCCTCCTTTACCAGATTTAGCACACGTGAAGCTACTTGTATAATAGCAACATTCGTAGGAGCACACGTAAGTGTCCTACGGTTCATTTGCAAAAGAATAAACAACACACTTACAGTTGTTGTTTTCCCCGTTCCAGGTGGTCCCCATATCTGCTCCACAAAAGAACCGTGACAACATTCGGTTTTACAAAGGGCTGCCCTAATTGCTGCTGATTGAGATTCATTCAGCTGCTCAAAAAGATGTGAATCAAACATCTGAGATGAACCGTTATCGAAAGAACAGATATTGCAGCTTTCTTTAACCTGTAACCAACACATTACACGTTCACAGTTAAGAATGATATTACCAACTGAAGAGGATACTAATAGAGTTTGTTAATCAAAAAACTTACCATAGAATCAGTGTAAAGAACCTCTTTAATGATATTCATATTCTGGCGCATGTGCAATGAATTCCAAATTCTTTTGTTTGTTGTGATATTCATCAAGAAAACAACAAACATCCCTTCTTGGAATTCAATTTGTTCTGAAGCTTTTACTTTGAAACACATTGATGTACTATCAACATCACTATCGTCATCTTGATTGATTTGGTTAACTAACAAAAAAGCCCACGTTCTTCCCACACGCTGCAAATCTGGAACCGATTCAGGTTTTCCATCTGCTAAAATAAGCAAATCACCGGGTAATGTTCGGTAAGGCTCTTTTCCCCGTTCACTAGTTTTGTTTCTCCAATTACCAACAGTAACAGTATACAACATTTTTCCATGACGTTTATTCTCGTTTAAAGAAAATATTTCAGCATATGGAGCTCTATACATGGACTCCATAGAAGATGCCAGCTCAGTACGAGTCTCCTCTAGCAAAGGATAGATAAAGGAACCAACATAGTGTTTTTCAGACTGAAAAGTAAGTGGTATGTTCTCCACCTACAAATATCATTATTCGGTTAATTTCATCTAATAGAAAAGAAAGCCATTGTTTCTTTTATCAAAACAACTAATCAAGAAAACAAACTAAACAATGATAAATTAAACTTCATAAACCATTATAATGTTATATGACTATTTGAAATTAACAAAAATGAGATTCAATACAAGAAGTTATAAGACATATTAATTTATAATCTAATCATCAGGCAGCCAATTTTGGAATTCAACTTCATGTGCAATCTAAGAGTAAAGACTAATGCATTGACTTCATAATCATGATAATAATATATGAACACTTGAAATCAACAAAGGTGAGATTCATTAATAAAATAAAACCTAGAGTTTTAGTGTTTATAGAGGCCCTCATTCAAAATATCTTCAAGGGACCATAAAAATACCATCTCATCAAAACCAAGCTATAAGAACTTCATAAATCAAGATAGTAACAATTGAACAATACATCAAGTTACAAGTAAAGACTTATACATTGACTTCAAAGTCAAATGACAAAAGTAAACTTCATAAACCATGTTAATAATAAATGAAGAAAACATCAAGTTATAAATAAAGCCTAAATATTGACTTCAAGATCAAATGACAAAACTAAACTTCATAAACAATGATAATAATATACAAACAATACATCAAACTATAAGTAAAGACTTATACATTCTTCAATGTCAAATGACAAAACCGAAGTTCAAAAATCATGATAATAATATTCGAGCAATACATCCAATTATAACTAAAAACTAAAACACTGACTTCAATGTCAAATGACAAAACTGAAGTTGATAAATCATGATAACAATATATGAGCAATACATCTAACTTATAAGTAAAAAGTAAAGCATTAACTTCAAGTATTGGAATGTATTATCAGATTTGGGCCCACGGGCTTAATTAGATTAATGTAATAAGCCAGTGGCCCTAATCTAATTATACATTCCAAAAATAATTATACTGAACATTATAGGGGTGTGCAAGAAACCAAAAAACCCGATTCGAAACCGAACTGAAATAAAAACCTACGATTTGGTTTTATATTTTTGTAAAAATCAAACCAAACTGAGTTTCTAAATTTTTGTTCTTTTATATTTTATATTAAGTAATTTATAAAACTTTAATAAATATTTAACTCAAATATATTTAGTCAAATGTATAATAGTCTATAATTTTACAATTAACAAAATTATTTATACCTAAATTCATTTATTTTTGCCAACTTTTTGTTCGGCCTAAAATTTACAGGCTCAAATGGCAAAAACAGAAAAAACCGAAACAAAAAGAAAACAACCGAAGTTTTGGTTTTCGGTTTGGTTTTAGCCTAAAACCGCACCAAACTGCACCACGCACACCCTTACTAAACAACAACAACATAACTCATGATAATAAAAATATACTAACAATACAACTGTAACATTAACTTCCAAGGCCAAATGACAAAATTAACCTTCATAAATCATTATATTAATTAACAATAATAATAAACAAACACTTGAAATCAACAAAAATGAGACTCAATACATAAACTAATTACAAATAATAATAATAATAATAATAATAATAATGGACCTGGTGTTTATAAAGGTCCTGATTCAAAATATCTTCAAGAGACCACGAAAACACCATCTCATCAAAGCCATGCCTATGACGTGCTTCGTCGTCTTCACCAAATTATCATCCATTATTATTATCTCCTTCTCCTGTTGTATCAAATACATACATTACACTCAATAATAATATTAACTTATAGACGAAACTTATCGTAAACACAGTAACAGTTAATAATAATAATAATAATATTTAAATAGACCTGGTGTTTATGAAGCTGCTGACTGTCATCACTATCGTCTTCCATTATAATGAAATGCAGGTTTTGATTTGAGTATTAACTGATAATTAGGTTTTCTTACGCTCGTTTATATAAAATGTCCGTACGAAAAAGGTGAAATGTGTTGGTTTTGAGATAGAAAATGGGAGTGAAATTGCAGCAAGTGAGTCTCCTCAACTTCTTCATATTATTATTATTATTATTATTATTATTATTATTTCTTTTTTACTGTTGTTGTGTGTGCTTTTGATCCGCGACTGCCACGTGTCGTCTTTTCATTTCACGAGTTATAATAAAAGCTTTTTGTATGTGAGTGAGAACAAAAGGTTATATGTTTTCAGACCTTGTGAGTTGTGACAAAAACTTATATGTTGGTATTTCTCGTTTATCGCGGACAAACAAAAAGAGAATTGTCTAAGGTGCTGTTTGTTTTTGCAGACATAAACTGTCTGTAAGCTGATTTCATCTGTTTTTATGTCTGCAGCTGAATATGTGGTCTGAAGCTCTGTAAGCTGAAAAAATAAGACTGTTTGTTTTTATAAGTTGATACTGTTTGCATAAACTGAAAATATGTAAATTATCAAACTTATCTCACTGGATAGAAGTTATTTAACATTCAAGTTACATAAAATTATAATATTAAAAACAAGTTTAAAAAACACATAACATAAAATAAACTCAAAGCACATAAAATAAACTCAAATACCATAACAAAAACAAATGGCTTAACAAAAACAAATCAAAGGTGGTTTGGGTCAAATACCATAAACCGACACACTCTTTTTTCTTAAAATGTATTTTCCTAAAGACGAAAGTTTATGGACCAAAATAAAAGAAATCATTTATATATGTTGACTTCTCTGAAAACTACTACCAATCTTGCCATATATCTCTGAAAACTACTACCAATTTCATAAATCTTCAACAACTCTCAAACAAAAACAACCAGACAATCAAACTCTAAAATACACACTTATAGCACATCTGGTACACTAGAATCTATCTACTGATTACAACAATCATAAAGACTAAAACTGGAAAACAAACGGATTCAAGAATCAAAACCCTAAATTAACAGAAGATGAACAAAATTGATGTTTGAGAGAGAAACTGAACGGATTGTATGAATCACGATAAAACTTCTCGACTCTTTCAATTTATATAAGCAGACCAAATCAGCCCAAAACACAACCACCAGAACGAGGTGGTCGAACGGCGGTGGTCGAACGGTTTAATGATGAAGCAGCGGGGGGTCGACGGAGGTGGTCGAACGGTGGTTATGGCGGCGGTATGGCGACCGAACCAAGGGAGAGAGCAGGAGGCGGTATGGCGGTGGTTATGGCGACCGGAACCAAGGGAGAGAGGAAGAGAAGGAGTGTACCTGGAGGAGCAGAGGCGGTGGCGATGGCTGCCGGCAAGTGGAGGAGCGACGGAGGCGGTGGCTAGGGTTGGAAGGGCTGGACGACCGGTTGTGGAGGATGAAGACGTTTGAAGCATGTTTCAATAGCTTTTGTTTTAAGAAGTTATAAGCTGTTTGCAGATCTTATTCTTTTAAAAAAACAAACTGTCTTCACAGCTGATTGTCTGCGCGCCTGCAGACATTACTCTCCTGAAGATGTTTGAAGCAAAAACAAACATCACCTAAGACTCTAAATACTATATGTTGGTCTAAGTCGGCCGTATGAAGTCTTTAATCGTTGTCAAGTTATCTTAAGTTTTGGAAAAAAATTCACCCACCCAAATATCACAAATATTCCGGTCTTTAATAAATTGAGAGGTTCATGGACAAACTTATTCAGGTTCATGGTGTAGTTTGTATAGATAAAAAAATATAAAATAATTTTTTTATTTAACCCAAGCCTAACGGTCAAATCATGAAACCCCAAGCCCAACGTTCACTTCACCCCACCACCGCACTCGCGGCTGGCCGTTGTGGTGTGCGCCACCCGTTGAAATTGGTGGTTGCGAGATCACAACGCACAGTCTTAGATTTGAACATATATAGCTATGCGAGTCATTTTTATTATTTATCTAGTGTTGTTTAATATAATTTAACATGTTACAAAACACTAAATTTATATACGCCCATGATAATGATAATTGAAATTCCTTTAAATTGGTTTTGATTTTGTTCTTGTATAAGATTTTATGATGGAAAATTAGTTCATGTTAAATGTGTAACGCTCTTTACCCTTGTTTGACAAAACTTTATATATGCACGTCCGAGAATTAAAATATTAAAGAAAACAAGCATATTTAAGGGAAGTGAAAACAATAATGAAAAAATGACACAAACATAAAACTTTTAGCATTAAAACCTCTCGTAAGGTGAAAACATACATAACTAAAAAAAACACAATATAACTAGTCTTTTGTAGAACTATTAAAGGCATGCAATCATTAGTTACTATTGTAGTTATGTCATATTTGTCCACAGGGCCAGCCCAAGGGCTAGGCAGCCGTGCAACCGCACATGACCCAAAAAGTTTTGGAGCCCAAAAGAAAAAATTCGGGATTCGAAATAAATTTATTAGATACAAACGGAACTACAACAAACATATCTTATCGCTCATATGGTATGCTATGTTTTTACAACCTGTGGACTCGCGTTCAATTCACGGTTATCACACTCTTATTTTATATTTTTTTTTCAAAACTTATATTGCACTCATTTTCCTGAAACTTAAATGGGCTACAATGTTCTTTTTCTTTTCTTTTTATGGCTTGGGTCAATTTCTTTGTTTGTATTAAAATCTTTTATATTATATATATTTATATATATAATATAGTTTTTTAAAGCAAAAGCCCATAAATAAATTTATAAAATTCAAGTTTCATGTAATTCAAAGAACAATAAGTATGTATCTTTTTGTCCAAATAGACTAATCCGAGCATTTTTTTTTTTGTTTCTCTTTAAAAACAAGTTCAATATACATGGGCCAATTTTTTCCTTGCACAGGGCCCTAGAGGTACCCCGCATCCTCAGAGACCGGCCCTCAGGGGCGAAGCTCAATGGGGACCGGGGTGGCCCCGGCCACTGCCGTTTTCTCTGTTGTTGGGTAAATATCACGATTTTGCTTGAAAATTTTTATAGGTATTAAGCGCGGTCACCCCGATGTATTTTTCCAAAATGCTACCGGTCACCACTGATTATTTTAAAAGTATAATACTCCATTGCTTGGCTTTTTTTTCCTAAAATCTCGTAGTATTTATAAACAAAAGTTACAAAATAATAGTCGAATAGTAAAATATTTGGTTTTATAAATATTTTAGGTCTTTGCAATTCCTATTCCGGGTATTCACCCATAGGGATGAGATCGGTACCATACTGGTACCAATACCAAAATATTCTGTTCGATACCAGTATTTAAGGTAAAATTTGAGAAATACCAGTGCCGAAACTCAAAACTTTGGTACCCATTCGGTACAGACGGTACCAAATCTGTACCAATTTCGGTACCGGTAGCAATACTGAATTTGCTTATCCATACTCACCCTTCCTCTTGCGCTGTGATGAATATTTTAAGTCTTTGTGGTTAAAAATTATTTTATTTTTTTATTGTAAGAACAATTGTTTTAATAAATGAAGAAATTAGATATATATAGATGTTATATTGTTTGATCCAACCCGACCCGAATCACCGGCATGAACCGAATCGTCGACCCGAAAATTTTTGAGTCTGTGACTTCGGTCACCCCCGTGACTAAGTCCAAGCTTCGCCACTGCCGGCCCTGTTTGTCCAATGTCCATATACTACTTAATTACTATTTTGGGTCGTGTGCATCCAATGAGACTTATGTATTTTCATATCCTAGCTAGCATTACTTGTGATACCATGGCGAACTTGTCCATATGATATAATACATTAGAAGATTTGGTTAAAAATATTTTTCCCATAAAGTTTCTTTATTTAGAAACTTTAATATTTGATTAATGATTAGGCTAAGACTAGACTTAGTACCAAGAAGTGATATTTACGTACTTAGAGACTTAACTAAGACTTAGCAATAATGATGTAAGTATGGTATGATCAAATCAAACCCTCATGTATATGTTACATGACATTAATACGTTATTACTTGATTATTTAACCGGGGATTCTCCTAATTGTTTTTGCTTGTTGGTTGCATGTTTTCCTACAAGGTAAACTACATATATACTTACTCAATTTTACTTTTACTTATTTTGAGGTGATTCATGTTTTCGCTATTGTTTTCATAAATTGATTATAAGTGCAAAGGCATGTGCTTTGGGATATTGACAAAAACCTTTAACTCATTATGTTGGGCTATATGTATTATGTATATGAGTAATATAACATTGACCCCTTTACACTAGTTTTCAATTGAGGAGACATGAGGTTTGCATCAACCTCTTGGTGTGGAATCCAGTAAATGGTCGATCAATTATGGTATCATATGTCTTTAGACATGATTGATTAAGGGTAACCATTCCTTAATCAAAGATCGACAATCCTAAGTAGACTTTACTTGATCACGAGAGGATCAAAATGCAATTTCCATAATTTCGTGTAATTAATTAGGAAAATTGGTTTTAAATAATCCAATCTATGCCCTATTGGTAAATATCAGTCCCAACTTTACACTTGTCTGCTGGCAGTACCAACTATTTGTGTATTTACTTTTAACGGGCCGCGACTAACGGATGTTAACTCCGTTAGTCTTTGTCTGACGTGGCCATCCCAACTGGCAAAAACTTGATTACGTGGAACGTTATGTGGCGGCTAACTGTATCCATCCCACCACTAAACCCATCATCTTCAACCTAATACTCTTTACAACCCACAACCACCACAACACCACCCCTGCAGCCATCGCCGGAACCCCGACCACCACCATGCCCATCCACAGCAACCTCCGCTAGAACCCACCACCTGCAACTAGGGCTGTAAACGAACCGAACGAACACGAATAAGGTCCTGTTCGTGTTCGTTCGTTAAGAAAATAGCGTGTTCACGAACGGTTCACAAACACTTACCGAACGAGATTTTATGTTCATGTTCGTTCATTAAGGAAACGAATGTGTTCACGAACGGTTCATGAACACAAGCGAACACAAATAAAATCAACAGAGCCTAGAGATTGAGACCGACGTATTCATCAATGTGAATAATGAAAGCATGTAAACGAATCAAACAAACACAAACAATAGCATATTCATGTTCGTTCATTTAACTTTAAACGAATATGAACACTTAATCGAACAAATATTTATGTTTCTTTTCGTTTATTTAAAAAAAGAGTATTTGTGTTCGTTCATATTCATTTGTTTATAATTTAATTAAAGGGAACATAACTGAACAAAGATAAACGGACATAAATAAATATAGATGAACAAATGTAAGTGAACACAACAAACATAAATGAAAACACTTCAATGAACACAAATTAAAAAAATATAAAACCTTTAATTAAATGACTCATCCAGATAATAATTAATTATTTTATATTAATACATATAAGAACATGAATAAACAAACATAAATAAACGAACATAAACGAACGTTCATGAACATAAATGAACGAACGAAACATGCGTTCATGTTCGTTCGTTTAATTAAACGAACACAAATTTTTTGTTCGTGTTCGTTCGTTTAATAAATAAACAAACTTCCCGCCAAACGGTTCACGAACCGTTCACCGAACGTTCGGTTCGTTTACAGGCCTACCTGCAACTGGCCATCTTCCGGCCATCTTCTCTGACCCCAACTTGCCGGAGTTCTGCCCTAATTTTGCCGGAGTTCACAAAACCCATTTCCGACTATACCATATACCTCCTTTCAACTTGGTGGTGGTCGGTGGGTTCAAATCAGATCCGACTACTTCAACCGCCTTCAGACGGCAAGGCACCACGTCCGCCGTGCGTAGAAGGGTTTCTCTCAATGGTTATTATTATTGAATGAACCTTCCGTCGTACTGATCGGACATGTGCTAGTGGACGCGTAGCCCCGTGTATAGCCGTGATGTCTGCAACTTGACGTTCCCGGTTTTTACCCCTATTCTGATTATTATACCCTTTGCTCCGGCGAGATAAATAAAACCCTAATTAGGAACTGTAAGGCTGCAGCGGTGGGTGGTGATTTGTATTTGTAGCAATTGATTGTAGGAAGGAGACAATGGTGGTGGTTGTATTATATAGAAGAAGATAAGATGGGTGGACATGCAGGTGGTGGGTTCCAGTGGAGGTTGTTGTGGATGGGCATGGTGGTGGTCGGGGTTCCGGCAATGGTTGCAGGGGTGGTGTTGTGGCGGTTATGGGTTGTAAAGAGTATTAGGTTGAAGATGATGGGTTTAGTGGTGGGATGGATACAGTTAGACGCCACATAACGTTCCACGTAATCAAATTTTTGTCAGCTGGGATGGCCACGTCAGACAAAGACTAACGGAGTTAACATCCGTTAGTCGTGGCTTGTTAAAAACAAATACACAAATAGTTGGTACTGTCAGCAGACAAGTGTAAAGTTGTGACTGATATTTACCAATAGGGCATAGTTTGAATTATTTAAAACCAATTTTCCAATTAATTATGTTGTTACATGTAAAAGCTATTTTAATTAAAAAAATAAAAAGATATATAAAAATAAACATTTAAAACAACATTTTTTTTACAAAAATGAGGCTAAAATGATTTTCTTGTGTGTGTTTACAACCACATGGGTTTTCAAATTAGTTCGATAACCGAAGTTTTGCTTTAATGAACGATCTGGTTACGAAAATATTGTTTCTAATGGCCATCTAATAATCGGATCGGTTTAGTAGGAAAAGAAATTTAATTTTAGCATACTTGTTGCGTTGTGTCTATCTAAAAGACGATTTAACACAACACTTTTGTATATACACACACATGTTCACATGCCTTTATTTTTTCTTATTCTTTTCATTTTTTACTCCTTTTCCTGATATGATCGACTTGCTGTTTTGACTACTTTTTACTTGATGCGTAGCAACTTATCTAGTTATCTTTGTATGCTTTAACCACTTTAAAAATGCTAGCGGCCGGTGTAGTGGCCAGTTCAACTCTTGCTTTCTATATTAATGTAAACACTACATTTTAATTAAATTAAAAGATTCAGTACTATCAAAGAAACGAATATAGTTATTATTACACACACTCGTATTTGTTTGATTATGGTTATAATATATTTATGTAATATTTGTTTGATTATAGTTATAATAACTTATTGCAACACAACACTCGATCACATCCCACATTTATTAAATAAAAGGTACTTAGACAATACTTAGACAATAAGTAACACACCATGCAATAAAAACATGCAACTCAAACAGGACTCTCAAAGACCGGGCACACATGATGCTCGTCCGGCCATGACGTAGTAGCTATATATAGATCAATCGATCTAACATTGTTTGACACAAAAGCATCCGCGTCTAAGACCACGACACTTTCCTCTAGGAAACCCTTCACTTTTGCACACATTACCACAGTTGGTGTCGCTCAAGCACGGCCCCTTAAACTTCTGGCTCTTTGACTGGCATGTCCTTGCTTCCGCCACCATCGGACCACCCATTTCTGTATACATGATAAATAATACATGTTACATAATTGTACGCGTATTCAAAACAAATAATGTTTGTACACAAAATCAAGAGTTTATTCACAAGTAGCTAAAGTTACTACATAAGCATGCATGCATGTTTTAACATATATGAAATGGATTACCATTGGCCAATAGACACATGACAACAAGCAACAATGTTGCAAATAGCTTTATGGAAGACTTCATCTTCACCCAATGATCTAGAGAGAGAGTGAGAGAGAAGTGGTGACACAGGGCATATATGAGTAAGGTGTTTATATAGAGTTGGTTTATAGTGTGAAGGGTGTTCTCATTTTTATTTTCTCATTCTTTACTTTTCTAAAAGGCAAAATGATAGTTAGGCCCTCCACTAACGCAAAAGAAAAGGAACTAGAACATGCTAGTGATATTCTTCAATCATACAATACTATGATAATTCTTTAATTTATTTATATATTGTGACGGATCTTAAACAAATAATTTTTGTGGGCCGAAAGATTTTGAATAAATAATCTGGATGAGCCGGACTTAATACATATTTTGTTTTATTGAGTTTTTTTTAGAAATTGCACTACCTGATGAAAAAACTTGTAAGGTCCGGCCAGTATGAAGATCCGCCCCTGATTTTTAGTACATCAACCGAGAATTTTTTTTCCATAAATTATTGACTCAAAATAGATGTTTAGCTTATGCTAATAAATATTTTAGGAGTTAATTACGGACACATATAATTTTAATAGTTTGGTTTGGTCCACCTTTGTAGTCTAATTAAGTAAGTTTTAATATGTTTGGAATGTATCGTTTTTATTTTGTAATTAGTGTAGATTCTAACACTAATTTCCATTAAAAAGTATATGAATCACCATCTAATAAGTCCGGAGAAGTGGGTTCGAGGCGGTCACTATTGATGATGCATCTTGGAAAATGTTTAAGAATGCACAACAAGCCTTGATTAATGTTACTCTTACTATACTTTACACGAATAATTCTAAACTACTCACCTAAGTTTGAACATGACACCTCCTCTCTAAGAGACATGTGCCTCTGCCCCACAGTAGTGTGTGCGTTTAGTTACACTAGTGTTAATGTTAGTATGTGACTTGGAGGAGGTTGTTTCCACTTGTGGATGAACGGGATAGGGGGGGCCAAAGAAGAAAACGAGGGAGAGAGATCTAAGATTTTTTTTTACGTTTACAACAAAACGGTAAAATAGTCGGTTTAAAAATTAAAAGTCTCTAAAGAAAATTAGCGTCAACCCGGGCTATAAATAAAAACCAAATAACTCAAACATACGAGTTTTGAAATTTAGAGTCTAAGGGGGTGTTTGAGATTCCTTATTTTTACCTCCTTATAGCTTATTAACTTCGTATAAGTTAAGAAGATGTTTGAGTTTGTTACTATCATATGAAATATTCCCTAATTGTAACTTTGCTATGTTTTTAAAAATGGAAATATGAGTTTTTGATAAGTTAGAAGGGAGTGACTTACAAAAACAACATATATAAGTTAAAAGTATATAAGTTAAAAGGAGGTGCAAAATCAGGAATCCCAAACATGACCTAATTAATATGTGAGAATAATAAACCAAGAAAAACTGTGTGTAACTCACTATTTTAATATTCAACTTCATAAGGAATAATTTTAGATTTTATATTAAAACACAAAGTTTAGCTTATTTACTTAAAACATTTTAATAAAAAATATGTATAAAAGGCTTATGGAAAGATATGAACATGATCACATGAAGATAATGCAAAAAGGTAAAAGCACTATGTGGTGTGTATGAATGGGTTTTGCCTGCAACTTTTGATTAGACCACGAGTCCATGTTTAATGTTTCTTTTCTTTTTCTTAAACTATAGTTAAAGGTTACAAATTACATAATGAGATATTAAAAATTTCCAACAATAATTATGTTTCATTATCGGATTTTCGCAAGCTTCAATTCTTTGAATAATATGACTTTTCAAATTTTAAAAATTAAATAATATAACTACAAAGACTAAAATAAACAACTCAACGCATCCTTCTCATAACCTACCTATAAGATCTCCAACAAGTTAGATTAAAATGGGTACGTTTGTTTGTTTTTGCATTGCTTATGTAATTTACAAGTCAGATATATATATATATATATATATATATATATATATATATATATATATATATATATATATATATGGCACCATGCCCCTTACCATTTATAAACTACTAATAGATATAAATAACAATTTTCATTTCTAACAACTGTATACATATACATTGCTATGATATAATCATTTGTTAAAACAAAATACATTTTTTTTAAAAAAAAAATGCATCGAACTCAAAGTCTATTAGGTTAATCTTTTCCTAAAAGAATTAAGTGTCATTTTAGTACCTGTGGTTTTAACAACTACGCAACTTTAGTACTTTTTTTGAATTTTTCGCAACTGGATACCCCATGTTAAAAAAACTGGCCATTTTAGTACTTTTTCGTTAACATGTTTAATTTGTCCGTTAAGTCAAGGGCATAATAGTAACTTTAGTTTTTTTTTTTAATTTTCTTTTTTCTGTTAACTCCTTCCCTTCCCCCTTTATTATCATCCAAACCGTAACTACGAGTTCTTTCACTCTCAGCCGCCTCCCTCATTTCTTTATACCTCTCATCAAGCGGTTGATTCTGTTGGTCACCAGATATCAATTTTCGGTCTTCGTTACCACCGTCTTTACCAACTTTCTGTTCTTCATCTTTAACGTTTTCTGAATACGAAGAACTCCGATCAACAACAACTTCACGGTCCCGGTTCACTTCAACCGCAGGGCTTTTAACCGACCCGACACTTCTCCTACCCCTACCTTCATCCGAAAACCTTCTTCTCCCACTACCCGAAACCACATCCTCACCCGCACCACCAACCTGATTCTTCAAATTACCATTCTGCCACTTCCCATTACCCGAATTCAGCGGAACTAAACCCTTGGAAACTAAATACTGAGTTGCCAATTTCCCTAAACACAGCTGCCAATTCCCGATGATAATAAAGGAGGGAAGGGGAGGAGGGTTTGGATGATAATAACGGGGAAGGGAAGGAGTTAACAGAAAAAAGAAAATTAAAAAAAATAATATTAAAGTTACTATTATGCCCTTGACTTAACGAACAAATTAAACGGGTTAACGAAAAAGTACTAAAATGGCCAGTTTTTTTAACATGGGGTATCCAGTTGCGAAAAATTCAAAAAAAGTACTAAAGTTGCGTAGTTGTTAAAACCACAGCTACTAAAATGACATTTAACTCTTTCCTAAAATGATATCATCATGCCTTTTGAATTAAAAATGTTATCTTATATTACTATGTCTTGATACTTTCAGAGATTCATAAATTACGAGAGCATTAGTTGTCATAGCAAAATGCAATTTTTAATGGGAAAAAAATTATTAAGAAGAATGAGAATAAACAAAGAGAATCCAAATCAATCTTATCATGCAGCTACAACGATAAAAATTAAAAAAAAAAAGAGTACATCATAACTAGAGAAAGCTATAGTTCGAACATGAACAAGGGCCTCGTTTGTTCATTTGTGTTAGCACTGTGACGCGGAACCGTGATTCTTATCACATTTTTGGCTCAGAGGGGCTTTGAATGGAAAGAGGAAGCCTACCGGTTCAAAAATTGGAAATGAAATTTCACAGATTACCTGTACATGTAGTTTATATTCTCTCTCTTTTTTTTATGGGATAAAGAGATCGATATTCCAAGCTTTTATTAATTTCAAAGAACTAAGTTTATGTTCTCTTTTTTTTTAGATAAAGGGGCGGTATTCCGACCAAGCTTTAATAAATTTGGAGAATAGACTTACAAAAGAGAAAAAGTAAAAGTAAAATGTTTTAGACTATCTCCCTATCTCAGGACATGTCCTCTAGTATAGTCTACTCTCAACCAACTATCAAAATGGGCCTAAACAAACGTGTGGTGCGTACAACCCGACCCATCTAATGTTAACCACATTTCTATCTATCTAGCCTCAAGCTGGGCTTTAGCCGGCCCAATAGAAAATACAATCACACCACCCCTTTTATTATGGGAGACGGAATCATCCCCACGGTAAAGACCTCGCCCCATTATCTCAGAGAACTTTCCACGTATTTCTGCCCAAAATATTGCAGTACGTTTACCGTCACATAGGACTGAGTCTTCTGATGAGTCGATCCACGTTTGCGCCAACGCCGCTTCCTCATCGTCTTCCCACTCTTTCTAATCAAACTTTTCGGAGGATGTTTGATCGGAATCAACCTTCTTTTTATGCTTTCGTTTGCGACCAACTTGCTGTTCGTCTACTTGGGTTTCGAGTATTGGGGTTTGGGGTGGCAGAGACATAAACGGCATAAACGGAAACGGTTGTTGTAACATTCGTTACTTTTCAAACCCAAAAACTCGACCCATTTTAAATTTCCGGTTTTGTTTCTATTTAAATTTATATATTTTTATAATATTATTAATTAATCTCAATTTTCATTAATGTATTCCATGTGATCATTTATATGCAATTATACATTTTACCACCTTTGTGGCATTAAAGATTCATTTAAAACATTCATAATCAAGATCAAATATTTAAGTACATGTCCCATGCAATTTACTATAATTATTATTTAACTACAACTACTACTTTTATTTTATTATTATTATTAATTTTATTATCATCATCATCTTTTCATATGTTATTTAATTAATAATAACTAAAGAATGTTTTAATTCAATAAAATTTATTAAAATAGTTAAAGCTTTTGAATACCCTATTAAACAATTTTTAATTTGTGTTTTAATTACATTCAATATGATTAATTTTCATAATTTCCTTAAGACATAACAACTCTATATTTTCAATATAAAATGAGGACAAATCCTCCATTATTTTCACACCTCAATCCATTCTTTTCTTAAATTTAAGAGCACTAACAAGTAAGTTATTACCATTTCAAGCATTTTATAGCTTTTGTTTTGATTTTATTTTGAATGTTCATACTTATTCATAAGTTGTTCTTCATGATCATGTTACTTTTATCATAAAAATCTTATATTTTGGTTTTAAGAATCAATATGATCATGGATATCCAAGATAAACACTATGATTTTTCTAAATCTTGAATCAAACCTAGTTATTATGCAAGAAAAAGCATGAATATATATTTATCTAAATCTTATGATTTGTTGATCATCATAAACTTATAAATTTCTTTTAAATAAGATGATTTATAAAAATTTCTTTTATTTAAAATATTTCACAATAGATATAACATACTTCATATCTTAAATTAATTATTGAGTAAATTAATTATTGTTTATTTTATTTCAACATAAACTAATATTTATAATTTCTTTAAAAGAATTCATGCAAAACATTTAAGTTAATTAATTAGTAAATAAATTAATTATGTTACTTGAAAAAAAAACGTTTAATCATAAATTATTGTTAATATTGTTATTTAATCTTATATTAATAAGTTATAATTATGTATTTACAACTCATTTTTAAACTAATAAACATCAAATGACTTTTATAAACTTTATTCATTTGGTGTTAAACTAATTAAAAATTCTCAAGTCCCCATTTTCATAAGTTAATGAAATAGATATTTAAATAACGCATAATTCCTAAAACTAATATTAACTAACTTCTATAATCCCGATAGTTAGTCTTTAAATTTTGTACTTCATTTTTAATTATAGTTTGTGAGGTGCGATCATTTATTCCCTTAAACGCGCTTTTGGTTATTATGTCAAGTTATCATTCAATTGCAAAGGTGAGTTTCTCACACCCCCTTTTTAACGCTTTTACATATTTTAGAGGTAGCATATATATCATATCAACAATTCAATTTCGTTTATTCATTATTTACAAACTACAATTCGCTACATGGACTTGTGTGTTTACTTGTTACTTACTACAAATTACTTGCTGATGGATTACTTCAAGATAGTATGATCATACGCCCCCCCCCCCCCCTTTGCGCTTAATACATTTGTTGTTATGAGTGGAAAAAGGCCTCATTATCCCAGTACGTTAGTGCACAATCCCAACTGGAAAGGACCTTACTTGCGCTTATCTGAGTACGCTGGTGCACAATCCCAGTTGGAAAGGACATTACTTGCTCATTTACACTTGTTTATGGAATTGTATGATTTTTTATGTACGCATATCAAAACTTGTGTGAACTCACCAACTATTCATTTAGTTGACTTTATTTTATATATATATGTTACAGGTACAATTATTAGAGGATGAAACGGAGAAGACACTAGAACTTAGGTTATATTAATAAATGGACAAGTTGTTAATGATTCTTGTATTTTCGTTGTATTTCTTGTTACAAACATGTGTACTTGATGTTTAAATTAATTAATAATAATATTGTCACTTAATAGTGTCACATGTGTTTTGGGCAATCTGTACGTCACACTCGGGCGTAAAGGCGCTTTAGCTGGGGTGTTACAGTTGTACAGTTTGAGGCATTACGGGTAGATTCTTGTTGGCATAGAAAGGGTTGGTAGGTCATTGTTGTTTGCGAGCACACTAGCCCACCACATTTGAGCCGGATCCCACGGGTTTGGGTTCGTGTTTGGGTTTTGGTTCGGGTTTGAGCTCGAGCTCGTGTTCGGGTTTGAGCTCGAGCTTGTGAAATTTGAGAAAGGATCCATGGTAAAGAGTTGAGAGATTATTGCAGTGAAATTTGAGGGTTTATTTGAGTGAAATTTGGTATTTGTTTGAGTAAAAATTGAAAAAATGGGTTGGTATTTATAAATAAAATAATTAGTTTTTTTAATATAGCCGTTATACGAACGTTGGAGGGGGGACCCACCAAAATTCAATCAACCGCACCTGCCGTTGCGTTGGCCGAACCCTCACCGCCCAGCATTCGTTGGCGCCCCACCGCGGTGTTCCGCACCCTGGTCACCCAAAAAGGCCCCTTGAGGACGCCCCATAGCATATGGTCTTACACATCAAACAAACACCAAAGTTATGACACTCAAATGATGCATCCTTGATTGATCATCCCATCTTCTTTGACTAATGTTGACTTCATGATTTGCTTCGACCAAACAGCCAATGATAACGTGTCGATTAGTTGACCCGTCTTCCTCATAACCCGCAAATAGTATCGCATCAATCCAACCGTACCCAAAATACTTTAATTCGGCCCACCTCCAGTCCAATATATTCTAAAAGTTTATATAGGCCTAGATGTATCCAATAGTAAAGACTCAGAGTCATCCAAAACATCCAAAACCCGCTATAACGGGGATCACCCTTTATATTATGATTCGTTTACATCTCCAACCTGAGGCCAACGTCTAGTTTAACCAAATCTAAAAAAACTGATCCCTCAAAGAAGACACTCTCGGTTTGGTTACACCGTGATGAGGTGCAACGGGTGGATCTTTGATCTCGGTTTTATCAGTACACATGTTTCATTAAGCGACACATCATTCATTTACATGCATGAATAATTATTTCCAAGAAGAAAATCTTGATACTAAATTCTTTTTATAATAGTGCGTTTTACACAACAAATGATAATGATAATATGATACGATACAGTCAAACCGATACTCTCTTATTGGCGTTTTAAGTATATAACATGCATAGTTTATGATGAAACTATTTACTGAAATGCCAGACCAGCATCAATCTCGGTGATTACATCGTTAGCCTCTTTCACCAACGCACCTGTAATATAAATATGTTTTTGTTGAGGAATTTGGCTTATTTTGTTCAACTCTTCCTCGGTCAATGACCAGTCGAATATGTCTAAGTTTTGCTTCATCCTCTCGGTGTTGAAACTCTTTACTACGAAGCTCACACCTTGCTCATACATCCATCTTAAAGAAATCTGCATGTCAACCAATACAAGATTAGTACATATATAAGCTAATTATTTGATTTGGGAATTTTTGTTTACTTAATGGTTCATTTGAGTCTACTCAAATTATACGAGTCTATGGGCGTTCACACATTATACCACTGGTCAATTTGGGTCTACTCAAATTTATTCGAATTATGCAATCGGTTCTCCTATAACACTTGCCAACTTAAAAATGATTAAAACGAGCCAGCACCACCCACTAACACTATGTGGCACCATCACCTCGTCCTTGTGACGCCACAACTACCATTGTCGTCACCCACCATCGTTGTCCCCAACATCAGCCATCCACGTCACCACTAGTTCACTTCCTCCTTATGTCGTCTAGCCGCCATGAAAAATAAATTGGACGGCTAAGCTATTTTTATACCTTTTTTTTTCTAGAAAGACGCCACCACCACCATTGTCGGAACCCATTTTGCCAAAATATTTGATACATTTTTTAAAAACGACATACTTTTAACCTAATATACTTTAACATGTTATACTAGACTCGACCCACAATTTTTGCAAGACTTAATTAGTTTTTGGTATGAAGAGTACCTGAGCTATTGTCTTCCCTCTAGACTTGGCAATGTCTTGAAGGACATCACACTCCATGACACGGTTGTGTCCCCATTTAGATCCTGTTGCGCCTAAAGGGGAGTAGCCCGTGATAAGGATATCATTCTTTTTGCAAAACTCATTAAGCTTCTTCTGTTGCCAAAGCGGGTTCATCTCGACCTTCAACAACAACACGAAAATCAGTGACGAGATAGCATTAGTAAGGTGTTTGGGTTTGCTTTTGGTGTGAGAATTAATAAGTTACACTTTTGTAACTTATTAACTGGTTGAAAAGTTATAAGAAGTTTTCATAAGGAATCCCAAACACCCCTGAAAATAGTTATGACTCGAGGATAGAGCAGATGATCACCTGGTTGACGGCCGGGGGAATTTTAGCAAAGGAAAGGATTTCTTCAATTAGTTTCGGATAGAAATTGCTTACACCAATAGATTTAGTGAGTCCAAGATTTTGACACTTTTCCATTCCTTCCCAAACTTCTTTAATATTGATTGCAGCTATGCACTCTTTAGGAATTGGGATTTTCAGCTCATCTTGGTTTATCTTTAGTGGCCAGTGTATTAGATACAAATCTACATACTCTAGTCCTAGATTCCTGTTTAACACAAACACCCAAATGTCAATATCTATTTTTATTTATGCGTTTATTTTGAAGTCTTGAGAAAACTAGAAACATATAGTAGAAAGTAGGGAAGAGCTCAGTTTCATACCAACACTGATCCCGATTTTCTTAAAAACTTGATACCGATACCGGTACTACAGGCAAAAATTTAGTGAATACCGGTACCAAATCAAACCGTACCATTAGTAATACCATACTGATTCCTAAACCTTATATAGTCGGTACCGATTCGATACCAACACCATTTGCTCATCAGTCATCCATAATAAAAAATTAGAAAATCTATACAAGGAAAAATAATATGGTGAGACCCGCAAGAATAATTTCCTTGATGGTATATGTTTATATAACGTTATAATTATTTTTTCCTTGTATTACGGAGACATAAAATTTCACAATTGTGTGGTGAACAATATTTTTAGAACCGAACCGAACACCGAACCGGTATTTAGGGCCGGCCCATAGGGGTGGCAGGGTAGTCGACGGCCACAGTCCCGACACTCCGCTAGGCCCGAAATTTAAACAAAAATTAATATATGTATTTTTATTAAATACAATATGTATATTTAATGTTAAACTCAATTACATAACTACAACTTGGTTTAGTGGTAAAGGAGTATTACTCCCAACCAAAAGGTTATGGGTTCTAGTCTCATTTTAGACATGTTTAATCTTATTTTAATACAAAATTTTTTACAAAACTCAAATTATAACCAACTAAGCACATATAAAATTAAATTATTTAAACCTAACAAAATATTTCTTTTACTTAAATCCCATAAAAATTTTCGCCTTCGACACAAAACTTTTTTTGTTTTTTGGAGCCGACCCTGCCGGTATTGTTGTTCTTGTTACCCCTATGGTTTTTAAGAATATGTGTTTAGATGAAGAGAATATTATTTCAGTAGTACCACAAATGATTTTGAAAGATGAAAGTAATTCTATTTTAATAACTTTTAATTTTGTCCACCACAAAAAAAAAAAAAAAAAAAAATCTTGTAGAGGAATAATATTATGTAGCATAGCTTACTCGAGACTCTTGTTGATGGCTGGTAACACAAGGTGGCCTTCAGTGGAGTCACCCCACAATTTTGTAGTAATAAAAAGTTCGTCCCGTGACTTAATGAGACCGAGACTCAAAGCTTCCTTGATGGCTTCCCCTAGAGGTTTCTCGGACCCGTAGAGCGCAGCCGTGTCAAAGTGACGGTAACCAACCTTGATGGCTTCAATAACCGCAGTTTTCACATCATTACCGACTTCTGTGCTGCTTGCGGTACCCAATCCTATTAGCGGAATGGGTCTTCGGCCTTCGGATGAGCTGATCGTTGTTACCGGAATGGATACCATGTTTTTGATTATTATTGTTATATAAGTTGTAGTTTGTAGTGTATATATAGTGTTTTTTTTCTAAGGCGAAAGACTTTTCTTTAAAAGAACAATTGGTACGTGACGGACTGGCATGCGTAAGCATGTTTACTTTTAGTTCATAAAAATCAAGACCAAGATAAGTAGGTAACACTTAGTCAAAAGCTTTGTGTATTTCTCAGTGTTTCAAAAACTGGTTCAAACTGGCCGGTTAAACCGGTTAAACCGGATTTCGCATAGCAAACCGGTATTTTGAGTCCGGTTTGCTAGAACATCATACCGGCGGTTTTTGTCTAAAATTCCGGTTTTATGTCCGAGATATTTTTGATATTTACGGCCCGTATTTTTTCAAAATTACTTTTAACCTAACAATTAACATTCAAACGTGTAAACTTTAGAACTATTTTTTTTAATGTAAACTATTCAATCGGTTGAAACTTTCGGTATAACCCGGTTTAACTGATTGTACCATTTTTTAGCCCAATCAAATACAAGTAAAATACCGGTCTTTAAAACAATGATATTTTTGATGTCTTGTTAGTTTCTTGTTTTGTTTTTATTGTATTTTATTTTTGTTTTTTTGGGGATATATATAGTAATATAGGTTGTTGCACGTATCATTATTTAATTATTATTATTTTTTATTTTATTATTTTGTTTGGAATGTTATGCTCTTTTGCTGTTTAAGAAAATACACTTACGTTCAAAGATATATTACTCCTAGCTCATAAAGTATTTTTGAATATTACTAAAAGTTAAAAAAAATTTGTTATGGTGTTTCCTCTTCTTCTTTATTTTGTTTTTCTACAGACGGTTCCTAAAAATTAATGTATATATTAATAATCATGTGATTGTGACAAATACCAAAAATCAAAAATTCAAAAGTATACAACAAAAGAGAGAAACAACGTCACGTTTCTAACTTTCAATGGATTTTAGTTGACGAAAGAATAGCAATTCCATTAAATTAAATTCAATTGGCAATTTCTATATGACCAAATTTCCAAATGTTGATGTTAAACTCCTACTCAATGTTTTAAAAACCGCTTCAAACCGGCCGGTTAAACCAGTTAAACTGGATTTCGCACAATAAGTTGGTATTTTGAGTTTGGTATTTTTGGCCGGTTTACTAGAACATCGTACCGGCGGTTTTTGTCTAAAATACCGTTTATCGGAAAACCGGTTTTAAGTCCGATAAATTTTTGATATTTGCAGCCCATATTTTTTCAAAACTACTTTTAAACCAACAATTAACATTCAAACGTATAAACTTTAGAACTATTTTTTAAAGATTGAATGCTTTTGCATTATTTTTTTTAATATGGATTAATTATTTGTTATAATATTATATAGTTTTGGGTTATTTTTGGATTAAAGTTACATTTATAGAAAATTATAAGGTGGTTCAACCGGTTGTATAATTTTTTAACCCAATCCGGTACAAGTAAAATACCGATTTTTAAATTATTCTCCTACTTGCACCATGTAACCATCAATCAGTTGATAAAATATTCTTGGTATCTTTCTTGGGTCTTGTTATTTATTTTAAGTAAAAAAAAATTATACTACCAAAATTAAATAATAGAAGAAAACACAACTAAATCGAAGTCCAAACAACAACACAAGGTCTACTAGGCTTTGTATGCAAAATACAACACATATATATAAACTATCCTCTTGACAAAGTTGCAACTTTTACCACTTACATGCACATGCATGGTGGTGACTAGAGGCAGGGGCGGATTTACTTGATTGTTGGGGGAGGGGGGGGGGGGGGTACTTTAAGTTTCTAAGTATATTCTAAAGTTTATTTGTATATTTTTTGCAAAAATAGATCTAACATTAAAGATCCCCCTTGAATTTTATTCATTGGCCACAAAAGTCCTTTGCTCTTTCCTGCTAAAAGCTAATTCAAAAGCCTATTTTATCAAAAAGTCTTTCAAAGTCCACCAATAAATGGTTCCGTGCCTAATTCAATTTTTGCACTAGAAGCATGTCCATCTAAATTTCTTATTGCCTTGGTTTAAAATCAACTTCCGGGGTTCTATATTTGGTGTTATAAAAAGGTTTGTGAAACAAAAGCAACATCTTCAAATTTTGTTTTGTTGATTTAGATGATTTTCCTTCGTGGTTATGATTTTCCAGAAAGAAAGAAAGATCGATATAAAAAACGACGTTTTAGCCCCATTTTATTTGTAAAAGTGGACAATACACGGTAGTTTTACCGAAATTTTTCCCCCACTGAGCAAAGTTTCTGAATCCGCCACTGACTAGAGGTGACAATTTGAATGGGTTGGGTTGGATTGAGGTGATGAGTCAAGATGGGTTTGAGTCAGGATGAGTATAGGTTAGGATGGATTTTTTTAAAAAAAGGGTTAGGATTGATAAATGTCAAGATGGGTTGAGTTAATTCATCTTGACTCATGTAAATGTTAAAATACAAAAGATCTCAAAACCCCTCAAAAAATTCAAAAAAATATAATTAAAAAAATAAAATTCAAAATATAAATAAAAAACGAAAAATGTAAAATAACTAAAATGTTTCCCCCGTCATCCTAGTTTATGGAAAAAAAACCAAAGAAATTTCGGTTTAGAGGTTTAGTTTAGCTCTTAGGTTTCGATCTTTTCAGTTACTCTGTTTTGTTTTGTTCGGTTTTTTCTTTTTCATTTCGGTTCAGGTTTGGTTAATACTTTTCGTTTTGGTCGATTTTTCGGTTTCAGTGTTTTTATTTCGTTTTGTCGGTTTATTCGGTTTCATTTCGTTTTTTTTTGTTTTGTTTTGATTCATTTTGTTTCGTTTTGGTCGGCTACATTTCAGTATTTTGTTTCGCTTTAGTAAGCTTTTCGATTGCATTTCGTTTTTTTTTGTTTCGGTTTGGTCAGTTATACGGTTTCATATCGGTTTTTTGTATCGTTTTGGTCGTTTTTCTATTTCCGTTCAGTTTTGTTTCTGTTTTTTTGTTTCGTTTCGGTCAGTTCGGTATTTTTGATTCGTTTTGGTCAGCTTTTTGGTTGCATTTAGCTTCTTTTTTTTTTGTTTTCTTTTGGTTAGTTTTACGGTTTCATTTCGGTTTTTTTGTTTCGTTTTGGTTGTTTTTCTATTTCGGTTTAGTTTCATTTCTTTTTTTGTTTCGTTTTGGTCGATTTAGTGTTTTTGTTTTGTTTTGGTTAGTTTTTCAGTTGCATTTTGCTTTTTTTTGCTTCATTTTGGTCAACTTTTCGTTTTCATATCATTTTTTTGTTTTGTTTTGGTCGTTTTCTATTTCAGTTAAGTTTCGTTTTGGTTTTGTTGTTTCGTTTTGGTCGATTCGGTGTTTTTTTGTTTTGGGCAGCTTTTCGATTGCATTTCGTTTTGGTCAGTTTTTCAGTTTCTTTTCGTTTTTTTGTTTTGTTTTGGTCGTTTTTCTATTTCGTTCAGTTTCGTGTTGTTTTTTTTTGTTTCGTTTTGGTCGATTTGGTGTTTTTGTTTCGTTTTGGTCAGCTTTTCGGTTGCATTTCGTTTTTTTTTTGTTTCGTTTTGGTCAGTTTTTCGGTTTCGTTTCGTTTTTTTGTTTCGTTTTGGTCATTTTTCTATTTCGGTTCAGTTTCGTTTTGGTCGATCCGGTGTTTTTGTTTCGTTTTGGTCAGCTTTTCGTTTGCATTTCGCTTTTTTTTTGTTTCGTTTTGGTCCTTTTTTCGGTCTCGTTTCGTTTTGGTCGTTTTTCTATTTCGGTTCAGTTTCGTTTTGGTCGGTTCGGTGTTTTTGCTTCGTTTTGGTCGTTTTTTTGGGAGTTTTGTTTCGCACGTGATAGTTTGGGTATTTTGAATTAGATAAATTTTGGATAACTTGGATATTTTGTTTTGACCAATTTTAACCTATAAATGAAACTCACTTGTATACTCCTAACCCATCCTGACCTCATTGAAGAATTTTATTTTATCCATCCTGACCCATTTAACTTTTAAAGTTTATTCATCCAAGTGTTGGGGTTGGAGGCGTTTTTAGGTACATTTTGGTCGGGTCCTTTCTTAGTTGAAGATCACTAGGATGCGCCCGGGCGGTCCTCGTATTCTATTCCTAAATAGAAGCATGTTTTATGTTTCTTGTACTACGTGTAAACCTTATTGTAATTCAATCTATTCATATAATTGTATTTCTAATTCCTTAAGAGTGAGGCACATCAATAATAAGATATATTACTCTTGTTACAGTTCGTGGGTATAGGTCAATCTATACCATACCACGATAAATTCTCATGTTCATTTATTTGCTTTATTTATTTGCTTTCGTGTGTGTTTTAGTATTGTATGTGTTTTCCAGATCATAACAAGTGAGTATCAGAGCTATGACTCGTTATACACGGGAAACAATCGAGAGCTACAATTGTAATTAGCCTATATATGGGGCAACATTATTGTGAACACGATACCAAGATACCATTATCTCCTTTTGTTCACCACATAATATGTTCACATTCTTCAGAACCACATAGCCATGTTGTTTCTTGGTCAACAAAGGTGGGTTGACTGTTGATAGTTATGTAGAAAAGATTCATGTCCAGTTTTCATCTGTACATGTGTTTCATTTAGCAACATACAAACTAAACTATTTATATGAATCATTATATGTCAAGAAACATGAATCAAAAACATTTTTAAAGCTTCTTATAACAATTCTATGCAACAAAATAATACGAAACGCATGATACATCCAAACCTGAAGAGGTAGGTCCCAGCAGAGCCCAGTTGAACCTGCAAGACTCACCTTAAACAGGACGTCCTGCGCAGAAACCAACTGGATCCGCAGGACCAACCATGCTCAGAGACGTGACGTCCTTACGCGCAGTACGCAAGCTGTCCCGCAGGAAATGCCTCCCAATGGTGAAGGACTCCGCCTGTCCCCGCAGCCTCGGATACAAGCCATTAGGGAAGGCCACCCGCGCAGCAAGGCTACACGCACAAGGCACTTAGCTCTCAATCGTTCAGTGTCACCTGAGAATGAGCGAAGCCGGGAACAATCCCGCACAAGGGCGGGAGGGGGAATACTCCCGCCCAAATAAGCCAGTCCGTACGATACAGAAAGATCTTCTGTACTGTACCTGACGAGGTATGGGAAAAAGATCTGACTAAAGATACGACAGCTTATAGACAACAGTATGGCGAGCAGCATGCTCCTACACTGTATGTCACTATTAGCCGCTGCCTACTCACCAACTCTTGTCATACCACGTGCGTAGCTGACATTTGGTGGAAAAGGAATAGTATACAGCAGGCCTGGTCACTGTCAGCCGCTACCTACCCACCAACTACCAGCAGGGCACGTGCGTAGACTACTGTTGGTGAACAGGAACACTGTTGCAGCCGGCCATACCTCCTTGGAAACCTACCTTCGGCTATAAATACCACAAATGTTATGACCATCTGATCTTATCTTGTATTATCATATCATATCTTATCACATTATCATCATATTATACCTGATATCTGCTCTAGCAATCTCTTAATATACTTTTATATTTAAAGAGCAATCTAGTCTGATTCTCACGCCGGAGGGTGGTCACAAGGAGGAACCCCCCCTTCTCAGTGACGAGCTCACGGTGTCTGTTTTGCAGGTTATCAGAAGAACCATCTTCTCAGGGTCTAACCCCTCGTGGGAAACATCTATCTAACCCCCAGGTTACCAGTAATCTGTCCGGGGTTCGGTTAGTGTTTCTTCATTGGCGCCATCCGTGCATAAAGCTAGAACTACATTTTTCTCCAGTTTTTTCAAACTTCTACAAAGATGGTTAGAGAAATTCCGGTAACCACAACCCCAGCTACTGGGGGGAATACCGGTAACACAGTTTTTACAAACACTACCCCCGGTTACCCAAGCCGGGGCAAGTGAAGTAAATTTTACGAACACTACCCCAGTTACTCATGCTGGGGCAAGTGCAGTAAATGATCGCCTACTGGGATCCACGGATACCCAGGTTGAGAAACGAAGACTCCCCCGCCAAACTCTCGATGAAGTCAAGGCATGGGCGGAGGCACGACAAAAGGAATTCCAGGCCGAGTTGAACGAACGCTTGCGTTCCGTACAACAGGCCGAAGAATTCGAATACTGGGAGGATGACTCGGAGGAATCCGACTCCGACGCGAACCCTCGCCATAGGGCAAAAGGGAAGCGTAAGGAAATGGAATCCCAACCGAAAAGGCATTTGGGACAAGCCTTCAAACCAAAAAGCACAGGTGGAAGTCCACGAGACTTCTCCAAAACGTTCAGACCAAACGTTGCAAATGCAGGAACGTCCAAGTTTGCAAGGGACATTGCAGAAGCAATCGCCCCAAAGAGTGCCAAACAAATGCCTAACATAGGCACATATGACGGTATATCTGATCCAGACGATCATTTGAACAGGTTCATAGCGGGGGCAACCGTCAGCAATTGGACGGAACCCACGTGGTGCTACATGTTCCAAATGACGCTTGTTGGGGCTGCTAGAGCTTGGTTTGATCGTCTACCGGTCAACCACATCTACGACTGGGCAGACTTCCAGCAGAAGTTTAGCCAACACTTCAGCCAGCAACGGAAGTATACCGAGGAGCAATGGACAATCCTCAAATGCATACGAGAAGAAGATGAATCTCTGCCAAACTTCATCACTCGCTTCAACTCAAAGAAGCTAAGTTTGGGCAATATCAGCGAAGATCTTGTTCGCACAGCCTTCATCCAGGGCGCGCATGACCCAGAGCTTATCCGCACCCTAACGGGTAAAGATGGTATGCCATCCACATGGGATGCCATCATGACAGCAGCAAAACGCTATGCGGAAACGGAGAAGCAACTGGGTAGAGATCTCCCACAGAGCACAAACATCTACACTCAGAAGACGAGAGAAGACAATGTCCTCACCGCCCGATTAAACAAAAAGCGGAAGCTAGGCATTTGGCACTCAAGGGTAAACTTTGACACCTCATCCGGCTTGCAACATCGATTGGGCGGAAGGGATAATGTACAGCCGCACCGAAACTCCAGATGGACGCCACTCACCAAAAGCGTCACTGAGATATTCGCCACTGAAGAGCTCCCGTGGCCAAAGCCTCCAATAATCCGACATCGTCACGATGCTGATCGGAGCAAATACTGTGACTTTCACAAGACAAAAGGCCACAACACTGAAGAATGCATAGACGTAAAAGACATGGTAGAAGCATTTGTCAGAGATGGGACGCTCGCGCACCTCGTGGCGCAATAAAGGCTGAGCAGGCGGGTGCGTGTAGAACCCCAGCGGGGGAAAACACGAATAAAAATTCCAGCTTCAATATCGAGACTACATGCTGCGTAAAGAACGAGATCCCGAACCAGGTGCGTATCGGCTCGATGGCACTCCCATCCCAACATGGAAGGGAGCTCATTTACACAGTTTACATGTAAATCAATTCCAATTTGTAAAGAAGGCCAAGAGCCACTTCTAATGGAAATGATTCTCTTTAGAACATCGAAGCTGATGATTTTACTTTTCTGCACTAATATGACGATATTCACTAAACGTGAAGTCGTTGCGTGGGAAGGCGGTCCTACCCGCACAAACCCAATAATAGGAAAAAACCTTCACGCAGGTCAGTTGAAGGGGAAAGGTTCAGCACCCAAAAATGAAAGTGCCGGTCTATCCGCAAGAATCATAATGAGGAAGCTGAACAATAACCTATCAACAACCGCGCGTCGAATGGTTAACTATGCAACACTAGGTGACGGCATTCACATTACGTGAAGTCGTTGCGTGGGAAGGCGGTCCTACCCGCACAAACCCAATAATAGGAAAAAACCTTCACGCAGGTCAGTTGAAGGGGAAAGGTTCAGCACCCAAAAATGAAAGTGCCGGTCTATCCGCACGAATCATAATGAGGAAGCTGAACAATAACCTATCAACAACCGCGCGTCGAACGGTTAACTATGCAACACTGGTGACGATATTCACTAAACGTGAAGTCGTTGCGTGGGAAGGCGGTCCTACCCGCACAAACCCAATAACAGGAAAAAACCTTCACGCAGGTCAGTCAAAGGGGAAGAGTTCAATGATCCCATTAAATGAAAGTGCCGGTCTATCCGCATGAGTCATGAAAGGAAACTGAACACTAACCTATTGACAACCGCGCGTCGAACGGTTCAAAACAAAATTATCCTCAAAGGATGAGGAAAACCTACACGCAGGTCAGATATGGGTAAAGTTTTGCCATCCTACTAAGTGCAAGTGACGGTTCTACCCGCACAATCACGAAAGAGGAAGCAAAACTTCACACCTATTATCAACCACGTTCAAAGGTTAACTTATCCTCAAAAGATGAGGAAAACCTACACGCAGGTCAGATAAAGGTAAAGTTTCGCCATCCTACTAAGTGCAAGTGACGGTTCTACCCGCACAATCACGAAAAAGGAAGCAAAACTTCACACCTATTATCAACCACGTTCAACAGGTTAACTTATTCTACACTTGGAAAATTGCTAATTTAAACTAAGTATGCAAGTCATAAGTTTATAAAGCAAGAAACCCAAAGAAGGAAATAACAATCTTATACGCAAAAAGATTAATATTTCACAAATGAATTATTACAAGAATGGCCGGGTAACTACCCGCCTACGAAAAGAAAAAAAAAAAAATCAATACAAGCTAAAACTATCCTAGCAGTAGGAAGGGATCTTCAGGATCAGGCTTCAGGGCCACTTCCACTTGGACCAGCCCCATCGGTAGAGCGTGGCAGTTCAAGGAAAGCTTTGAGGATAGCTAGCCCATCATCAGCAGCAGCTACTTGGTTCACCTTCTCCACCACTGGATGCGGGAAGGCGGCGTATTGATTTACTGCTTGGTCATATATGGCTTCAGTATCAACATTGTACAAAGGGAAGTTGGAAGGCGGGAAGCCTTTCTCAACGAACCCTAGACCAAGCAGGAAGCCGGCCCGTTCCCCATCCTCGTGAGAAGCGTTGAGGGCTGCGCTCATGGCATCATCATAAGTAGTCTCTGAGAAGACCCGATGCACAACCTACAAAGAAAATATACAAGTGTCAAAACACCTTTTCTATGTACAAAAGAAAGCGTGAAGACGTAAAGCTAAAATACCTGAGGCAACGCTTCTCGAAGAAGCCATTCCTTGGCAACCAGAGCTTGGGTGCAGGCGCGTTCGGCTTCGCTCTTAGCAAGATTGGCAAGAAGCACTTCCTTTGCAGCAGCCTCTTCAACGCCCTTAAGCTTCCGCTCGGTGTGGTCAAGCACACCCCTCTGGTCCAGGATCTCTTGGAGCTTCTTGGCATCTTCCATGGCCAAGGCATCATGAGCACGTTGGAGGGCCTCTAATTGGGCCTTGAGCTCCTCGTTCTCCATGCGTAAAGGCTCAGCAACGGCTTCAGCCTTGGTAGCCCTCTCAGTCGCGTTCCTCGCAGTCTCCTTAGCCAGCCGAAGCTGTTCGTTAACAGCTTGGGCAGCCTTGGAGCGGGCCTCGAGTCGCGCTTGAACGTCAACCTCGAGGGCCTTGAAGGCCTTCTCCTTCTCCGCAGCAGCTGCGGTCAATCGTTGGTTCTCCTCCCGAAGAGCACGCGCCTGAGATACGTCCTTGGCGCGAGCTGCTTTCAACTTGTCGTTTTCACGACAAAGCAGCTCGACGCGCGGCTGCATCCGGGCCTGGAGAACCCGAAGCTCATTGGTTAGCCTACCCTCCTGGTAGCTAGCCATGGCTTCCCCCAACGCATCATGAGGAGCAGCGTGGCGAGCCCAGTCCACGCACTCCACAGGGGTACGAAGGGTTGTTCCTCGGCGTATGTTCCATCGCGGAACATACACTTCATTGGAATCCGACACTGCAAAAAACAAAAAAGCAGTTAGGAAAAAGATGATAAAAATAGTAAAAAAAGGGGCCAAGGAACCCTACGCATCTGTAGGGTCTATAACAGGCGATAACCGCCGAACCCATCACCTGAACCCAAAGGAAACCCATCCAAAAGGTCAGGCAGATGGGAAGGTGGCAAAGACTGGCGAGTACTCCCATGCGTACCTGATGGGCCGGCCATCGGTGCCGGTGGCGGGGGCATGGTGGCAGCCGCCGCAGTCGCTGCCAGCAGAATCCGCAGCAATCGTAACCGCCGGCTCGGAGAAGGACGCCGTAAAAATCGCACTCACGGCCGGCGGTGGCATAAACTCGGCTGGAACAGTCGGCTCAGAGTGAGCAACTGAACCAGCGGGACCAGGCGCAGGCGCCTGGGTCAACGCCTCAGGTAGCT